>NC_069509.1:37489992-37814992 GCF_027579735.1 Bombina bombina
AACGTTTTCAATTTTCTTATGCTGTGAAATTTGTTTTGTTCTCTCTGCATCCTTGAAAAGCAAGTATGTAGGAAAAGGAACACTATATGGCAGCAGTGTTGCAAGAATGGTATACATTGTGCAAACATTGCTGCAATCTAGTGCTCAAGGGAATTCTAAAAAAATAAACTACTGCCATTAAAGGGACAGGTAAGTCAAAATTAAATTTACATGATTCAGATAAAGCAGACACTTTTAAACAACTTTCCAATTCACTTTCATTATCTAAATGTGCACAATATTTGTATATGCAAACATTCTGAGGCACCATCTCCTACTGAGCATGTGCAAGGTTCACATGATATACATATATGCATTTTGTGATTGGCTGATGCCTTTTTTTTTGTCATTAGGAAGGAAAATGTAACTGACATTTATCAGGAAAAAATCTACTACTCGTTTTAAATTCATACTAAGTGCTTTTACATTGTCTTGTTATTATGCATTTATTTATTATGCAATTCTACTATGTTTAGTGGTCCTTAAAAGGGCCAATAAAGTAAAAAAATGAACCCCAAATGGATCTTTAATTATTCAGATTGAACATGCAATGTTAAGCAACTTTCCAATTTACTTATGTTAACTAATTTCCTTTGTTCTTTTGGTATCCTTTGTTGAAAAACACAACTAGATAAGCTCAGGAGCTGGGAGCTAGCTGCTTATTATCTTTCTGTATTCAGCTATATCCCAGTAGTGCATTGCTGCTCCTTTAATAAAGTAGACCAATATAATAAAGCAAACTTGATCATATAAGAAAATTGTAAAGTTATTACAAATGTATGCTCTATCCGAATCATGAAAGAAAAAAAATTGGATTTCATGTCCCTTTCAAAATTTATTATACTTAAATACACTTTTGAAACAGCTATAGCTTTCATTAGGAGCATTTTTGCAAATTCATTTATATTACAAAGATGCTTTTATTCAAAACTAAAATGCATCCATGTGAATTCTAAGTTTGGAATGTCCCTTTAACACACACAAAAAAAAGTCTTAGCCATTCCGGGGCTACATTATACCTTTAAATAAGGAAGTGTGTGTGAGTGTGTGTGTGTGTGTGTGTGTGTGTGTGTGTGTGTGTGTGTATGTATGTATCTATCTGTAAACTGGTAGTTATAAGTGTACAATATCACCATCTAGTGGAGAAAGTAGAGATTGCCGTTTTGATGTTTCTGTTTTATATAAACCTGTTAAGTAGCACCATGTGATTTGCTTAGCAGAAATCTGACCTATTAGTGCCTTGGAGTTGGGAAATATTCTAAAGTGTTTATTTATAGGAACATTAGGTTGTCACTTTATTTACACATAACTCTCAGTAGAGGAGATTACTTGCTTTTAAACTTAGTAGGTTCCAACATGACGGCACCTATTACTTTACATGTCTGCATATTATTACCAGGTTAGTCTTTGCTCTGAGTGCCTCATCAATTATTTATTTATTGTGTAATGACCCATTAATAACTAAAGAAGTGAAAATAAATGTTTGATTCAGATAGAGAATATTTTAAAAAACTTTCCAATTTACCTCTATTATCTAATTTGTTTTGTTTGTATAGGTGGGTTCCTGATGGCAATTAAGCCAAGGAATGAATGGAAATAGTGGTAGAACTTAAGCTGGGAGGGGCTCCTAAATTAGTAGTGGAACAAGCCCTGGGGGGTTCCTAGAGCTAGTGGTAGCACATGAGCTAGGTGGGTATCTGTAGCTAGTGGTGGCACGTGAGATAGGCGTTTCCTGTAGCTAGTGGTGGCACGTGAGATAGGCGTTTCCTGCAGCTAGCGGTGGCACGTGAGACAGGTGTTTCCTGTAGCTAGCGGTGGCACGTGAGCTAGGTGTTTCCTGTAGCTAACGGTGGCACGTGAGCTAGGTGTTTCCTGTAGCTAGCGGTGGCATGTGAGCTAGGTGTTTCCTGTAGCTAGCGGTGGCATGTGAGCTAGGTGTTTCCTGTAGCTAGCGGTGGCATGTGAGCTAGGTGTTTCCTGTAGCTAGCGGTGGCACGTGAGCCAGGTGTTTCCTGTAGCAAGCGGTGGCACGTGAGCCAGGTGTTTCCTGTAGCAAGCGGTGGCACGTGAGCCAGGTGTTTCCTGTAGCAAGCGGTGGCACTTGAGCTGGGGTTTTCCTGTAGCAAGCGGTGGCACTTGAGCTGGGGTTTTCCTGTAGCTAGCGGTGGCACTTGAGCTAGGGTTTTCCTGTAGCTAGCGGTGGCACTTGAGCTAGGGTTTTCCTGTAGCTAGCGGTGGCACTTGAGCTAGGGTTTTCCTGTAGCTAGCGGTGGCACTTGAGCTAGGGTTTTCCTGTAGCTAGCGGTGGCACTTGAGCTAGGGTTTTCCTGTAGCTAGCGGTGGCACTTGAGCTAGGGTTTTCCTGTAGCTAGCGGTGGCACTTGAGCTAGGGTTTTCCTGCATTAGTGGTGGCACTTGAGCTAGGGTTTTCCTGCATTAGTGGTGGCACTTGAGCTGGGTGGGTTCCTGGAGCAAGTGATGGCACTTGGGCTAAGTGGGTTCCTGGAGCCAATGGTGGCATTTGAGCTGGATGGGTTACTGGAGCTAGTGATGGCACTTGGGGTAGGTGGGTTCCTGGAACCAATGGTGGCATTTGAGCTGGATGGGTTACTGGAGCTAGTGGTTCCATTGGAACGTACAGATTGCATTGCCGGATTGAGTGGTGGACGATTTAGTTGCAGTATTCAGTATTACTTGTGGCAGCAGTAAAGCTAGTACTATTTATAGACTTGACAAAGGTGGCACAAAGCCAATTGTTGTGCAAACCAGTTTATTTTATAAACACTTATTGTATGTGTATTTTTTTTTCACCTTCAAAACTTAAAGTGAAAGTCAATCCTAGCATTTTACAAACGCTAGAATTGACCATTGAAAAGGAAATTTATGCTTACCTGATAAATTGATTTCTTATACGATACGATGAGTCCACGGATTCATCCTTACTTGTGGGATATTATCCTCCTGCTAACAGGAAGTGGCAAAGAGCACCACAGCAGAGCTGTATATATAGCTCCTCCCTTCTCTCCACGCCCAGTCATTCGACCGAAGGTAGAGGAAGAGAAAAGAAAAGCTAAAAGGTGCAGAGGTGACTGAAGTTTTGAAATAAAATATAATCTGTTTTAAAATGACAGGGAGGACTGTGGAGTCATCGTATCGTAGAAGAAATCAATTTATCAGGTAAGCATAATTTTCCTTTTCTTCTACAAGATACGACGAGTCCACGGATTCATCCTTACTTGTGGGATACAATACCAAAGCAACAGGACACGGATGAACGGGAGGGACAAGGCAGATACCTAAACGGAAGGCACCAATGCTTGAAGAACTTTTCTCCCAAAAATAGTCTCAGAAGAAGCAAAAGTATCAAATTTGGAAAAAGTATGAAGGGAGGACCAAGTCGCAGCCTTACAAATCTGTTAAACAGAAGCATTGTTTTTAAAAGCCCATGTGGGAGCCACAGCTCTAGTAGAATGAACCGTAACCTTTTCAGGGGCCTGCTGTCCAGCAGTCTCGTATGCCAGGCGGATGATGCTTTTCAGCCAGAAAGAAAGAGAGGTAGCCGTAGCTTTTTGACCCCTACGTCTTCCAGAATAAACAACGAATAGAGAAGATGTTTGACGGAAATCCTTGGTCGCTTGTAAGTAAAACTTCAAAGCCCGAACCACGTCCAAGTTATGTAACAGACGTTCCTTCTTAGAAGAAGGATTAGGACACAAAGAAGGAACAACAATTTCCTGATTAATATTCTTATTTGAAACAACCTTAGGAAAGAATCCAGGTTTAGTACGCAAAACCACTTTATCAGAATGGAATATAAGATGAGGCGAATCACATTGTAACGCAGAAAGCTCAGAAACTGTTCGAGCAAAAGAGATAGCAACTAAAAACAAACCTTTCCAAGATAAAGCTTATATCTATGGAATGCATGGGTTCAAACGGAACCCCTTGAAGAACATTGAGAACTAAATTCAAACTCCATGGCGGAGCAATAGATTTAAACACAGGCTTGATTCTGATTAAAGCCTGACAAAAAGACTGAACATCTGGGACATCCGCCAGACGCTTGTGTAGTAAAATTGACAAAGCAGAAATTTGTCCCTTTAAAGGAACTAGCTGATAATCTCTTCTCCAATCCTTCTTGGAGAAAGGACAAAATCCTAGGAATCCTAACCCTACTCCATGAGTAGCCCTTGGATTCGCACCAATAAAGATATCTTATGGTAAATCTTTCTCATGACAAGCTTGCAAGCCTGAATCAAAGTATCAATGACCGACTCAGAGAATCCCCGCTTAGATAAAATCAAGAGTTCAATCTCCAGGCAGTCAGCTGCAGAGAATTTAGATTTGGATGTTGGAACGGACCTTGAATGAGAAGGCCCTGTCGACGGAAGTTTCCACGGTGGCAGAGAGGACATGTCCACTAGATCTGCATACCAAGTCCTGCCTGGCCATGCAGGCGCTATGAGGATTACCAAAGCTTTCTCCTGTTTGATTCTTGCAATCACACGAGGCAGGAGAGGAAAAGTGGAAACACATAAGCCAGGTTGAACGACCAAGGTACTGCTAGAGCATCTATCAGTACAGCTTGGGGATCCCTTGACCTGGACCCGTAACAAGGAAGTTTGGCATTCTGACGAGATGCCATCAGATCGAGAGGAAAAGGTGGAAACACATAAGCCAGGTTGAACGACCAAGGTACTGCTAGAGCATCTATCAGTACAGCTTGGGGATCCCTTGACCTGGAACCGTAACAAGGAAGTTTGGCATTCTGACGAGATGCCATCAGATCCAATTCCGGTGTGCCCCATTGATGAATCAATGATGCGAACACCTCCGGATGGAGTTCCCACTCCCCCGGATGAAAAGTCTGACGACTTAGAAAATCCGCTTCCCAGTTCTCTACTCCTGGGATATAGATTGCTGATAGATGGCAAGAGTGAGCCTCCGCCCATCAGATCTTTGAAACCTCTATCATCGCTAGAGAACTCCTTGTTCCCTCTTGATGATTGATATATGCTACAGTCGTGATATTGTCCGACTGGAATCTTATGAATTTGGCCAAAGCCAACTGAGGCCACGCCTGAAGAAAGTTGAATATTGCTCTCAGTTTCAGAATATTGATTGGTAGTAGAGAGTCCAAACACCCTGAGCCTTCAGGGAATTCCAGACTGCACCCCAGCCCAAGAGGCTGCCGTCCGTCGTCACTATTACCCATGCTGGCCTGCGGAAGCACATTCCCTGGGACAGATGATCCTGTGACAACCACCAAAGAAGAGAGCCTCTGGTCTCTTGATCCAGATTTATCTGAGGAGATAAATTCGCATAATCCCCATTCCACTGTCTGAGCATGCACCATTAATCCAATGACCTCCATACACTGAGCCACTGATGGCCGAGGAATGGACTGAAGTGCTCGGCAAGTATTTAGAATCTGACTTTTTGACCTCTGTCAGAAATATTTTCATGTCTACTGAGTATATCATCCCAAGTATGGAACTCTTGTTAGTGGAACTAGTGAACTCTTTTCTATATTCACTTTCCAACCGTGAGTTCTTAGAAATGCCAACACGATGTCCGTGAGAGATTTGGTCAGATGATAAGTTGACACCAGGATCAAAATATCGTCCAGATAGGGCGCCACTGGTATGCCCCGCGGCCTGAGAACCGCCAGAAGGGACCCTAGCATCTTTGTGAAGATTCTGGGAGCTGTGGCCAACCCGAAAGGAAGGGCCACAAACAAATAGTGTTCGTCCAGAAAGGCAAATCTTAGAAACTGATGATGATCCTTGTGGATAGGAATGTGCAGATATGCATCCTTTAGGTCCACGGTGGTCATATATTGACCCTCCTGGATCATTGGCAAAATTGTTCGTATAGTTTCCATCTTGAACGATGGGACTCTGAGAAATTTGTTTAGGCATTTGAGATCTAAAATTGGTCTGAAAGTTTCCTCTTTTTTGGGAACCACGAACAGATTTGAGTAAAACCCCTGTCCCTGTTCTAGTTTTGGAACTGGGCAAATTACTCCCATGGTATAGAGGTCTTTTACACAGCGTAAGAACGCCTCTCTTTTTGTCTGGTCTACAGACAAACGTGAAAGATGAAATCTGCCTCTTGGGAGAAATTCCTTGAATTCCAGCGGATACCCCCTGGGTCACAATTTCCAATGCCCAGGGATCCTGAACATCCCTTGCCCAAGCCTGAGCAAAGAGAGAAAGTCTGCCCCCTACTAAATCCGGGGCTGCCCCTTCATGCTGTCTTGGTAGCAGCAGCAGGCTTCTTGGCTTGTTTACCTTTATTCCAGGCCTGGTTAGGTCTCCAGACTGACTTGGATTGAGCAAAATTCCCTTCCTGCTTTGTGGCGGAAGAGGAAGCAGAGGGTCCTCCTTTAAAGTTTCAAAAGGAACGAAAATTATTTTGTTTACCCCTCATCTTCACAGCCTTATCCTGAGGCAGGGAATAACCTTTACCTCCAGTAATGTCAGAAATGATTTCCTTCAATTCAGGCCCGAATAGGGTCTTACCTTTAAAAGGAATAGCTAAAAGCTTAGATTTTGATGACACATCAGCAGACCAAGATTTGAGCCATAACGCTCTACGCGCTAAAATGGCAAAACCTGCATGTTTCACCGCTAATTTAGCCATTTGAAAAGCGGCATCGGTAATAAAAGAATTAGCTAGATTGAGAGCCTTAATTCTATCCAAAATGTCATCTAATGAGGTCTCAACCTTAAGACACTCTTCTAGAGCATCAAACCAAAAAGCTGCTGCAGTAGTAACTGGAACAATGCAAGCTATAGGTTGTAAAAGAAAACCCTGATGAATAAACAATTTCTTTAGAAGACCCTCTAACTTTTTATCCATAGGATCTTTGAAAGCACAACTATCCTCAATAGGTATAGTTGTACGCTTAGCCAGGTTAGAAATAGCTCCCTCCACCTTAGGGACCGTTTGCCAAGAATCCCGAATGGTGTCAGATATGGGAAACATTTTCTTAAAATAAGGAGGGGGAGAGAACGGAATACCTGGTCTATCCCATTCCTTTCTAACAATGTCCGAAATTCTTTTAGGGACTGGAATAACATCAGTGTAAGTAGGCACCTCTAGATATTTGTCCATCTTACACAATTTCTCTGGTGGTATCACAATAGGGTCACAATCATCCAGAGTCGCTAAAACCTCCCGGAGTAACAGGCGGAGGTGTTCAAGCCTAAATTTAAAGGACATCACGTCCGAATCTGTCTGAGGCAACACATTTCCAGAGTCTGAAAGTTCTCCCTCAGACAGCAATTCCCCGACCCCCAAATCAGAGCACTGTGAGGGTACATCGGAAATGGCCAATAAAGCATCAGAGGGTTCAGTAGTTACCTTAATACCTGACCGACTGCGTTTACCCTGTAAAACAGATAGTTTAGATAATACCTCTGTAAGGGTAGTAGACATAACTGCAGCCATATCTAGCAGAGTAAAATAATTAGACGCACTAGAAGTACTTGGCGTCGCTTGAGTGGGTGTTAAGGGTTGTGACACTTGGAGAATTGGATGGCATAACCTGATTCTCTTCAGACTGAGAATCATCCTTAGACATACTTTTATCACCTAAAATATGTTCTTTGCAGTGTAAGGCCCTTTCAGTACAAGAAGGACATAATGTAAGAGGGGGTTCCACAATGGCTTCTAAACACATACAGCATTGACTTTCCTCAATGCCAGACATGTTGAACAGGCTAGTAATAACCACAAAAGTCGTGAAACACTTTATTTATTGAAGAAAACAAATTTTTGAAAAAACAAGTACTGCGCCTTTAAGAATTAAAAAAGCGCACAATTTTTCCAAATCTGCTTAAAAATGTTAACAAACGTTCAATTTTAACGTATATCTTTCCCATATTGCAGTCGGATATTGCACCACAAGCAAGGAGCAAATTAACCCTCTAAATGAGTAATGTAACACAAAACCGTAGACAACCCCCTGCACCTCGCCACAGCTCTGCTGTGGCGCCTACCTGCCCTCAGGGATCTGACAAATGTCTCAATAAGACTCCGGTAGACAATCTCTCAGTTTGGGCCCAACCGAAGCTGAAGTTTGCCGTCTTCTTGACAAAATCAACTACGCATCTGAGGCGCGAAAATTAAGCCCCACCCATCATATGCGATGTACTCTCAGCCTAAACAACCGCATGTAAAGCGATATAGAACTAGCCATGTGGATAATCATTCCTAAATTGTATGATTATAGCCATGTGAACCCCCAGCACAATGTACAAACACCAGTTATATTGAACCGTTTTGCAATAAAAAAAACGTTATGCTGCCCAGTGTCTAACCATGCTGCCATAATTGCTTGCTGCATTTAGCCCTGATAAAAATTAAATACACAGGATTTCAGTAATACCCCTTCTTATGTCTATAGGTTTACTGCTCACCCCTTCCCTCTTTGGGAACTATGTCAGCCGTTTCTGAAATATCACAGTCTCTTCAGAAGTAAATGACTGAACATACCTCAATGCTTGTAGCATGAAAACGTTCCCCACACTGAAGATTCTCTAGTACTCCTCAGCCATTCTGTGGGAACCCACGTGGATCTTAGTGACATCTGCTAAGATCATCAACCTCCAGGCAGAAATCTTCTTCCATATGCTGCCTGAGGAAAATAGTACTCACCGGTACCATTTAAAATAAAAAAAGTCTTGATTGAAGAAAACGAAAAAACATAATTTATGTAAGAACTTGCCTGATAAATTCATTTCTTTCATATTAGCAAGAGTCCATGAGCTAGTGACGTATGGGATATACATTCCTACCAGGAGGGGCAAAGTTTCCCAAACCTCAAAATGCCTATAAATACACCACTCACCACACCCACAAATCAGTTTAACGCATAGCCAAGAAGTGGGGTGATAAGACAAAAGTGCGAAAGCATAAAAAATAAGGAATTGGAATAATTGTGCTTTATACAAAAAAATCATAACCACCACAAAAAAGGGTGGGCCTCATGGACTCTTGCTAATTAATATGAAAGAAATGAATTTATCAGGTAAGTTCTTACATAAATTATGTTTTCTTTCATGTAATTAGCAAGAGTCCATGAACTAGTAACGTATGGGATAATGAATACCCAAGATGTGGATCTTCCACGCAAGAGTCACTAGAGAGGGAGGGATAAAATAAAGACAGCCAATTCCGCTGAAAATAATCCACACCCAAAATAAAGTTTAAATCTTATAATGAAAAAAACTGAAATTATAAGCAGAAGAATCAAACTGAAACAGCTGCCTGAAGTACTTTTCTACCAAAAACTGCTTCAGAAGAAGAAAACACATCAAAAATGGTAGAATTTAGTAAAAGTATGCAAAGAAGACCAAGTTGCTGCTTTGCAAATCTGATCAACCGAAGCTTCATTCCTAAACGCCCAGGAAGTAGAAACTGACCTAGTAGAATGAGCTGTAATCCTTTGAGGCGGAGTTTTACCCAACTCGACATAAGCATGATGAACCAAAGACTTTAACCAAGACGCCAAAGAAATGGCAGAGGCCTTCTGACCTTTCCTAGAACCGGAAAAGATAACAAATAGACTAGAAGTCTTTCGGAAATTTTTAGTAGCTTCAACATAATATTTCAAAGCTCTAACTACATCCAAAGAATGCAACGATCTTTCCTTAGAATTCTTAGGATTAGGACACAATGAAGGAACCACAATTTCTCTACTAATGTTGTTAGAATTCACAACCTTAGGTAAAAATTAAAAAGAAGTTCGCAACACCCGCCTTATCCTGATGAAAAATCAGAAAAGGAGACTCACAAGAAAGAGCAGATAAATCAGAAACTCTTCTAGCAGAAGAGATGGCCCAAAAGAAACAAAACTTTCCAAGAAAGTAATTTAATGTCCAGCGAATGCATAGGTTAAAACGGAGGAGCTTGAAGAGCCCCCAGAACCAAATTCAAACTTCAAGGAGGAGAAATTGACTTAACAGGTTTTATACGAACCAAAGCTTGTACAAAACAATGAATATCAGGAAGACTAGCAATCTTTCTGTGAAAAAGAACAGAAAGAGCAGAGATTTGTCCTTTCAAGGAACTTGCAGACAAACCTATATCCAAACCATCCTGAAGAAACTGTAAAACTCTAGGAATTCTAAAAGAATGCCAAGAAAAATGATGAGAAAAACACCAAGAAATGTAAATCTTCCAGACTCGATAATATATCTTCCTAGATACAGATTTACGAGCCTGTAACATAGTATTAATCAGAGAGTCAGAGAAACCTCTATGACTGAGAATCAAGCGTTCAATCTCCATACCTTCAAATTAAAGGATTTGAGATCCTGATGGAAAAAAGGACCTTGTGATAGAAGGTCTGGTCTTAACGGAAGAGTCCACGGTTGCAAGTGGCCATCCGGACAAGATCCGCATACCAAAACCTGTGAGGCCATGCTGGAGCCACCAGCAGAACAAACGAGCACTCCTTTAGAATCTTGGAAATTACTCTTGGAAGAAGAACTAGAGGCGGAAAGATATAGGCAGGATGATACTTCCAAGGAAGTGACAATGCATCCACTGCCTCCGCCTGAGGATCCCTGGATCTAGACAGATACCTGGGAAGCTTCTTGTTTAGATGAGAAGCCATCAGATCTATTTCTGGAAGTCCCCACATTTGAAACAATCTGAAGAAATACCTCTGGGTGAAGAGACCATTAGCCCGGATGTAACGTTTGGCGACTGAGATAATCCGCTTCTCAATTGTCTATACCTGGGATATGAACCGCAGAAATTAGACAGGAGCTGGATTCCGCCCATACCAGAATTCGAGATACTTCTTTCATAGCCAGAGGACTGTGAGTCCCATCCTTGATGATTGACATATGCCACAGTTGTGACATTGTCCGTCTGAAAACAAATTGAACGACTCTCTCTTTAGAAGAGGCCATGACTGAAGAGCTCTGAAAATTGCATGGAGTTCCAAAATATTGATTGGTAATCTCACCTCCTGAGATTCCCAAACCCCTTGTGCTGTCAGAGACCCCCAAACAGCTCCCCAACCTGTCAGACTTGCATCTGTTGAAATCACAGTCCAGGTTGGAAGAACAAAAAGAAGCCCCCTGAACTAAACGATGGTGGTCTGTCCACCACGTCAGAGAGTGTCGTACAATCGGTTTCAAAGATATTAATTGAGATATCTTTGTATAATCCCTGCACCACTGGTTCAGCATACAGAGCTGAAGAAGTCGCATGTGAAAACGAGCAAAGGGGACCGCGTCCAATGCAGCAGTCATAAGACCTAGAATTTCCATGCATAAGGCTACCGAAGGGAAAGATTGAGACCAATTTCAGACGTCTCTTGTCTGTCAGAGACAGAGTCAAGGACACTGAATCTATCAGGAAACCTAAAAAGGTTACCCTTGTCTGAGGAATCAATGAACTTTTTTGGTAAATTGATCCTCCAACCATGTTCTAGAAGAAACACTCATAAAAGACTGGAAAGGTTCTTTCTAGTGAAAATGAGAAAAGGGAATTGAATCCAATGCTGTGGCCATAAGACCTAAAACTTCTGTGCATATATAGCAACTGAAGGAAATAATAGAGACTAAAGGTACCGACAGACGGAACCCAATAGAATTATCCCTTGTCTGATAGAGACAAAGACAGTGACACAAACTATCTGGAAACCTAAAAAAGGGGACCCTTGTTTGAGGAATCAAGAGCTTTCGAAAAAAAGATCCTCTAACTATGTCCTGAAGAGCAAGCGAATCATATGAGATTCCGCATCCTCAGAAAATAATCTGAATGAAAACAGAAAAATGAAAATATGCATTTATTGTATCTAAGGAAAACAAATAATGCTATCAATGACCATAAAAAGGCAAAATAGTTTGAATAAAACTCCAAACCCGGTTCCTAAAAAAGGAACTGGAAGAAATACCCCAGAAGATTCCAGGTCTGAGCAGCGCTTGAACCCCATGGGTGCCTAGCCATGCTTCAACAGTATCCAAAATATATAGGACAGAAACACACTTAAAGAAAGTGTTAGCCTTACTGGAATAAAATCAAAGAAAATTTGGACAAAATAGAACCAAATAAAATTTCAAATTAGTCTTAACCTGCCCCTTACCAGCCAAGCTGGAATACGGCACGTACATCGCAATATTAGGGAGCCTGATTTCGAACCCCAATTAAAAACAGGTTACTTGGGAAAGAACTCAGGAATTTGTTCCTTAATAAGAACAACCAAACTAGTATAAGCTTAAAGTTTTAGTCTTAGAACTCAATCTTGAAGCCCAGAGTAACAGTTAAGAATTGAATCCAATTATAAAACAAATAATTGATTATCTTAGAACAAAAGAAATATGGATTTTTTTTTTTTTTAAAAAATCACAAAATTCTTCTAGCTAAAATAGCTAAAGACTTAGATTAACCCTCATTTGCGAAAATATTCAATAAAATGAAGACACAAATGAAATTTATTAGCAAGATAGTCCAGTTTTAAAGGACCAGTCAATACAGTGGACTTGCATAATCAATAAATGCAAAACAACAAGACAAATGCAACAGCACCTAGTCTAGTAAATGTTGTCCCTTAACAATGCTAAAATAAATCATAATCTGATACTTGATCTTAAAGTAAACAGAAAAAAGAAGCAATTACAATATCCAAATAACATCACAGGACCAAGGAAAAGTACCTGAAACCAAATAATTTTCCATAAATAAGATACAACTATCTAAAGGAAAATAAATACTATTTTGCTATAGAAAGAATAGCATAATTAGTAGAAGTAGAGATAGCCCCAATACATTGGAGAACCCTCCAAATTGAATTAAACTGCTGGCAAAGAATATAGTTTAAAACCTTTGAAGAAGGAATAAAAGAAAATTCTCAGCCTATTCCATTCCCTAGAATGGGGAATTGGAAAGAAAACCTCTGAAAACACAGAAGAAATAAATAGGCAGAAATAGTGTCAGCTAGTCTTAAAGAACTAGTTACCTTAATATCCAAAATAATCAACACCTTTTCAACAAAGAACAAATGTACTTTAATAATAGAAAAATAATTAAAAAACAGAATTTATGTTTACCTGATAAATTACTTTCTCCAACGGTAGGTGTCCGGTCCACGGCGTCATCCTTACTTGTGGGATATTCTCTTCCCCAACAGGAAATGGCAAAGAGCCCAGCAAAGCTGGTCACATGATCCCTCCTAGGCTCCGCCTACCCCAGTCATTCGACGACGTTAAGGAGGAATATTTGCATAGGAGAACCCATATGATACTGTGGTGACTGTAGTTAAAGAAAATAAATTATCAGATCCTGATTAAAAAACCAGGGCGGGCCGTGGACCGGACACCACCGTTGGAGAAAGTAATTTATCAGGTAAACATAATTTCTGTTTCTCCAACATAGGTGTGTCCGGTCCACGGTCGTCATCCTTACTTGTGGGAACCAATACCAAAGCTTTAGGACACGGACTGATGGGAGGAGCAAATCAGGTCACTAGATGGAAGCACCACGGCTTGCAAAACCTTTCTCCCAAAAATAGCCTCAGAAGAAGCAAAACGTATCAAACTTGTAAAATTTGGTAAAAGTGGGCAGTGAAGACCAGTCGCTGCCCTACATATCTGATCAACAGAAGCCTCGTTCTTGAAGGCCCATGTGGAAGCCACAGCCCTAGTGGAATGAGCTGTGATTCTTTCGGGAGGCTGCCGTCGGACAGTCTCGTAAGCCCAATCTGATGATGCTTTTAATCCAAAAAGAGAGAGAGGTAGAAGTTGCTTTTGACCTCTCCTTTTACCGGAATAAACAACAAACAAGGAAGATGTTTGTCTAAAATCCCCCTTTGTAGCGTCTAAATAGAATTTTAGAGCGGCGAACAACATCCAAATTGTGCAACAAACGTTCCTTCTTTGAAACTGGTTTCGGGCACAGAGAAGGTACGATAATCTCCTGGTTAATGTTTTTGTTAGAAACAACTTTTGGAAGAAAACCAGGTTTAGTACGTAAAAACCACCTTATCTGCATGGAACACCAGATAAGGAGGAGAACACTGCAGAGCAGATAATTCTGAAACTCTTCTAGCAGAAGAAATTGCAACCAAAAACAAACTTTCCAAGATAATAACTTAATATCAACGGAATGTAAGGGGTTCAAACGGAACCCCATGAAGAACTGAAAGAACTAAGTGAGACTCCAAGGAGGAGTCAAAGGTTTGTAAACAGGCTTGATTCTAACCAGAGCCTGAACAAAGGCTTGAACATCTGGCACAGCTGCCAGCTTTTTGTGAAGTAACACAGACAAGGCAGAAATCTGTCCCTTCAGGGAACTTGCAGATAATCCTTTTTCCAATCCTTCTTGAAGGAAGGATAGAATCTTAGGAATCTTAACCTTGTCCCAAGGGAATCCTTTAGATTCACACCAACAGATATATTTTTTCCAAATTTTGTGGTAAATCTTTCTAGTTACAGGCTTTTCTGGCCTGAACAAGAGTATCGATAACAGAATCTGAGAACCCTCGCTTCGATAAGATCAAGCGTTCAATCTCCAAGCAGTCAGCTGGAGTGAGACCAGATTCGGATGTTCGAACGGACCCTTGAACAAGAAGGTCTCGTCTCAAAGGTAGCTTCCATGGTGGAGCCGATGACATATTCACCCAGATCTGCATACCATGTCCTGCGTGGCCACGCAGGAGCTATCAAGATCACCGACGCCCCTCTCCTGATTGATCCTGGCTACCAGCCTGGGGAATGAGAGGAAACGGCGGGAATACATAAGCTAGTTTGAAGGTCCAAGGTGCTACTAGTGCATCCACTAGAGCCGCCTTGGGATCCCTGGATCTGGACCCGTAGCAAGGAACTTTGAAGAGTTCTGACGAGAGGCCATCAGATCCATGTCTGGAATGCCCCACAGTTGAGTGATTTGGACAAAGATTTCCGGATGGAGTTCCCACTCCCCCGGATGCAATGTCTGACGACTCAGAAAATCCGCTTCCCAATTTTCCACTCCTGGGATGTGGATTGCAGACAGGTTGGCAGGAGTGAGACCTCCGCCCATTGAATGATTTTGGTCACTTCTTCCATCGCCAGGGAACTCCTTGTTCCCCCCCTGATGGTTGATGTACGCAACAGTTGTCATGTTGTCTGATTGAAACCGTATGAACTTGGCCCTCGCTAGCTGAGGCCAAGCCTTGAGAGCATTGAATA
Organism: Bombina bombina; assembly: GCF_027579735.1. Taxonomy (NCBI): domain Eukaryota; kingdom Metazoa; phylum Chordata; class Amphibia; order Anura; family Bombinatoridae; genus Bombina; species Bombina bombina. The sequence goes on from NC_069509.1 coordinate 37,505,223, forward strand.
TCGCTCTCAGTTCCAGAATATTTATCGGTATAAGAAGAGAATCTTCCCGAGACCAAAGACCCTGAGCTTTCAGGGATCCCCAGACCGCGCCCCCAGCCCCATCAGACTGGCGTCCGGGTCGTGACAATGACCCACTCTGGTCTGCGGAAGGTCATCCCTTGTGACAGGTTGTCCAGGGACAGGCCACCAACGGAAGTGAGTCTCTGGTCCTCTGATATACTTGTATCCTCGGAGACAAGTCTGTATAGTCCCCATTCTACTGACTGAGCATGCACAGTTGTAATGGTCTTAGATGAATGCGCGCAAAAGGAACCTATGTCCATTGCCCGCTACCATCAAACCTATCACTTCCATGCACTGCGCTATGGAAGGAAGAGGAACGGAATGAAGTATCCGACAAGAGTCTAGAAGTCTTGTTTTTCTGGCCTCTGTCAGAAAAATCCTCATTTCTAAGGAGTCTATTATTGTTCCCAAGAAGGGAACCCTTGTCGACGGAGATAGAGAACTCTTTTCCACGTTCACTTTCCATCCGTGAGATCTGAGAAAGGCCAGGACGATGTCCGTGTGAGCCTTTGCTTGAGGAAGGGACGACGCTTGAATCAGAATGTCGTCCAAGTAAGGTACTACAGCAATGCCCCTTGGTCTTAGCACAGCTAGAAGGGACCCTAGTACCTTTGTGAAAATCCTTGGAGCAGTGGCTAATCCGAAAGGAAGCGTCACGAACTGGTAATGTTGTCCAGGAATGGCGAACCTTAGGAACCGATGATGTTCCTTGTGGATAGGAATATGTAGATACGCATCCTTTAAATCCACCGTGGTCATGAATTGACCTTCCCGGATGGAAGGAAGAATTGTTCGAATGGTGTCATCTTGAACGATGGAACCTTGAGAAGAAACTTGTTTAAGATCTTGAGATCTAGATTGGTCTGAACGTTCCCTCTTTTTTGGGAACTATGAACAGATTGGAGTAGAACCCCATCCCTTGTTTCTCCTAATGGAACAGGATGAATCACTTCCCATTGTTAACAGGTCTTCTACACAATGTAAGAATGCCTGTCTTTTTATGTGGTCTGAAGACAACTGAGACCTGTGGAACCTCCCCCTTGGGGAAGCCCCTTGAATTCCAGAAGATAACCTTGGGAGACTATTTCTAGTGTCCAAGGATCCAGAACATCTCTCGCCCAAGCCTGAGCGAAGAGAGAGAGTCTGCCCCCCCACCAGATCCGGTCCCGGATCGGGGGCCAACCTTTCATGCTGTCTTGGTAGCAGTGGCAGGTTTCTTGGCCTGCCTTTCCTTGTTCCAGCCTTGCATTGGTCTCCAAGCTTGCTTGGCTTGAGAAGTATTACCCTCTTGCCTTAGAGGACGTAGCACTTTGGGTCTGGTCCGTTATCTACGAAAGGGACGAAAATTAGGTTTATTTTGGCCTTGAAAGGCCCGATCCTGAGGAAGGGCATGGCCCTTACCCCCAGTGATATCAGAGATAATTCTCTTTCAAGTCAGGGCCAAACAGCGTTTTCCCCTTGAAAGGAATGTTAAAGTAGCTTGTTCTTGGAAGACGCATCAGCTGACCAAGATTTCAACCAAAAGCGCTCTGCGCGCCACATAGCAAACCCAGAATTCTTAGCCCGCTAACCTAGCCAATTGCAAAGTGGCGTCTAGGGTGATAAGAATTAGCCAATTTGAGAGCATGATTCTGTCCATAATCTCCTCATAAGGAGGAGAATCACTATCGACCCGCCTTTACCAGCTCATCGAACCAGAAACATGCGGCTGTAGCGACAGGGACAATGCATGAAATGGTTGTAGAAGGTAACCCTGCTGAACAAACATCTTTTAAGTAAACCTTCTAATTTTTTATCCATAGATCTTTGAAAGGCACAACTATCTTCTATGGGTATAGTGGTGCGTTTGTTTAAAGTGGAAAACCGCTCCCTCGACCTTGGGGACTGTCTGCCATAAGTCCTTTCTGGGGTCGACCATAGGAAACAATTTTTTAAATATGGGGGGAGGGACGAAAGGAATACCGGGCCTTTCCCATTCTTTATTTACAATGTCCGCCACCCGCTTGGGTATAGGAAAAGCTTCTGGGAGCCCCGGGACCTCTAGGAACTTGTCCATTTTACATAGCTTCTCTGGGATGACCAAATTGTCACAATCATCCAGAGTGGATAATACCTCCTTAAGCATGAGCGCGGAGATGTTCCAACTTAAATTTAAACGTAATCACATCAGGTTCAGCTTGTTGAGAAATGTTCCTGAATCTGTAATTTCTCCCTCAGACAAAACCTCCCTGGCCCCATCAGACTGGTTTAGGGGCCCTCAGAACCATTATTATCAGCGTCGTCATGCTCTTCAGTATCTAAAACAGAGCAGTCGCGCTTACGCTGATAAGTGTGCATTTTGGCTAAAATGTTTTTGACAGAATTATCCATTTACAGCCGTTTAATTGTTGCATAGTAAGGAGTATTGGCGGCGCTAGATGTACTAGGGGCCTCCTGAGTGGGCAAGACTCGTGTAGACGAAGGAGGGAATGAAGCAGTACCATGCTTACTCCCTCACTTGAGGAATCATCTTGGGCATCATTGTCATTGTCACATAAATCACATTTATTTAAATGAGAAGGAACTCTGGCTTCCACCAACATTCAGAACACAGTCTATCTGGTAGTTCAGACATGTTAAACAGGCATTAAACTTGATAACAAAGTACAAAAAAACGTTTTAAAATAAAACCGTTACTGTCACTTTAAATTTTAAACTGAACACAACTTTATTACTGCAATTGCGAAAAAAATATGAAGGAATTGTTCAAAATTCACCAAAATTTCACCACAAGTGTCTTAAAGCCTTAAAAAGTATTTGCACACCAAATTTGGAAGCTTTAACCCTTAAAATAACGGAAACCGGAGCCGTTTTTAACTTTAACCCCCTTTACAGTCCCTGGTATCCTGCTTTGCTGAGACCCAACCAAGCCCAAAGGGGAATCCAAATGACGCCTTCAGAAGTCTTTTCTATGTAACAGAGCTCCTCACACATGCGACTGCATGTCATGCCTCTCAAAAAAACAAGTGCGCAACACCGGCGCGAAAATGAGGCTCTGCCTATGATTTGGGAAAGCCCCTAAAGAATAAGGTGTCTAAAAAAGTGCCTGCCGATATAATCTTATCAAAATACCCAGATTAAATGATTCCTCAAGGCTAAATATGTGTTAATAATGAATCGATTTAGCCCAGAAAAAGTCTACAGTCTTAATAAGCCTTGTGAAGCCCTTATTTACTATCTTAATAAACATGGCTTACCGGATCCCATAGGGAAAATGACAGCTTCCAGCATTACAATCGTCTTGTTAGAATGTGTCATACCTCAAGCAGCAAGAAACTGCTCACTGTTCCCCCAACTGAAGTTAATTCCTCCTCAACAGTCCTGTGTGGAACAGCCATGGATTTTAGTAACGGTTGCTAAAATCATTTTCCTCATACAAACAGAAATCTTCATCTCTTTTCTGTTTCTGAGTAAATAGTACATACCAGCTCTATTTTAAAATAACAATCTCTTGATTGAATAATAAAAACTACAGTTAAACACTAAAAAACTCTAAGCCATCTCCGTGGAGATGTTGCCTGTACAACGGCAAAGAGTATGACTGGGGTAGGCGGAGCCTAGGAGGGATCATGTGACCAGCTTTGCTGGGCTCTTTGCCATTTCCTGTTGGGGAAGAGAATATCCCACAAGTAAGGATGACGCCGTGGACCGGACACACCTATGTTGGAGAAAAGTAGATTTGTTAGTGTCAATATCTGATGAAGAAAATTTCTTTAAGAGAAAAAACATCATCAGAGAAGGATAAATCAGTATGTTGTTGGTCATTTGAAACTTCAATAATTAAAAAAGAAGTGAAAAAGACCTAAACATTTTATTAGAAGGCACGAAGTCAGACAAAGCCTTTAAAATAGAATCAGAAAAATATTTCTTATAAATCTTCTAAATATTTCTTGTACATAAGATGTAAGAATGGAAATATATAAAGCATAAACACTAATGGATTCTGCATGTAAAAGTATATCATAACTTATTACAAACCATAGCTAAAGATAAACATTTATAACATTTAAAATAAATGAACTTATCTTTGGTAGAACTGAAACTCAGTTAAGCGTTTTTCCAGAAGTGGCTTCTGATTCAGGGTCAATCTGAGACATCTTGCAATATGTAATAGAAAAAACAACATATAAAGCAAAAAAGATCAAATTCCTTAAATGACAGTTTCAGGAATGGGAAAAAATGCCAATGAACAAGCTTCTAGCAAACAGAAGCAATAAATAATGAGACTTAAATATTGTGGAGACAACAATGACGCTCAAATTTTTTAGCGCCAAAAAAGCCGCCCACATTATTTGGCGCCTAAATGCTTTTGGCGCCAAAAATGGCGCCACATCCGGTAACGCCGACATTTTTTGGCGCAAAAAACGTCAAAAAAATGACGCAACTTCCGGCGACACGTATGACGCCGGAAATGACAAGAAAATTTTTGCGCCAAGAAAGTCCGCGCCAAGAATGACGCAATAAAATGAAGCATTTTCAGCCCCCTGAGCCTAACAGCCCACAGGAAAAAAGTCAAATTTTAAGGTAAGAAAAAATGATTTATTCATATGCATTATCCCAAATATGAAACTGACTGTCTGAAATAAGGAACGTTGAACATCCTGAATCAAGGCAAATAAATGTTTAAACACATATATTTAGAACTTTATAAAAAAAGTGCCCAACCATAGCTTAGAGTGTCACAGAAAATAAGACTTACTTACCCCAGGACACTCATCTACATGTAGTAGAAAGCCAAACCAGTACTAAAACGAGAATCAGTAGAGGTAATGGTATATATAAGAGTATATCGTCGATCTGAAAAGGGAGGTAAGAGATGAATCTCTACGACCGATAACAGAGAACCTATGAAATAGACCCCGTAGAAGGAGATCATTGAATTCAAATAGGCAATACTCTCCTCACATCCCTCTGACATTCACTGCACGCTGAGAGGAAAACCGGGCTCCAACCTGTTGCAGAGCGCATATCAACGTAGAATCTAGCACAAACTTACTTCACCACCTCCACAGGAGGCAAAGTTTGTAAAAACTGATTTGTGGGTGTGGTGAGGGGTGTATTTATAGGCATTTTGAGGTTTGGAAAACTTTGCCCCTCCTGGTAGGAATGTATATCCCATACGTCACTAGCTCATGGACTCTTGCTAATTACATGAAAGAAACTATAATTTTAACACCTCTTTCACTTTACCTCTTCCTATTACTAGTATATGCAAAGAGAATTACAGGGGGTGGAGAGAAGGGAGGAGCTATATATACAGCTCTGCTGTGGTGCTCTTTGTCACTTCCTGTTAGCAGGAGGATAATATCCCACAAGTAAGGATGAATCTGTGGACTCGTATCTTGTAGAAGAAACACAGGGGACTTTCATTTATGAAGTATAAAAGATACCTCATGTAGAAAGCTCCTTTATTTATTTCAATCGATCGCCGTTCTTGGCTGCTACGGCAGCCCACGGCTAAAACATTTTTTTTGCTAAGAGGTGACATTTTCACTTCTTAGCCAATAGCCGTGCGGTAAATCCGGCTTGGCGCCCATGGGAGCCGGATTTATCGCACAGCTATCTGCTAAATGGTGAAAACGTCACCTCTTAGCAAAAACAATTTTTTAGCTTTGGGCTGCCGTAGCAGCTTAGAACGGCGATCGATTGAAACAAATAAAGGAGCTTTCTACATAAAGTATCTTATACTTCATGAATGAAAGTCCCCTGTGTTTCAATAGTCAATCCTAGCGTTTGTAAAACGCTAGGATTGACTTTCACTTTAAGCTTATTCACTGCTCTGGATCATAGCAGATTGGTGATCATTGCTGCTGCGACGGTCACATTAAAGATTGAGGCTCCTGTCACAGGCTGTTTAAAGGGACAGTCAAGTCCAAAAAAAAAGCTTTCATGATTTAAATAGGAAATGTAATTTTAAACAACTTTCGAATTTACTTTTATCACCAATTTTGCTTTGTTCTCTTGGTATTCTTAGTTGAAAGCTAAACCTAGGAGGTTCATATGCTAATATCTTAGACCTTTAAGACTGCCTCTAATCTGACTGCATTTTGACAACTAGAGGGCATTAGTCCATGTGTTTCATATAGATAACATTGAGCTCATGCACAAATACTTCTACCCTCTATTCCCAGCCTACAGCTAAACTATTGATAAACGGAACCCTCTCAGCCCCTTTTATAATTTCCAATGGCACACGTCAGGGATGCCCACTTTCCCCCCTCCTTTTTGCATGCTTTATCAAAACCATAGCGACCAAAATCCAACAAACCCCCTCATAAGGCTTGCAAGTTGGCTCTCAGTCTTATGTCCTCTCGCTTTTTGCAGATGACATATTGTTCTCACTCACAAGTCCAGACTCCTCAATCCCACCACTGTTACAAGAATTTCAGTTATTCCAATCCCTATCTAACTTTAAGATTAACTCTGATAAGTCTGAGGTTCTTAACATTAATCTGGATGACACTGCCCTACGCAAAGTCAAAAGAATCACCCCCTTTACATGGCGTAAAAACATAATTTATGCTTACCTGATAAATTTATTTCTCTTGTAGTGTATCCAGTCCACGGATCATCCATTACTTGTGGGATATTCTCCTTCCCAACAGGAAGTTGCAAGAGGATCACCCACAGCAGAGCTGCTATATAGCTCCTCCCCTCACTGCCATATCCAGTCATTCGACCGAAACAAGACGAGAAAGGAGAAACCATAGGGTGCAGTGGTGACTGTAGTTTAATTAAAATTTAGACCTGCCTTAAAAGGACAGGGCGGGCCGTGGACTGGATACACTACAAGAGAAATAAATTTATCAGGTAAGCATAAATTATGTTTTCTCTTGTTAAGTGTATCCAGTCCACGGATCATCCATTACTTGTGGGATACCAATACCAAAGCTAAAGTACACGGATGATGGGAGGGACAAGGCAGGAACTTAAACGGAAGGAACCACTGCCTGTAGAACCTTTCTCCCAAAAACAACCTCAGAAGAAGCAAAAGTGTCAAATTTGTAAAATTTTGAAAAGGTGTGAAGCGAAGACAAAGTCGCAGCCTTGCAAATCTGTTCAACAGAGGCCTCATTTTTAAAGGCCCAGGTAAAAGCCACAGCTCTAGTAGAATGAGCTGTAATCCTTTCAGGGGGCTGCTGTCCAGCAGTCTCATAGGCTAAGCGTATTATGCTCCGAAGCCAAAAGGAGAGAGAGGTTGCCGAAGCTTTTTGACCTCTCCTCTGTCCAGAGTAAACGACAAATAGGGCAAATGTTTGACGAAAATCTTTAGTAGCCTGTAAGTAAAACTTCAAGGCACGGACTACGTCCAGATTATGCAAAAGATGTTCCTTCTTTGAAGAAGGATTAGGACACAATGATGGAACAACAATCTCTTGATTGATATTCCTGTTAGAAACCACCTTAGGCAAAAACCCAGTTTGGTACGCAGAACTAACTTGTCTGAATGAAAAATCAGATAAGGAGAATCACAATGTAAGGCAGATAACTCAGAGACTCTTTGAGCCGAGGAAATAGCCATCAAAAACAGAACTTTCCAATATAAAAGTTTAATATCAATGGAATGAAGGGGTTCAAATGGAACTCCCTGAAGAACTTTAAGAACCAAGTTTAAGCTCCACGGGGGAGCAACAGTTTTAAACACAGGCTTAATCCTAACCAAAGCCTGACAAAATGCCTGGACGTCTGGAACTTCTGGCAGACGCTCGTGCAAAAGAATAGAAAGAGCAGAGATCTGTCCTTTTAAAGAACTAGCTGATAAGCCTTTGTCCAAACCCTCTTGGAGAAAGGACAATATCCTAGGAATCCTAACCTTACTCCATGAGTAACTCTTGGATTCACACCAATAAAGATATTTACGCCATATCTTATGGTAGATTTTCCTGGTGACAGGCTTCCGAGCCTGTATTAAGGTGTCAATGACTGACTCGGAGAAGCCACGCCTTGATAGAATTAAGCGTTCAATCTCCATGCAGTCAGTCTCAGAGAAATTAGCTTTGGATGATTGAAAGGACCTTGTATTAGAAGGTCCTGCCTCAGAGGCAGAGTCCATGGCGGAAGAGATGACATGTCCACTAGGTCTGCATACCAGGTCCTGCGTGGCCACGCAGGCGCTATCAGAATCACTGATGCTCTCTCCTGTTTGATTTTGGCAATCAGTCGAGGGAGCAGAGGAAACGGTGGAAACACATAGGCCAGGTTGAAGAACCAAGGAGCTGCTAGAGCATCTATCAGCGTTGCTGGATCCGTAACAAGGAAGCTTGGCGTTCTGGCGAGACGCCATGAGATCCAGTTCTGGTTTGCCCCAACGATGGACCAGTTGAGCAAACACCTCCGGATGGAGTTCCCACTCCCCCGGATAAAAAGTCTGACGACTTAGAAAATCCGCCTCCCAGTTCTCTACGCCTGGGATGTGGATCGCTGACAGGTGGCAAGAGTGAGACTCTGCCCAGCGAATTATCTTTGAGACTTCTAACATCGCTAGGGAACTCCTGGTTCCCCCTTGATGGTTGATGTAAGCCACAGTCGTGATGTTTACCGACTGAAATCTGATGAACCTCAGTGTTGCTAACTGAGGCCAAGCTAGAAGAGCATTGAATATTGCTCTTAACTCCAGAATATTTATTGGGAGGAGTTTCTCCTCCTGAGTCCACGATCCCTGAGCCTTCAGGGAGTTCCAGACTGCGCCCCAACCTAGAAGGCTGGCATCTCTTGTTACAATCGTCCAATCTGGCCTGCGAAAGGTCATACCCTTGGACAGATGGACCCGAGAAAGCCACCAGAGAAGAGAATCTCTGGTCTCTTGATCCAGATTTAGTAGAGGGGACAAATCTGAGTAATCCCCATTCCACTGACTTAGCATGCATAATTGCAGCGGTCTGAGATGCAGGCGCGCAAATGGCACTATGTCCATTGCCGCTACCATTAAGCCGATTACTTCCATGCACTGAGCCACTGACGGGCGTGGAATGGAATGAAGGACACGGCAAGCATTTAGAAGTTTTGATAACCTGGACTCCGTCAGGTAAATTTTCATCTCTACAGAATCTATAAGGGTCCCTAGGAAGGAGACTCTTGTGAGTGGTGATAGAGAACTCTTTTCCACGTTCACTTTCCACCCATGTGACCTCAGAAATGCCAGAACTATCTCTGTATGAGACTTGGCAATTTGAAAGCTTGACGCCTGTATCAGGATGTCGTCTAGATACAGAGCCACCGCTATGCCTCGCGGTCTTAGAACCGCCAGAAGTGAGCCCAGAACCTTTGTAAAAAATCTCGGGGCAGTGGCCAACCCTAAGGGAAGAGCTACAAATTGGTAATGCCTGTCTAGAAAGGCAAACCTTAGGAACCGATGATGATCTTTGTGAATCGGTATGTGAAGGTAGGCATCCTTTAAGTCCACTGTGGTCATGTACTGACCCTCTTGGATCATGGGTAGGATGGTCCGAATAGTTTCCATTTTGAATGATGGAACTCTGAGGAATTTGTTTAAGATCTTTAGATCCAAGATTGGTCTGAAGGTTCCCTCTTTCTTGGGAACCACAAACAGATTTGAATAAAATCCCTGTCCTTGTTCCGTCCGCGGAACTGGATGGATCACTCCCATTACTAGGTGGTCTTGCACACAGCTTAGGAATGCCTCTTTCTTTATCTGGTTTGCTGATAACCTTGAAAGATGAAATCTCCCTTGTGGAGGAGAAGCTTTGAAGTCCAGAAGATATCCGTGAGATATGATCTCCAACGCCCAGGGATCCTGAACATCTCTTGCCCACGCCTGGGCGAAGAGAGAAAGTCTGCCCCCCACTAGATCCGTTTCCGGATAGGGGGCCGTTCCTTCATGCTGTCTTGGGGGCAGCAGCAGGCTTTCTGGCCTGCTTGCCCTTGTTCCAGGACTGGTTAGGTTTCCAGGCCTGTCTGGAATGAGCAACAGTTCCCTCTTGTTTTGAAGCGGAGGAAGTTGATGCTGCTCCTGCCTTGAAATTTCGAAAGGCACAAAATTTAGACTGTTTGGCCTTTGATTTGGCCCTGTCCTGAGGAAGGGTATGACCCTTGCCTCCAGTAATGTCAGCAATAATTTCCTTCAAGCCAGGCCCGAATAAGGTCTGCCCCTTGAAAGGAATGTTGAGTAATTTAGACTTTGAAGTCACGTCAGCTGACCAGGATTTAAGCCATAGCGCCCTACGCGCCTGGATGGCGAATCCGGAATTCTTAGCCGTTAGTTTAGTCAAATGAACAATGGCATCAGAAACAAATGAGTTAGCTAGCTTAAGCGTTCTAAGCTTGTCAATAATTTCATTCAATGGAGCTGTCTGGATGGCCTCTTCCAGGGCCTCAAACCAGAATGCCGCCGCAGCAGTGACAGGCGCAATGCATGCAAGGGCTGTAAAATAAAACCTTGTTAAATAAACATTTTCTTAAGGTAACCCTCCAATTTTTTATCCATTGGATCTGAAAAAGCACAACTGTCCTCAATATGGTACGCTTTGCTAAAGTAGAAACTGCTCCCTCCACCTTAGGGACCGTTTGCCATAAGTCCCGTGTAGTGGCGTCTATTGGAAACATTTTTCTAAATATAGGTGGGGAAAAGGGCACACCGGGTCTATCCCACTCCTTGCTAATAATTTCTGTAAGCCTTTTAGGTATAGGAAAAACGTCAGTACACACCGGCACCACATAGTATCTATCCAGCCTACACAATTTCTCTGGAATTGCAACTGTGTTACAGTCATTCAGAGCAGCTAATACCTCCCCAAGCAATACACGGAGGTTCTCAAGCTTAAATTTAAAATTAGAAATCTCTGAATCAGGTTTCCCCGTGTCAGAGATGTCACCCACAGACTGAAGCTCTCCGTCCTCATGTTCTGCATACTGTGACGCAGTATCAGACATGGCTCTAATAGCATTTGCGCGTTCTGTATCTCTCCTAACCCCAGAGCTATCGCGCTTGCCTCTTAATTCAGTCAATCTAGATAATACCTCTGACAGGGTATTATTCATGATTGCAGCCATGTCCTGCAAGGTAATCGCTATGGGCGTCCCTGATGTAATTGGCGCCATATTAGCGTGCGTCCCCTGAGCAGGAGGCGAAGGGTCTGACACGTGGGGAGAGTTAGTCGGCATAACTTCCCCCTCGACAGACCCCTCTGGTGACAATTCTTTTATAGATAAAGACTGATCTTTACTGTTTAAGGTGAAATCAATACATTTAGTACACATTCTCCTATGGGGCTCCACCATGGCTTTCAAACATAATGAACAAGTAGGTTCCTCTGTGTCAGACATGTTTAAACAGACTAGCAATGAGACTAGCAAGCTTGGAAAACACTTTAAAACAAATTTACAAGCAAAATAAAAAACGTTACTGCGCCTTTAAGAAACACAAATTTTCCCAAATTTTGAAATAACAGTGAAAAAATGCAGTTACACTAACAAAATTTTTACAGTGTATGTAATAAGTTAGCAGAGCATTGCACCCACTTGCAAATGGATGATTAACCCCTTAATACCAAAAACGGAATAACAAATGACAAAAACGTTTTTTAAACAGTCACAACAACTGCCACAGCTCTACTGTGGCTTTTTACCTCCCTCAATACGACTTTTGAAGCCTTTTGAGCCCTTCAGAGAAGTCCTGGATCATGCAGGAAGAAGCTGGATGTCTGTCTGTAATTTTTGCTGTGCAAAAAAACGCCAAAATAGGCCCCTCCCACTCATATTACAACAGTGGGAAGCCTCAGGGAACTGTTTCTAGGCAAAATTCAAGCCAGCCATGTGGAAAAAACGAGGCCCCAATAAGTTTCATCACCAAACACATGTAAAAAACGATTAAACATGCCAGCAAACGTTTTAAAATACACTTTTATAAGAGTATGCATCTCTATTAATAAGCCTGATACCAGTCGCTATCACTGCATTTAAGGCTTTACTTACTAGCAAATTCCATCCCTAGAAAAATATTTTAACTGCACATACCTTATTGCAGGAAAACCTGCACGCTATTCCCCCTCTGAAGTTACCTCACTCCTCAGAATATGTGAGAACAGCAAAGGATCTTAGTTACTTCTGCTGAGATCATAGAAAACGCAGGTAGATTCTTCTTCTAAATACTGCCTGAGATAAACAGTACACTCCGGTACCATTTAAAAATAACAAACTTTTGATTGAAGAAATAAACTAAGTATAAAACACCACAGTCCACTTACGACCTCCATCTTAGTCGAGAGTTGCAAGAGAATGACTGGGTATGGCAGTGAGGGGAGGAGCTATATAGCAGCTCTGCTGTGGGTGATCCTCTTGCAACTTCCTGTTGGGAAGGAGAATATCCCACAAGTAATGGATGATCCGTGGACTGGATACACTTAAGAGAAAACACACTTCGGTACCTAGGAATTGACCTAGCTTTAAAAAGGTAGAAGATACATTTGATAGTAATTATGAAACAATTAGAAAAATTATCATTAGAGATCTCTCTTCATGGTTATCTTAAAAAGTTATTATGCTCGGGTAAAATAAATGTTCTTAAAATTAATATTTTCCCCAGATTACTATATATTTTGCAAGCACTGCCAATCCCACTTCCTAAAGCCTATATCCTAAATATACAAAAAGCGTTCAGTGATTTTGTGTGGAGTAGAAAATCACCGAGAATTAATGCCAACATTATGCAAACACCTAAACTACAAGGAGGACTGGGTATCCCCAATATATCCTTATACCGACAAGCAATTTTCTTACAGAGAATTGTTGATTGGCATATACACAACCTTAAAAGATGGGTGCAATTGGAACACGCAATTGCAAATATCACAGACTTCGGCAGATTGTGTTGGAGCTCAGAAAGACTAACACATAAATTAACAAATAGTTCTCCACAACTGAGACGTTTGCGGTATGGGATCATATACTCCCTAAATTCATGATGGTCTCATCGAAACCATCCTCTCTTATGTCCCTTATAGAGAATGGTCAATTTACAATCGGAGACATTCCCTTAATAAACACAGTAGACACAAATATCCGAGACCTAACAATTCATATGCTGACTTCTGGGGAGCAACTCTTATCTCAAGCAGACCTTTTGGACAGAGGCTATTCTCACTTTCACAATTGGTTCAATTACCACAGAGTTTATAGATTTATCTCACAACATCCACAACGTAGATACCATGATCAGACCCCTAACAAACTTTTAGTCTCTATAAACACGCACTCCGCCAATCACACATACTCTATTAATGATTTATAAAATCTTATTTACAAAACCGCCTGGATATGTTCCAGAATACTTTGAAAGATGGGAAACTGAATTGGGAGTTATTATTCTCCCCCAAACATGCATAGATATTTGCCAAAACATTCTTAGAACATCAATCTCATTATCAATGGTCGAAATTAATTTAAAAATTCTATACAGAGGGTATCTAACACCTAAGAAAATACATAGGTTATTTCAGCATCGATCTGAACATTGGAGATGTAGACATAGGGGTAGTTGTCTAGCTCACATGTTATGGTGGTGTAATTCTATCCAAAATCTCTGGAGAGAAATCATAGCAGAAATAGAATCAATCCTAAAAATTCAATTTCCTTTAGACCCCTTGATTTGGCTGTTGTGTAAAACCCCCAAAATAAGACATAAACCTCACAAACATTTATTCAATATACTGTCAAATAGTGTTACGTTCTTAATTGTAAAGAACTGGAAAAGTAAAATGGCCCCAACTCTCGACATGTGGTCACGCAAAGTTTCAGGATTTCTGGAACTGGAAGAATATTTTTATATTAAAAATAATAAAATGGATGTGTATGCGGAAATTATGGCCACTTGGGAATCTTATATTAAGCGAGACAACCCATAACCTAGCTAATCTATCACTATAGTATTTAGATATAGCTTTGATCCCGACGGTTGGATGCGTCATGAACTGAATTAGGCATTGGAGCAAGCCCTTATACTCTCTTTCCTCCTCTACTCTCCCTCTCACAAACTCTTTTCCTTCTTACCCTCATGGATACTTCATATTATATGTAAATAGACACACACAAAAAAAGGGTATTCTTAATATATTCTGTTTTTGGAAAAATTGTACTGGCTTTGTTGTTTCATAAAGGAGCTGCGTCTCCCAACTATATTGTAAATAATTCTTTGCTTTTTTTTTTTAAAATAATTAAAAAAAAAACCATTGAGCTCATGCACATCAAGTTACCCTGGAGTGAGCACTGATTGGCTAAAATGGATGTCTGTCAAAAGAACTGAAAGAAGGGGGCAGGTTGCAGAGGCTTAGATACAAGGTAATCACAAAGATAAAAGGTGTATTTCTATAAGTGTTCGTTCTGGGGAATGAGTAATAAAGGGATTATCTTTCTTTTTAAACAATAATAATTCTGGTATTGACTGTCTCTTTAACAAAACAATCTAAATTTTACGCAATTACCTATGAACCAACTCTAGAAGTTTAATTTTCAATTCAAGCAGCGTTGATGTGTGTATAAGTGACCCCAAAGTTTGTTATAATTTATGTACAATGCTGAACACAACTTAAGAGACAGAAAGCCAAGATTAACCCCATCGCTACCGGGAATTTCAAAGTACTGGAGAATCTTTAGCACTTTTGCTTTCAGTTTAAACAAAAAAAGGAAATGTATGCTTACCTGATAAATTTGTTTCTTTTTAGACACGTTGAGTCCACGGATTTCATCCTTACTTGTGGGATTACGCCTCCTGGTCAGCAGGAGGAGACAAAGAGCACCACAGCAGAGCTGTATATATAGCTCCTCCCACTCCAGTCATTCGACCCAAGTTAGGAAGAGAAAGGAAAAGCCAAGGTGCAGAGGTGTCTGAAGTTAACAAAAATTAATAACCTCTCTCATAGAACAGGGCGGGCCGTGGACTCGTGTCTAAAAAGAAAAATTTATCAGGTAAGCATAAATGTCCTTCTCTTTTTAAAGACACGATGAGTCCACGCATTTCATCCTTACTTGTGGGATACAATATCAAAGCTAGAGTACACAGATAAGGGAGGGACAAGACAGGGAACCTAAACAGAAGGCACCACTGCTTGAAGATCCTTTCTCCCAAAAACAGCCTCAGCCGAAGCAAACGTATCAAATTTGTAAAATTTTGAAAAAGTGTGAAGAGAGGACCAAGTTGCATCCTTCCATATCTGTTTAACAGAAGCATCATTTTTGAATGCCCATGAAGAAGCAACAGCCCTGGTGGAATGAGCCGTAACTCTTTCAGGAGGCTGCTGTCCAGCATTCTCATATGCAAAACGGATGATACCTCTCTTTCTTGTTGGCTGAAGAGTAAGCCACAGCTTTCTGACCCTTACGTTTTCCAGAAAAAAAATGACAAACCGAGAAGACAATTGACGAGAGTCCTAATGCACAGACTACGTCCAAATTGTGCAGAAGTTTTTCCTTCTGAGAAGGATTAGGACACAAGGAAGGAACAACAATCGCCATATTAATGTTCTTGTCTGAATCAACCTTAGGAAGAAAACCTAGTTTAGTACATAAAACCACCTTATCCGAATGAAAAGGTAAGATTAATTATATTGTAATGCCGAAAGCTCAGACACTCTTCGAGCAGAAGAAATGGCAACAAGAAATAACTTTCCAAGATAACTTAATATCTATGGAATGCATAGGCTCAAACGGAACCCCTTGAAGAACTTTAAGAACTAAACTCAAACTCCTGGGAAGTCTAACTTTACTCCATGAGTAGCCCTTGGATTCACAACAATAAAGATATTTACGCCATATCTTATAGTAACTCTTCCTAGTTACGGGCTTATGCGCCTGAATTAAGGTATCTATGACCGAATCAGAGAAACCTCGCTTGAATAGGATTAAGCGTTCAATCTCCAAGCAGTCAGCTTCAGAGAAACTAGATTTGGGTGAAGGAATGGTCCCTGAATGAGAAGGTCCTTCCTCAATGGAAGTTTCCAAGGTGGCAGGGATGACATGTCCACTAGATCGGCATACCAAATCCTACGAGGCCACGCAGGAACGATGAGGATCACTGATGCCTTCTGTTTGATTCAAGCAATAACCCGGGGAAGAAGAGCAAATGGGGGGTGGAATAGATATGCTAGGCTGAAAGACCAAAGAACTGCTAAGGCATCTATCAGCTTGGCCTGGGGGGTCCCTGGACCCGTATTTCGGGAGCTTGGCATTCTGACGAGATGCCATGAGATCCAACTCGAGACAACCCCATTTGAGAATAAGGTTGGAGAATATTTCCGATGGGGTTCCCACTCTCCCGGATGAAAAGTCTGCCTGTTCAGAAAATCCGCCTCCCAGTTGTCCACCCCTGGGATGTGGATCGCTGACAGATAATCCGTCCACTGAATTATCTTGGCTACTTCTGTCATCGCTAAGGAACTCCTTGTTCCTCCCTGATTGATTAAAGCCACTGTCGTTATGTTGTCCGACTGAAATCTGATGAATTGGGCAGAAGAGCATTGAAGATCACTCTCAGCTCCAGGATGTTGATGGGAAGAAGTCCATACTCCCGGAGCCTTTAAAGAGCCCCAGACTGCTCCCCATCCTAAAAAGGCTGGCGTCCATTGTCACAATCACCAATGAAGGTCTGCGAAAGCACGTCTCCTGGGATAGATGATCCAGAGACAACCACCATTGAATAGTCCCTCGTCTCCTGATCTAGGGTTATTCGAGGAGACAAATCCGTATAATCTCCATTCCACTGCCTAAGCATGCTTAACTGCAGAGACCTGAGGTAAAACCGAGCAAACGGTATGATGTCCATTGCTGCCAACCTCAATCAGATTACCTCCATGCACTGAGCCACTGACGGCTGAGGAGTGGACTGAAGGGCTCGACATGTATCCAGAATCTTTTATTTTCTGACCTCTGTCAGAAAAATTCTCATGGATATAGTATCGATTAGAGTTCCCAAGAAGGGCACCCTTGTCTTCGAGATTAAAGAACTCTTTTCCAGAATTACCTTCCACCCGTGAGTTCTCAGGAAGGATAGCACAATGTCTGTATGGGACCTTGTTTGCTGACAAGATGACGCCTGGATTAGAATATTGTCCAGATAAGGTGCCACTGCAATGCCCCGCAGTCTTAGAACCGCCAGCATACCCCAGAACCTTTGTGAAAATTCTGGGTGCCGTGGCCAGCCCGAAAGGAAGAGCCACAAACTGAAAGTGTTTGTCCAGAAAGGTAAACCTCAGGAACTTGTGATGATCTCTGTGGATAGGAACATGAAGATATGTATCCTTTAGATCCACTGTCGTCATGAATTGATCCTCCTTGATCAATGGAAGAATGGTAAGAATAGTTTCCATCTTGAAGGATGGAACTCTGAGAAACTTGTTTAGACTCTTGAGGTCTAAGATAGGTCTGAAGGTTCCCTCTCCTTTTTGGGAACTACAAACAGATTTGAATAAAAACCCTGCCCCTGTTCCTGTGTTGGAACGGGACAAATTACTCCCATGGAAGAGAGGTCTCTTACACAATGTAAGAACACCTCTCTTTATCTAGTCTGCAGATAATCTTGAAAGAAGAAATCTTCCTCGGGGGAAGAATTTCTGAACTCCAGTTTGTATCCCTGAGACACTATTTCTATAGCCCAGGGATCCTGAACATCTCGCACCCAGCCCTGAATGAAGCAGGAAAGTCTGCCCCCTACCAGATCCGGTCCCGGATCGGCGGCAAACCCTTCATGCTGACTTGGAATCAACAGCAGGTTTCTTGGATTGTTAACCCTTGTTCCAAGATTGGTTGGGTCTCCAAGTAGACTTGGATTCTGAATAGTTTCATTCCTGTTTAGAGGAAGAGAAGGAGTTTTCCTTGAAATTTTGAAAGGAACCAAAATTACTTTGTCGACCCTTCTGCTTGGTTCTTTAATCCTGAGAGAGATGACCCTTGCCTCCCGTGATGTCAGAGATAATTTCCTTCTAGCCAGGTCCAAACAGGGTCTTTCCCTTGTAAGGAATAGCCAGAAGTTTAGACTTGGATGATACGTCCGCAGACCAAGGTTTCAACCATAAGGCTCTGCGGGCTAGGATAGAAAAACCTTAACTCTTAGCAGCCAATTTAGTAATTTGCAGAGAAGCATCTGTAATAAAAGAATTGGCTAATTTCAGAGCTTTAATCCGATCCTGGATTTCTTCTAAAGAAGTCTCAGGCCCATAGTTGTGAAGGTCTGGCGGACCTGATCTGACACTGCTGATCAGGTCCTCCAGACCTCGTAGAATACCGCGAGCAATACGCTCGCCGTATTCAGCATTGCACCAGCAGCTCACAAGAGCTGCTGGGGCAACGCCGCCCCCTGCAGACACGCGGCCAATAGGCCACCAGCAGGGGGGTATCAATCAACCCGATCGGGTTGATTTCCGGCGATGCCTGTCTGCCTGCTCAGAGCAGGCGGACAGGTTATGGAGCAGCGGCCTTTGTGACCGCTGCTTCATAACTGCTGTTTCTGGAGAGTCTGATGACTCGCCAGAAACACGGGGCATCAAGCTCCATTCGGAGCTTTATACATATGCCCCTCAGTCTTAAGAGACTCCGCAAGAGCATCAAACAAATATGCTGCTGCACTAGTGACCGTAGCGATGCACGCAGCCGGTTGCAATAGCAAACCCTGGTGAACATAGATCTTTTAAGTAGGCCCTCCAACTTCTCGTCCATAAGGTCTTTTGAAAGCACAACTATCCCTCAATAGGAATAGTAGTTTGTTTAGCCAAGGTGGAAATAGCCCCCTCCACCTTAGGAACCGTCTGACAAGTTTCCCTGACAATGTCAGCTATAGGGAACATCTTCTTGAAAATGGGAAAAGAGAAGGGAATACCTGGTCTCTCCCATTCCTTAGAAATAATCTCCAAAATTCACTTGGGAACTGGAAAAACATCTGAGTAAGAAGGAACTTCGAAGCATTAGTCCAACTTACTCGATTTCTCAGGAACGACCACTACTGTGGAGTCAGAGTCGTCCAAAGTTACTAAAACCTCCCTGAGTAACAGGCGGAGGTGTTCTAGTTTAAATCTGAAAGAAACAACTTCTGAATCAGTCAAAGGTAAGGAACTCCCATAGTCAGAAATTTCACCTTCCGATAGAACCTCCATACCCTCCAACTCAGAGCCCTGGGAGGGTACGTCAGAGATTGCCACCATAGCATCAGAAACTTCATTGACCACGTAGTTGTCCTTCCTTTTACGTTTGCCTTGAAGTATAGGAAAGGCAGATAACGCATCAGAAAGTGTGGAAGACATAACTGCAGCTATGTCCTTTAACGTAACTGCAGCAGAAACTTGAAAAGTACAGGGAACTGTTTGAGCGGGCGTTAAGGGTTGGGACGCTTGGGGAGAAAGCTGCAGCATCCTTAGACAATTTTTTTTTCTCTATAGCTTAGAGCCCTCAACACATAAGGGACAAAAACTAACAGAAGGTTCCACATTGGCATTCAAACACATTCTGGACATCTTCTAAATTCATAAAATAGAAAAAAATAAACTGGCCCTTTAAATTATACTGGCCCTTTAATTTTTTTAACCCCCCAATCTCTTACTGAATACCAGAAACTGGCCCTTTGATAAATCCAAAAGAATAACAGGATACTGTGCCTTTAAATAGTAAAACCAACTATTTTACTAAGCTGGGTACATTTTTTAACAACTCATTTGCCCACAAGAAAAAAAACTGACACCTCCTCGCCTCAACAGCTCTGCTGAGGTGCCTACCTGCCACCCGGTCTCCAGACCGCTCTTTCCCGCAACTTTCAGGTCGAGTCTCAGAAAACGCTATCAACCGCTTGCTTATTCAACCATGCGGTTCTAGCATAACGCCCAATGTCCTGATATGTTACATGTCGGAACTCAGGAACAGACGATCACATACACTGCGCTGCTTCTCTATACCCGACTGAAGCACGTGAAAATTAGCCCCGCCCTTCGTGGGCGTCAATCTCACACCGCTTCTCGGTTAAGTCTAATAAAAATAACTGATAGTCCCAAGCTTAGCCCAGTGCCTGTACAAATGCTGCATTGCAGGGGGAGTCCTCTATACATAAGGAACCCATGTTCCCAACAAATAAACATATATACACAAAAGATTAAAGGATTACTTTCTGTTATAATTTTTAAGCTAAACAACTAACATATTAAAGTTAATAAACATTAATTAAAACCTACTGACCTATATTTTCTCCAAAACAAAGTTTCATAATGTTCTAAAAGTTATATCTTTTATTCGCTGATGATGTCATGTTATCCTGCCCACTATTTTCAGCACTGAGTGTTCAAAATACTTAAACCAATAACTTTGTGTTTAAAGCGCCATTTTGAAACCTAGGTATTGTAAAGGGATTGGTAAAGAGCAAAGGACACCCACTGAGTGGGTTTGGAAAACAATTAAATTTGCAGATAAGATTTCTGATATACGGTAGAGATATGTTAATGAAATGCTATTGATAAAAAGCGTATTTGGGGTAGTTAGTTAGTAACAGGCATAGAAAATATTTACTTACAGTGGCCCTTTAAGTGCAGAGTCCTGCACTTCCCTTGATGCTGTCCGACAGCAGGACAGCTCCAACGGGTTTAAGAGGTCCTTTCCCTCCTATAGCCCTGTGGAAAAAGATAGGGCCTGAGTTAATTCTTGCTTAGGCCATCATAAGAAGGGCAGCATCACAGTATGGGAGGCGCAGTGAGAATTATGTCTCACCAGTTCCCATTGCTCTAAAGCCTGGCACTACTTTAAAAATAATTAACTCTTACTTGAAGAATCTAATCTAACACCTCACTTTACCTCTTCCCATCACTAACGTAGGCAAAGAGAATGACTGGAGTGGGAGGGAAGGGAGGAGCTATATATAAAGCTCTGCTGTGGTGCTCTTTGCCTCCTCCTGCTGACCAGGAGACTTAATCCCACAAGGATGAAATCCGTGGATTCATCGTGTCTTTAAAAAGAAATATAGTTTTTGATTTACCTATGGTATTGATCTAGGCCCATTTATTGTATTTTTGATGTGACTATTTGGCTACCAGATACAATAATAAAATAATAATAATCGCTAACCGTTCCACAAACTTTGTATCTCTCAATGAAATTTACACATAACTACTGCCGTCATATGACAAATGGTTGTTAAAGTTTCTCTGTGATCCCCTTTGTTAAGAAATAGGCATGCAAGGCTTTGCCATTGCTTTTTGGCAACTAATTGCAGCTGTGCACATTACTTGAATGTCCTAGCAGTAAAGTGGCAAATCAGCTTGCAAAGAAAATTGTTGCTGAGTAGAGATTACTAGATGTGTATTTGGCAATTTTGTTCACTGACGAATGCGGAAGAGACTACTTGCGGTATTCGGTTCTTCTGAGACGAATATCTTCTAGCGGAAGTAAAATGCACGAAGATCTGTGCAAATCTAGATCTTCGTGTGTTTCACCTACACAAGATGAGATTTGGCTCTAAAAAGAGACAAATACCGCAAGCAGCCTCTTCCGCATTCAGCATTAACAAAACTGACAAATGTACGTCTCTAGGGAATACCCTCCCACTCCCAAACTTTATTTTTATACAGTGTTGTGAACCCCACAAGTGGTGGCCACCTTAGGCAGTGGCAGACAGCCTTGCCACTATGCCATTTAGGGCTTTTTTTCGGCAGTGTAGCGATTCCTCCTCAACCCTCCATGCTCCCCTGCACAAACAGCAGTTTAACCCTCCCACTAGATGGTGCCATCTTAGGTACTGGCAGCTGTGTTAGTACCCAGTTTATATTATGTTTTTATTTATTTTTCTGTGGCGTAGTGGTGCCCCCTACCCGCTCCCCTTTCAGCCATAGTGTAGCTTTCCACTCAATCCCTCTCTCCCTTAAAAAAGTTTTATGCAGTTGGGCTCCCCCACTCCCTGACTGAGTTTAGTATTAAGTTACAGGTTTTAGTACTAAACAGTAATAAATATTTTAGCTCACTGAAATGTGTAATATAAATTAAGGTTAAGACACTTACCTTTGCTGCATCTAAAAAGGAGATACTAAACAAATGTACTTCTTGGAAAAGTTTCTTGTATCAAGGGAAAATGTTTTGTACTTTAATAAGTACCGTCTGTTAAAGGGACATTAAAGCCAAAATGTTTCTCATTAAGACAAAGCATGCAATTTTACACAATTTCTACTTTACTTCTATTAACATTTGTATCTTTTGTTAAAAAGCAGGGCTGTAAGCTTAGCCGCATGCACGTGTCTGGAGCACTATGTTGCAGCAGTTTTGCAAGAATGCTATACATGTGCATGAGCAACACTTGATGGCAGCCATAGATTTAAAAGCCCACTCATGCACATTAGTGGTTTTTGCAAGTAACATTAATTTTGGGGAAGTTTGAAGAAATAAACACAATATTTTTTTTTACGTTTTTTTATTTTTCTTGTTTTATTAGCAGATTTCTTTAGATGTATCTACCAAAAAAAGTAAAATTAAAAAAACAAAATAAAAACTGACTGGCAAGAGGTGAAAACCTTCTGATGTAAAGATGGGGATATGGCTGAAATAACGTGTAAGATTTAGATTTATTATTTTTAAAAAAGTTATCACCCCCTCAAGGTCTATGGCCATAAACAGAATTTGTTATATGAATATCCGAAACAGTGACAAAATCATCTGTGCTTTAAAATCAGCCTGATCAACATATGGATAAGAAGGACCGTAGCAGATAACGGCTTGCAAAATAGGAATACGATAACGTTCACTCAGCTTAGACCCATCTTCTGCATTTTTAAATAGCAAAGAGAATATTGTACTCAATGTGAAACTGCAACATCTAAAGCATGGTGGTTTCTTCCTCAAATGTTACGTAAAAGTGGTTTAAATTTAAACTAATACAGCAGTATTAGAGCTCATTGGCTGAGAGATTCTACCGTTGGTTGATACAATAAGCAGTTGAAAATATACATAAGCTTTATTAGGATGCACACAACTGACACATCTGTATTAATTTTAGCTTAAAAAGCTTTTATGTCATTTATTTGTGAAAAAGATATTAACCATGTTTAAAATTCTCCACTTTATGTATTATGCAAAATTTTGTGGAGATTAATGTCTCTTTAAAGTCACATATCAGAGTTTAACCCTTTGGCTACCAGAGAACTTCTAACGCTCTATGGCAGCCCAGGCTATAACCACTGTGTGTCATACCAAGTACAAGCTTAGGGCCCCCCCTTTGCAGTTTATTGAGCACATGAAGCACTTATGGGGATAGCCAATACTACAGTACTTAAAAGGAAATGTATAGATTCAGACCTGCTCATCACTGCAGGGATTAACCACTTACAATTTACATCATACAGGTTGCAGCTTGGATCCCTCAATGACAGATTTGTCCAAACCCCCCACCCCACCAATTCAGTACTAAAGACAGTTTCATTTATGAAATCCATTCAGAAGTAAAGATATTACTTAAAAGAGAATAGGTTTAAGCTTGTGGTTTTGGGTTTCACATTGTTTTTTTTACACCTGGTACCACTTTTGAGCGGCTGCACTAAGGCACACAACCCAGACGAAATAGCACATGAATAATCTAAGCGCTGATCACAGGATGTTTGGGACTCAGTGGGCAAAAAGGAATGAATCTGGCTTTTAGGAATCTTATAAAAATCAAAATGCTGAACTCCTAAATATATCCAAGTAAAATTATTTTGGTTTCCTGAAACACTATCCAAATTACCCCCTTCTTCCCTGCCAGTAAGGTCTACAGAGCATTGCTCTTGTAACCTTCATAGAAAAAAAAAATGCAGAGCAAAAGGATAACCCCTGTCTCATATGCAGATCTACCCCTTTAGGAATTTTGGTCGCCCCCCTCCCCCACTAGCTATTGAGCCTGCACAGTTAGCAAGGCTGCAGAGTATCACCCCTCCAGGTCTTTCTATTCTTTGCACATGGTTCCACTGAAGGCAAACACTGAAAGAGCGAGGTACAGAGACACTCTGCAGGCAGACGGACTGGATGCTTCACAATTGTCTCCTTTTAATAAAAAAATAAAAATACTGTGCTGGCCCTGTTTCCTGGTGGTGGTGTCGGGGGAGGGGGAATAAAAAAAAAAAAAAAAACACACAAAAACCAGGAGGCGACAGTGGAAAATGCCACATGGTTGAAGGGGCAGCTCACAGGAAATAATCCGCAACAGGCTTTTTGGAGGGTATCCCTCTGGTCTCCTGAGGGGCTGCTTCAAAAATAATAAATTCTTTTTGTAGGTGCTCATCCAGCTCCAAGATAGCAGCTACATTCCCGCATCTGAGAAAAAAAAAAAAAAAAAAAAGTGTCAAAGGGATTTGCAGGAAGTACTGTGTAGAGAAGTCAAAGTAAAGACAGGTCTTTACCTATAACAGTAGTTTGGCGCAGACCACACGGTTAAGACTGTTTCATTAAAGTGCCACTTGTAGCCCTCCATGACCAGCTGGTGTGCTCGACAGATCATGTCAATGTTGTTCGCTGCATTAAACTGAGCCACCACATCGCTGCCAAAAAGGTACCCGGCACCTCGCGGACTCACACCCCATCCTGTTGTGTCTATGGAGATACAAAACACCAGCACATCACCTCTACAGTTCAGCAGAAAATACTTGCTATAGAAAGGATACTCTGAATAGAATAAGTCTGTAAATGGGTTAGGTATTGAAGCGGTTTAGTGAATTTATGGATGTTACTGAAGACTATTACAATCTAAAGTGTTAGATTATAAGTTTTTAAGGGGGTTCAGGTGTGCAGGGTTCAGAATGAGTGTGCACAGGCAGAAGGACAGGGAAACAAGACTACCTTCTGGATCAGACCATAGCAGGTCACACATAGGACCATCATGAGGCACTTCTTGCTTGCGATCTATCGTCCGTATCTGATCCAAGGTTTGGATGGAGGGAGAAAGACCACCATGTACACAAAAGATCTGGGGGACAAATTATAAGGGCATATGAATATTCTCGATTCAAACAGGATGACTTAAATTTTAACCCATCAGAGTGACATAGTAAAACCACAACACAGGAGTGTAATAACCCAATATAAACTGTCTAAAAAAAAAAAAAAGTGTCAAATTATATAAAGTTCATTTACATCTAAAGCTTTTCTCCCCAGCTCAATATAAAGGGACATAGCATTCAAAAAAAAAAATGTCTTTACATATAAAACTTTTCTGTTTTTTTTTTCCTTTGGTTGCCGAGTGCAATCTCTAGTTTCCTTTCAATGCACGTACCTTGCCGTCAATGATGGCAGACAGGCTGAGGTAGTCAAAGATCTCTGTACAGTATCGCCAGACTGTGACTGAGCCATACTTGCGAAGACACTCGTCATAGAAACCATACACCTGTGTAATCTGACGGCTTTCGTGATTTCCGCGTATCAGAGTGATCCTGTCTGGATAGCGGACCTGCATCATAAGATTAAAATAAAATGCCCGTTAATGAAACAAAGCAGCTAATTATACATTTTAATACAAAATGAGATCGGCAGTTATGGGCACAATCATGCAGGTTTCTAACAGGAACTCGAAAGATTGTGTGGCATAAGCATTTAGTAAGTATAGTAAGATGTGAGAATATGGTTTAATAATTTATAATCTGCTATTGGCTTTGCAACACCTACCTTCAATGCAAGGAGTAGTAGGAATGTTTCAACACTGTAAAACCCACGATCTACAAAGTCGCCCATGAACAAGTAATTTGTCTCCGGGACATCACCACCCACCTAAAAAAAAACAAAACAAAACCCCACAAGCAGCAGGATGAGAACAACAAGATATCTAGAAGCCTTGGGCAAGTGGGTGCAGCTGCTTTGATAGATACGGTTTGTGTTTTAAACCAAAAATGACAACATGGATAACTTATAGGCAGATTTGGGGGGCGGAGGTTTAACTCACCCTGAATAGTTCCTTGAGGTCATAAAACTGCCCATGGATATCACCACACACCTGTTTAAAAGATGCATTAGTAGACATATACTGTAGACAGTCTGTATAAGTAAAATAAATAGTGCTTTCCAGCAGATGATAAAGATGTCTCTTGAATAAATGCGTTTCCTTTGCTCTTGGTCTAACATCACACAATAATAAAACGGTAAAAATGTAATAAAACAGTGCATTGTTTACAACAATGTCTTACATTCAGGAATCCCAGCTTTACAGACAGGGAAAGGCTAGCGGGGCAGGGTTAAAAAAAGGAAATTTATGCTTACCTGATAAATTTATTTATTTTACAATATGACGAGTCCTTATGGGATATCGCCTCCTGGTCAGCAGGAGGAGGCAAAGAGCTCCACAGCAGAGCTGCATAAATAGCTCCTCCCTTCCCCCCCCAACCCAGCCATTCGACCAAAGTTAGGAAGAGAAAGGAAAAGCCAAGGAGTAGAGGTGACTGAAATTTAACAAAAATAAAAAACTTTTCTTAGAAAACGACAGGATGGGCCGTGGACTCGTCATATCGTAAAAGAAATTAATTTATCAGGTAAGCATAAATTTACTTTTCTTTTACAAGATAGGACGAGTCCACGGATTTCATCCTTACTTATGGGATACAATACCAAAGCTATAGGACACAGATGAAAGGGAGGGACAAGATAGGAACCTAAACGGAAGGCACCACTGCTTGAAGAACCTTTCTCCCAAAAAAAGCCTCAGACGAGGCAAAAGTATCAAATTTGGAAAATTTGGAAAAAGTGTGAAGAGACGACCAAGTTGCAGCCTTGCAAATCTGTTCAACAGAAGCATCATTTTTAAATGCCCATGAGGAAGCCACTGCTCTAGTAGAATGGGCCGTAATTCGTTCTGGAGGCTGCTGTCCAGCAGCCTCATATGCAACATGGATGACATTCTTCAAAGAAAGAGGTAGCCGTAGCTTTCTGACTCCATCGTTTCTCAGAAAAAAAAAACAAATAATGAATCCTTAGTCGCCTGCAAGTAGAACTTTAAGGCACGGACTATGTCCACTTTATGTAACAGACACTACTTCTTAGAAGAGGGATTAGGACACAAGGAAGGAACAACAATTTCCTGATTAATATTTTTGTTAGAAACAACCTTAGGAAGAAAACCAGGTTTGGTACGTAACACCACCTTATCAGAATGGAAAATAAGATAAGGAGAATCACATTGTAATGCCGAAAGCTCAGAAACTCTGCGAGCAGAAGAAATAGCAAACAAAAATAAAACTTTCCAAAATAACGTAATATCTATGGAATGCATGGGTTCAAACGGAACCCCTTGAAGAACATTAAGAACTAAATTCAAACTCCAAGGAGGAACAATTGGTCTAAACACAGGCCGGATTCTGGTCAGGGCTTGACAAAAAGATTGAACGTCTGGAACATCTGCCAGACGCTTGTGTAGCAAAATAGACAAAGCAGAAATCTGTCCATTTAAGGAACTTGCTGACAACCCTTTCTCCAATCCTCCTTGGAGAAAAGATAAAATCTGGGAATCCTAACCCTACTCCATGAGTAGCCATTGGATTCGCACCAATAAAGATATTTATGCCATATCTTATGGTAAATCTTTTTAGTAAAAGGCTTACGTGCCTGAATCAAGGTATAAATAACCGAATCAGAGAACCCTCGCTTAGATAAAATAAAGCATTCAATCTCCAAGCAGTCAGCTGCAGAGAAATTAGATTTGGATGATGGAAGGGTCCCTGAATGAGAAGGTCCTGCCTCAATGGAAGCTTCCACATTGGCAGACATGACATGTCCACCAGGTCGGCATACCAAGTCCTGCGAGGCCACGCAGGAGCGATGAGAATCACTGAAGCCCTCCCCTGTTCCTGAGTCCTTAGAAAAGGACAGAACCATGTCGGTATGAGACATTGTCAGTTGATAAGACGCCTGGATCAGAATATCGTCCAGATAAGGCGCCACTGCAATGCCCCGCGGTCTGAGAACCGCTAGCAGAGACCCTAGAACCTTCGTGAAGATCCTGGGTGCCGTGGCCAGCCCGAAAGGAAGAGCCACAAACTGAAAATGTTTGTCCAGGAAGGCAAACCTCAGGAACTGGTGATGATCTTTGTGGATAGGAATATGAAGATATGCATCCTTTAAGTCCACTTTAGTCATATATTGACCCTCCTGGACCAATTGAAGAATTGTCCGAATCGTTTCCATCTTGAAGGATGGGACTCTGAGGAACTTGTTTAGACTCTTGAGATCTAAAATGGGTCGGAAAGTTCCCTCTTTTTTGAGAACCACGAAAAGGTTTGAGTAAAATCCCTACCCCTGTTCCCGTTTTGGAACGGGACAAATTACTCCCATAGAGGAGAGGTCTTTTACACAACGTAAGAACGCTTGTCTTTTTATCTGGTCTACAGACAATCGTGAAAGAAGAAACCTTCCCCTTGGGAAGGAATTTTTGAACTCCAACTGATACCCTTGAGACACAATGTCTAGTGTCCAGGGATCCTGAACATCTCTTATCCAAGCCTGGACAAAGAGAGAAAGTCTGCCCCCTACTAGATCCGGTCCCGGGTCGGGGGCCGCCCCTTCATGCCGTCTTGGGAGCAGCAGCGGGCTTCTTGGGTTGTTACCCTTGTTCCCAGCCTGGTTGGGTCTCCAGAAAGACTTGGCTTGTGCAAAAACAGAATTTATGTTTACCTGATAAATTACTTTCTCCAACGGTGTGTCCGGTCCACGGCGTCATCCTTACTTGTGGGATATTCTCTTCCCCAACAGGAAATGGCAAAGAGCCCAGCAAAGCTGGTCACATGATCCCTCCTAGGCTCCGCCTACCCCAGTCATTCGACCGACGTTAAGGAGGAATATTTGCATAGGAGAAACCATATGGTACCGTGGTGACTGTAGTTAAAGAAAATAAATTATCAGACCTGATTAAAAAAAACCAGGGCGGGCCGTGGACCGGACACACCGTTGGAGAAAGTAATTTATCAGGTAAACATAAATTCTGTTTTCTCCAACATAGGTGTGTCCGGTCCACGGCGTCATCCTTACTTGTGGGAACCAATACCAAAGCTTTAGGACACGGATGAAGGGAGGGAGCAAATCAGGTCACCTAAATGGAAGGCACCACGGCTTGCAAAACCTTTCTCCCAAAAATAGCCTCAGAAGAAGCAAAAGTATCAAACTTGTAAAATTTGGTAAAAGTGTGCAGTGAAGACCAAGTCGCTGCCCTACATATCTGATCAACAGAAGCCTCGTTCTTGAAGGCCCATGTGGAAGCCACAGCCCTAGTGGAATGAGCTGTGATTCTTTCGGGAGGCTGCCGTCCGGCAGTCTCGTAAGCCAATCTGATGATGCTTTTAATCCAAAAAGAGAGAGAGGTAGAAGTTGCTTTTTGACCTCTCCTTTTACCAGAATAAACAACAAACAAGGAAGATGTTTGTCTAAAACATAGAATTTTAGAGCGCGAACAACATCCAAATTGTGCAACAAACGTTCCTTCTTTGAAACTGGTTTCGGACACAGAGAAGGTACGATAATCTCCTGGTTAATGTTTTTGTTAGAAACAACTTTTGGAAGAAAACCAGGTTTAGTACGTAAAACCACCTTATCTGCATGGAACACCAGATAAGGAGGAGAACACTGCAGAGCAGATAATTCTGAAACTCTTCTAGCAGAAGAAATTACAACTAAAAACAAAACTTTCCAAGATAATAACTTAATATCAACGGAATGCAAGGGTTCAAACGGAACCCCCTGAAGAACTGAAAGAACTAAATTGAGACTCCAAGGAGGAGTCAAAGGTTTGTAAACAGGCTTAATTCTAACCAGAGCCTGAACAAAGGCTTGAACATCTGGCACAGCGGCCAGCTTTTTGTGAAGTAACACAGACAAGGCAGAAATCTGTCCCTTCAGGGAACTTGCAGATAATCCTTTTTCCAATCCTTCTTGAAGGAAGGATAGAATCCTAGGAATCTTAACCTTGTCCCAAGGGAATCCTTTAGATTCACACCAACAGATATATTTTTTCCAAATTTTGTGGTAAATCTTTCTAGTTACAGGCTTTCTGGCCTGAACAAGAGTATCGATAACAGAATCTGAGAATCCTCGCTTCGATAAGATCAAGCGTTCAATCTCCAAGCAGTCAGCTGGAGTGAAACCAGATTCGGATGTTCGAACGGACCCTGAACAAGAAGGTCTCGTCTCAAAGGTAGCTTCCAAGGAGGAGCCGATGACATATTCACCAGATCTGCGTACCAAGTCCTGCGTGGCCACGCAGGAGCTATCAAGATCACCGACGCCCTCTCCTGATTGATCCTGGCTACCAGCCTGGGGATGAGAGGAAACGGCGGGAACACATAAGCTAGTTTGAAGGTCCAAGGTGCTACTAGTGCATCCACTAGAGCCGCCTTGGGATCCCTGGATCTGGACCCGTAGCAAGGAACTTTGAAGTTCTGACGAGAGGCCATCAGATCCATGTCTGGAATGCCCCACAGCTGAGTGACTTGGGCAAAGATTTCCGGATGGAGTTCCCACTCCCCCGGATGCAATGTCTGACGACTCAGAAAATCCGCTTCCCAATTTTCCACTCCTGGGATGTGGATAGCAGACAGGTGGCAGGAGTGAGACTCCGCCCATAGAATGATTTTGGTCACTTCTTCCATCGCCAGGGAACTCCTTGTTCCCCCCTGATGGTTGATGTACGCAACAGTTGTCATGTTGTCTGATTGAAACCGTATGAACTTGGCCCTCGCAAGCTGAGGCCAAGCCTTGAGAGCATTGAATATCGCTCTCAGTTCCAGAATATTTATCGGTAGAAGAGATTCTTCCCGAGACCAAAGACCCTGAGCTTTCAGGGATCCCCAGACCGCGCCCCAGCCCATCAGACTGGCGTCGGTCGTGACAATGACCCACTCTGGTCTGCGGAATGTCATCCCTCGTGACAGGTTGTCCAGGGACAGCCACCAACGGAGTGAGTCTCTGGTCCTCTGATTTACTTGTATCTTCGGAGACAAGTCTGTATAGTCCCCATTCCACTGACTGAGCATGCACAGTTGTAATGGTCTTAGATGAATGCGTGCAAAAGGAACTATGTCCATTGCCGCTACCATCAACCCGATCACTTCCATGCACTGAGCTATGGAAGGAAGAGGAACGGAATGGAGTATCCGACAAGAGTCTAGAAGTTTTGTTTTTCTGGCCTCTGTCAGAAAAATCCTCATTTCTAAGGAGTCTATTATTGTTCCCAAGAAGGGAACCCTTGTTGACGGAGATAGAGAACTCTTTTCCACGTTCACTTTCCATCCGTGAGATCTGAGAAAGGCCAGGACAATGTCCGTGTGAGCCTTTGCTTGAGGAAGGGACGACGCTTGAATCAGAATGTCGTCCAAGTAAGGTACTACAGCAATGCCCCTTGGTCTTAGCACAGCTAGAAGGGACCCTAGTACCTTTGTGAAAATCCTTGGAGCAGTGGCTAATCCGAAAGGAAGCGCCACGAACTGGTAATGTTTGTCCAGGAATGCGAACCTCAGGAACCGATGATGTTCCTTGTGGATAGGAATATGTAGATACGCATCCTTTAAATCCACCGTGGTCATGAATTGACCTTCCTGGATGGAAGGAAGAATAGTTCGAATGGTTTCCATCTTGAACGATGGAACCTTGAGAAACTTGTTTAAGATCTTGAGATCTAAGATTGGTCTGAACGTTCCCTCTTTTTTGGGAACTATAAACAGATTGGAGTAGAACCCCATCCCTTGTTCTCTTAATGGAACGGGATGAATCACTCCCATTTTTAACAGGTCTTCTACACAATGTAAGAATGCCTGTCTTTTTATGTGGTCTGAAGACAACTGAGACCTGTGGAACCTCCCCCTTGGGGGAAGTCCCTTGAATTCCAGAAGATAACCTTGGGAGACTATTTCTAGCGCCCAAGGATCCAGAACATCTCTTGCCCAAGCCTGAGCGAAGAGAGAGAGTCTGCCCCCCACCAGATCCGGTCCCGGATCGGGGGCCAACATTTCATGCTGTCTTGGTAGCAGTGGCAGGTTTCTTGGCCTGCTTTCCCTTGTTCCAGCCTTGCATTGGTCTCCAAGCTGGCTTGGCTTGAGAAGTATTACCCTCTTGCTTAGAGGACGTAGCACTTTGGGCTGGTCCGTTTCTACGAAAGGGACGAAAATTAGGTTTATTTTTTGCCTTGAAAGGCCGATCCTGAGGAAGGGCGTGGCCCTTACCCCCAGTGATATCCGAGATAATCTCTTTCAAGTCAGGGCCAAACAGCGTTTTCCCCTTGAAAGGAATGTTAAGTAGCTTGTTCTTGGAAGACGCATCAGGCCGACCAAGATTTCAACCAAAGCGCTCTGCGCGCCACAATAGCAAACCCAGAATTCTTAGCCGCTAACCTAGCCAATTGCAAAGTGGCGTCTAGGGTGAAAGAATTAGCCAATTTGAGAGCATTGATTCTGTCCATAATCTCCTCATAAGGAGGAGAATCACTGTCGACCGCCTTTATCAGCTCATCGAACCAGAAACATGCGGCTGTAGCGACAGGGACAATGCATGAAATTGGTTGTAGAAGGTAACCCTGCTGAACAAACATCTTTTTAAGCAAACCTTCTAATTTTTTATCCATAGGATCTTTGAAAGCACAACTATCCTCTATGGGTATAGTGGTGCGTTTGTTTAAAGTGGAAACCGCTCCCTCGACCTTGGGGACTGTCTGCCATAAGTCCTTTCTGGGGTCGACCATAGGAAACAATTTTTTAAATATGGGGGGAGGGACGAAAGGAATACCGGGCCTTTCCCATTCTTTATTAACAATGTCCGCCACCCGCTTGGGTATAGGAAAAGCTTCTGGGAGCCCCGGCACCTCTAGGAACTTGTCCATTTTACATAGTTTCTCTGGGATGACCAACTTGTCACAATCATCCAGAGTGGATAATACCTCCTTAAGCAGAATGCGGAGATGTTCCAACTTAAATTTAAATGCAATCACATCAGGTTCAGCTTGTTGAGAAATGTTCCCTGAATCAGTAATTTCTCCCTCAGACAAAACCTCCCTGGCCCCATCAGACTGAGTTAGGGGCCCTTCAGAAATATTAATATCAGCGTCGTCATGCTCTTCAGTATCTAAAACAGAGCAGTCGCGCTTACGCTGATAAGTGTTCATTTTGGCTAAAATGTTTTTGACAGAATTATCCATTACAGCCGTTAATTGTTGCATAGTAAGGAGTATTGGCGCGCTAGATGTACTAGGGGCCTCCTGAGTGGGCAAGACTCGTGTAGACGAAGGAGGGAATGATGCAGTACCATGCTTACTCCCCTCACTTGAGGAATCATCTTGGGCATCATTGTCATTGTCACATAAATCACATTTATTTAAATGAATAGGAATTCTTCCCCACATTCAGAACACAGTCTATCTGGTAGTTCAGACATGTTAAACAGGCATAAACTTGATAACAAGTACAAAAAACGTTTTAAAATAAAACCGTTACTGTCACTTTAAATTTTAAACTGAACACACTTTATTACTGCAAATGCGAAAAAACATGAAGGAATTGTTCAAAATTTACCAAATTTTCACCACAGTGTCTTAAAGCCTTAAAAGTATTGCACACCAAATTTGGAAGCTTTAACCCTTAAAATAACGGAACCGGAGCCGTTTTGAACTTTAACCCCTTTACAGTCCCTGGTATCTGCTTTGCTGAGACCCAACCAAGCCCCAAGGGGAATACGATACCAAATGACGCCTTCAGAAAGTCTTTTCTAAGTATCAGAGCTCCTCTCACATGCGACTGCATGCCATGCCTCTCAAAAACAAGTGCGCAACACCGGCGCGAAAATGAGGCTCTGCCTATGCTTTGGGAAAGCCCCTAAAGAATAAGGTGTCTAAAACAGTGCCTGCCGATATTATTATATCAAAATACCCAGATAAAATGATTCCTCAAGGCTAAATATGTGTTAATAATCAATCGATTTAGCCCAAAAAAAGTCTACAGTCTTAATAAGCCCTTTTTGAAGCCCTTATTTACAATCGTAATAAACATGGCTTACCGGATCCCAGAGGGAAAATGACAGCTTCCAGCATTACATCGTCTTGTTAGAATGTGTCATACCTCAAGCAGCAAGAGACTGCTCACTGTTCCCCCAACTGAAGTTAATTGCTCTCAACAGTCCTGTGTGGAACAGCCATGGATTTTAGTGACGGTTGCTAAAATCATTTTCCTCATACAAACAGAAATCTTCATCTCTTTTCTGTTTCTGAGTAAATAGTACATACCAGCACTATTTCAAAATAACAAACTCTTGATTGAATAATAAAAACTACAGTTAAACACTAAAAAACTCTAAGCCATCTCCGTGGAGATGTTGCCTGTACAACGGCAAAGAGAATGACTGAGGTAGGCGGAGCCTAGGAGGGATCATGTGACCAGCTTTGCTGGGCTCTTTGCCATTTCCTGTTGGGGAAGAGAATATCCCACAAGTAAGGATGACGCCGTGGACCGGACACACCTATGTTGGAGAAATTCCTTTCCTGTTTAGCGGAAGAGGAAGAGGGGACTCCCTCGAAATTTCGAAAGGAACGAAAATGACTCTGTCTACCCCTCTTCTTAGGGGTTTTATCCTGAGGTAGGAGGTGACCCTTACCTCCCGTAATGTCAGAAATGATCTCCTTCAAGTCAGGCAGGAATAGGGTCTTTCCCTTGAAAGGAATAGCCAAAAGTTTGGATTTAGAGAACACATTCGCAGGCCAAAATTTTAACAATAAGGCTCTGCGAGCTAGAATGGCAAATTCTGCATTCTTAGCCGCCAATTTGGCGACCTGAAAAGCGGCATCGTAACAAAAGAATTAGCCAGCTTAAGGGCCTTAATTCTATCCATTATTTCCTCTAAAGAAGTCTCAGTCTTAAGAGACTCTTCTCAGGCGTCAAACCAAAAGGCAGCCGCAGTTGTGACTGGTACAATGCAGGCCGTCTGTTGTAATAGAAACCCTAGATGAACAAATAGCTTTTTTAGAAGACCCTCCAACTTTTTATTCATAGGGTCTTTGAAAGCACAACTGTCCTCAATAGGGATAGTCATACGCTTAGCCAGGGTAGAAGTAGCTCCCTCCACCTTAGGGATCGTTTGCCAAGAGTCCCGAACGTTGTCAGCTATAGGGTACATCATCTTAAAAATAGGGGAAGGGGAAAATCGGGATACCCGGTCTTTCCCATTCCCGTGTAACAATTTCCGAAATTCTCTTAGGAACCGGAAAGACATCAGAGTAAGAAGGCACCTCTAAGTACTTGTCCATCTTACACAACTTCTCTGGAGGTACCACAATAGAGTCACAGTCGTCCAGAGTCATCAAAACCTCCCGCAGCAACAGACAGAGGTGTTCCTGTTTAAATCTGAAGGACAAGACGTTCGAATCTGTCTGAGGTAATGCACTTCCTGAGTCAGACAGTTCTCCTTCAGAGAGGGCCTCCCTACCCCCCAAATCAGATCCCTGGGAGGGTACATCGGAGATAGCCATCAAAGCATCAGAAGTCACAGGAACCACGAGTCTCTGACCTGCTGCTTTTGCCCTGTAACACTGGCAACTTAGATAAAACTTCTGTGAGAGTGGACGACATAACTGCAGCCATATCCTGCAAAGTGAAAGAAGCAGACGCTGCTGAGGAACATGGCGTCATTTGAGCGGTCATTAAAGGCTGTGACGCTTGGGGAGAAAGTTGTGGCATACCCTGAATCTCATTGGTCTGAGAACATTCTTTAGACATATTTATTAAAAAATATTTTCTCTTTACATTGTAAGGCTCTCTCAATACAAGTGTCACAAAGAGTAACCGGGGGTTCCACAATGGCATCTAAACACATGGGACATGTATGCTGTTCAAGGTCATCCATGATAACAGATGCAAAAGCAAAAAACTTGGTCAAATATTGAGAAATTAATGTAACAGTAAGACTTAGTTTAAAAACAAAAATGTTGTTTTACTGTGTCTTTAAGGGAAAAAAATGTAACAAAAGACCTATATAAATAATGTGCTGAGAAAATTTTGTAGATATAAATTTATATTCCTCTTCCTTCACGATACCATTCACATAAGATTGTGCAAAAAAAACACGACAGTCACCAACTGCTAAAATCGACTTCCCTAAGATCGCTAGTTCATATGCCACAACACGCAATCTTAGGAGCCATGAGGATGCAACCGGAACCCCGACAAAAGGAAACTGCGCGGCTAAGCGTGCAACATCAAGCCCCGCCCCTCGTAGGCGTAAACACAAAACACAAACCCCGGTGAAAAAAAGACAGAACCGCCATGTACCGGAACCCTGTACCCACACTTCAAGCATTAAAGGGCCATAATACCCAAATGTTGAAACACTTGAAAGTGCTGCAGTATAGCTGTTAAAAGCCGACTAGAAAATCTCACCTGAACATCTCTATGTAAAAAAGAAAAAATATATTTTACCTCAAAAGTTCCTCAGTAGCCACATCCCATTGTAAAGGACTTCTAAGCAGCAAATTAGTATGTCTGTCCCGGGACAGCCGAAGGGATGAGCCTTGTGCACTCATCTTATTTCCCTATTCAGTTGAAGGAAGTTTACTATGAAATCTCATGAGAGTTAAGTGAAATCTCATGAGATCACAGTAAAATAGTTCATGACCTCAGCACTGTTGATGCCGATTGGCTGCTGTTCATTTCTTCCTATTTTTTTTCTTCACCTGCAGCTGAGTAAAACTTTTTACACAGAACTTACTCTGCTGAGCTGAGGAAATTGTGAGGTAAAATATCTTCTTTTTTACATAGAGATGCTCAGGTAATAGTTCCCTGTCAGCTTTTTACAGTTATACTGCATTAGTTTCAAGTGATTTAGCATATGAGTATTATGTCCCTTTAAGCCTTGCAGTACAGTGCAATAAAACCGGACCCCTTGCGTCAGCCATCTATATACGGATTTACCGTGTCTTGACTAATAAACATAATACAGTAAGCCCCAATAACACAGGTAACCCCTGCAATGTCCCAGCGCTTCTAGGCTAAAACAAAGTGCCAGAATGTATGGAAGTTAAGCAGTATGTAAGCTCTCCATTGTTAAAGAGAACCCACATACTGTTCAATGTAAAAGGCAGATTACAGTCGACTGAGATATGCTGCATGGTCCCAGAATCAAATACTGTCCTTAACTCCATGCTGAGGAACAGCACAATATTCTCTCAGTGTCACGAGGTCCACTCTTCCTCCTGAGGTCCTGTGAAGAAAGAAGGGTCTTAGTTAAGCTCTCTAAGACCATCACCTCAGAGCAGCACCATATTGGGAGGCGCAGCGGGTTCAAAACCCCACAAGTTCCCAAAGCTGAAAAGCTATAACTGCAGAGGCTGCTCCGATATAAAATAGTAGACTTTGGCACCATTACACTTGATTGAAGAATCTAAACTAACACCTCACTTTACCTCTTCCTATCACTAACACATGCAAAGAGAATGACTGGGTTGGGGGGGGGAGGAGCTATTTACGCAGCTCTGCTGTGGAGCTCTTTGCTTCCTCCTGCTGACCAGGAGGCGATATCCCATAAGGATGAAATCCGTGGACTCGTCATATCTTGTAAAAGAAAAATAAAATAAAACCCTGAGAGCCGGTCATCAATCGATGCGCTAATGCTTTGCAGCTCTTCACCGTATTTGACTGTTTTCTTCAAACAGAGCTTTGTTCTGGCTGCACAGTGTTAAGGAAAACTTAGTGTAGCCACAGCACAGCACTGGTTGAAGAGAGCAGCTCAACAAAGCTAAAGCGCCAACAGTTCCTGCATGTGTCCTGTTTTTTCTGCATTTTACAGCAATTTCTGCAATGACATCTCAGATCACATGTTCTGCCATGAGGGTCAAAAATGTATTATTTATAGTTCTAGATAGTTAAAGAAAAATGCACTAAAAGCCTCAATCCTACACCACAACCTGGTTGATTTTCAATATTTTAAGATCTGCGATAATCTGCATATTAAGGCATGCCCGTGTAATCACAGATATTTAACATGTGTGAATTTAAGTTCCTGTAGTGTGAATTTAAACGCATGCTCTACAGGGAGTCTCAAGCACTATTCCCTCTAAGGCCAGTTTGTGTGCGGCCCAGCAGTGAAGCAGTTAATAATGGAACTACACCTTGCAGACTGCATTGTTTAGCATTTGTCAATTGCTCTAATTAACTGTTTCACTGCTGGGCCGCACACAAAACTGGCCTTAGAGGGAACATCAAGGTGTTCTCTATGCTGGTTTATATATAAAACTCTTATAAATGCTCTCTGCATCCTCTATTACAAAAACAATTGCATGCTCTTTTATTTCGACCTTTGTCTAAACCCTTTAAAGGGACAGTCTAATGTAATAAGTTGTAATTCAATAGAACATGATATTTTTGCACAAGCAACCCTTGTTTAATATGTTTTTAAATCATTCTAAAGTGGTTACACTCAAAGTTCCATTCCGGAGCTGCACCATCCTGCGCAGAATAGAGCAGTGATTAGAGAGTACACGCATAAACTGCTTGACTCACTGTGTCCTGCAATATATTGTGCACGAGATGTTAGTACAAAAAAAAAACAAAAAAAAAACACAAACACATTCCTTATTTTTATAATTTTTGCATTACAAAATTTCCCTTAAAGGGACACTGAACTCAAATTTTTGCTTTTGTGATTCAGATAGAACGTGACATTTTAAGCAACTTTCTAATTTTCTGGTATTTTCAAATTTTCTTTATTCTCTTGGTATCTGTATTTGAAATGCAAGAATGTAAGTTTAGATGCCAGCCCATTTTTGGTGAACAACCTGGGATGTTCTTGCGGATTGGTGGATAAATTCATCCACCAATAAAAAAAAAAAAAAAAAGAGTTCTGAACCACAAAAAAAAAGCTTAGATGCCTTTTTCAAATAAAGATAGCAAGAGAACAAAGAAAAATTATTAGGAGTAAATTAGAGCATGCAATTTTAAGCAACTTTCTATCTGAATCACAAAAGAAAAAAATTGGGTTCAGTGTCCCTTTAACTTTTGCATTCTTGAAACAAACTCTTGAAACAAACATTAAAAAGGAAGTGTACTGCAAAATTGTTTCTCGTGTTTTTTCAATGACTTGTTATACCAGCTGCAGAGTATAAAATGTATAAAATTGCTCCTTTATGTTTATTCTTTCATAGTTGGGTTTGTTCTTTGAAACCACAATCCATTAAAATAGGTTGTTCTTGCAGATTTCTAATTTTATCCCTTTCTGTACACATACATGCTTCTTTATAATATCTGACTGTTTACCAAAGCCCAATACTTAGAGAGAACAAGTGAGAATTAACATTCTCTCTCTTAACCCCAACTGGGACTGTTGGGGTTTACCCAACTTCTCTATAACAATACTTAAGTATTGAAACTGTCAGTATAGGTAGGGATACCACAGGCAAAATCAGTCATTTAAACTGCTGAAATGAAGTTAAGAGCGATTTGTAAACATCTAATACACTTCAACAGGTAAAATGGATAAATTAAAGGGGACACACACACAAGGCTTAGCTAGTTGCCAGAAAGCACATTACACAAATTAGACATTATCCATAGTTCTCCCACCACAGAAGCACCCTCACTAACCGTTACAGGAGAGTCCACCCGCTGCACATTGCTTTCTTCCACGAGGATCTCACTGGAAACACAAACATAATATTTCAGATACCTTTTGTCACTTAGCTGTAACCGAGATTTACTGAAACTAGTGATTCTAAATATCCAGATTACACATCTCAGCTTAAAATATTACCCTCCAGGATTGAAACTGAGTAAGTCATAACTTAGAGAAAACCTGATAAATTTCTTTCCGAATATTAAGAGTCCACAACATCATTCAATTACTAGTGGGAATATCACTCCTGGCCAGCAGGAGTAGGCAAAGAGAAACCGAGCAAAGCTGTTAAGTGTCCCTACCTATAATCCAGTGTCATTCAACTGAAGGGAAACGGAAAAAGAATAACACAAAGATGTAGAGGTGCCTGATGTTTAGTCAAAAATAATTGTCTTAATAAAGGGTTGGGTCGTGGACTCTCCATATCCGGAAGAAAGAAATTAATCAGGTAAGCATACATTTTGTTTTCTTTCCTAAGATATGGAGAGTCCACAATGTCATTCCAATTACTAGTGGTAACCAATACCCAAGCTAGAGGACACGGAATGAATAGGGAGGGAGAATAAGACAGGCAGACCTAAAGGCACCACCGCTTGAAGAACCTGTCTCCCAAAAGAGGCCTCAGGCAAGGCAAAAGTATCAAATTTGGAAAACGTATACAGAGAGGACCAAGTTGCAGCCTTGCAAAGCTGTTACACAGAAGCTTAATCTTTGAAAGCCCAAGAAGGAGAGACAGCCCTAGTGGAATGATCTGTAATTCTCTTAGGAGGAGGCTGCTGTCCAGCAGTCTCATAAGCAAAACAAATCATACTTCTCAACCAAAGGAAAAGAGAAGTAGAAGTAGCCTTCTGACCCTTACACCTCCTGAGAAACAAACAGGGCAGAAGACTAGCAAAAAGCCTTAGTCACCTGTAGGTAGAATTTGAGAACACGCATACCATCCAAGTTGTGCAAAATACATTTTTTATGAGGAGGAGGATTGGGACAGAGAGAAGGAACAATTTTTTGATTAATATTTCTATCCGAAACCACTTTAGTACGAAGAACCGCCTTATCCGCATGAAAGATAAGGTAAGGCGAATCAAAAGTTCCGAAACTCTCCAAGCAGAAGAGATAGCAATAAGAAACAAAACCTTCCAAGATGGCAATGTAAGATCTATGGAATGCATTTGCTCAAACGGAGCCTGCTGCAAAACTTTAAGATTAAGGCTGCAAGGAGGAGCAACAGGTTTAAACACAGGCCTGATCCTGACCAGGGCCTAACAGAAAGATTGAACATCTGGCACATCCGACACACTTGTATAACAAAAAAGATAATGCAGAAGTCTGACTTTTCAGAGAACTGACTGACAACCCTTTCTCCAGACCTTCCTGGAGAAAAGAAAATTCTAGGCATCCTAACCCTATTACAAGAGTAGCCCTTAGATTCAAACCAATAAAAAGGTATTTACACCATACCTTACGGTACATTTTTTCAAATAACAGGGTTGGATCATAGTCTCAATGACTCAGAAAATCCACGCTAAGGAAGAACCAAGCGTTCAATCTCCAAGCAGTCAGCTTCAGAAAAACAAGATTTGGATGGAGGAATGGACCCCGAGTTAGCAGGTCCTCTCTGAGGGAACTTCCAAGGCGGCCAAGACGACATCTTCACTAGGTCTGCATACCAGATCCTGCAAGACCATGCGGGAGCCATTAGAATTACAGATGCTCTCGTTTGATACGAGCAATAACTCGTGGAAGGAGCGTAAACGGAGGAAACCGGTATGCTAGACCGAAATCCAAAGAAACCGCCAGAGCATCTATCAGAGCGGCCTGAGGATCTCGACCTTGAACCACGGAAGCTTGGCATTCTGCTGAGACGCCATCAGATCCAACACAGACAACCCCCATTTGAGGGTTAACCTGGAGAACACCTCCGGATGGACAGCCCACCACCCCCCGGGATGAAATGTCTGTCTGCTCAGGAAATCCGCTTCCCAGTTGTCCACTCCAGGAATGTGGATGGCAGAGAATTGTGAGCTTCCGCCCACTGAATAATCCGTGCCACCTCCTTCATGGCAAAGGAACTCAGTTCCTTCCTGGTGGTTGGTGTAA
Source organism: Bombina bombina (assembly GCF_027579735.1). Classification (NCBI taxonomy): domain Eukaryota; kingdom Metazoa; phylum Chordata; class Amphibia; order Anura; family Bombinatoridae; genus Bombina; species Bombina bombina. Next base: position 37,546,962 of record NC_069509.1, read on the forward strand.
GCCACTAAGGTGATGTTGTCCAACTGAAACACCGGCCTAAGGACAATTGAGGCCAAGCCAACAGAGCATTGTAAATCGTTCTCAACTCCAAGATGTTTATGGGGAGAGCAGATTCCTCCCGAGTCCATAGTCCCTGCGCCTTTAACAAGTCCCAGACTGCTCCCCAGCCTAGCAGGCTGGCGTCCGTGGTTACAATCACACAGGAAGGTCTCCAGAAGCATGTGCCCTGAGACAGATGGTCCTGAGAAAGCCACCGCAGGAGAGAGTCTCTTGTCGACTGGTCTAGATCTATCCTCTGAGACAGATCCGTATGGTCTCCGTTCCACTGTCTAAGCATGCATAATTGCAGTGCTCTCAAATTAAATTGAGCAAAGGGAATGATGTCCATGGAAGCGACCATCAGACCAATTCCCTCCATCCATTGAGCCACTGATGACCAAACAGTAGACTGAAGAGAGAGGCAAGAGAAGAGAATTTTGTATTTTCTGACCTCCCTACCCTTGTAGCTGGAACAAGGGAACTCTTTCCCAGATTCACTTCCCAACCGTGGGAATGTAGAAAAGACAACAAGATGTCTGTATGAGGAGTTTGCTTGTTGAAAAGATGGCGCCTGAACAAATGTCGTCCAGGTATGGTGCCACTGCAATTCCCTGAGACCTGATCACTGCCAAGAGGGCCCCCAAAATCTTTGAGAAAATTCTGGGAGCTGTGCCAAGGCCAAACTGAAGAGCCACAAACTGAAAAAGTGTTTGCCTAGAAAGGCAAATCTCAGGAATTTGTGATAATCCCTGTGGATGGGAACATGAAGATACGCGTTCTTCAGGTCTATGGTCGTCATGAACTGACCCTCTTGGACCAAAGGAAGAATGGAACGAATGGTTTCCATTTTGAAGGACGGTACCGTTAGAAACTTGTAAAGGCACTTTAGGTCTAAAATGGGTCGAAAAGTTCCCTTTTTTGAGCACCACAGACAGATTTGAATAGAATCCTAGACCCTATTCCCATACTGGAACAATCAGTCCCAGGGAGGAAAGGTCCTGCACGCAGTTCAAGAATGCCTCTTTTTACTTGGTCTGCAGATAATCTTGAGAGGTGGAATCTGCCCTTGGAGGGAAAGTTTTGAATACTATTTTGTAACCCTGAGATACTATGTCCACAGCCCAAGGATCTGGGACATCTCGTCTCCACGCTTGACAAAACAGGGAAAGTCTGCCCCCCACTTCATCCGAACCCAGACCGGGGGCCAATCCTTCATGCTGACTTACTCAGCTGAGGGTTTCTTTGATTGCTTCCCCTTATTCCAAGACTGATTGAGCTTCCAAGAAGACTTGGACTGCTCCTGCTTGGGAGAGGAAGACTTGACCTTTGAAGTTACGAAAGGAACGAAAATTACTTTGACGTCCTTTGAGTCTGTTCTTGTCTTGCAGTAGAAAAGACCCTTTTCCACCCATAATATCAGAAATTATTTCTGCCAGACCAGGTCCGAACAAGCTCTTCCCCTTGTAAGGAAGTGCCAGAAGCTTGGACTTAGAGGTAACATTAGCTGAACAAGATTTTAGCCACAATGCCCTGCGGGCTAGGACAGTGAAGCCAGACATCTTGGCTCCCAGCCTATTAACTTGCATGTTAGCATCAGAAATAAAGGAATTGGCTAGTTTGAGAGCCTTAATCCTATCTTATATCGCCTCCAACAGATTCGCTACTAAAATTTATTTAGACAAGGCGTTGCACCAATAAGATGCTGCACTTGCTACTGTGGCAATACAAACTGCAGGTTGCCATTGAAGACCTTGATGAACATACATCTTCAAATAAGCTTTCAGCTTTTTGTTCATGGGATCCTTAAAGGAGCAGCTATCCTCTATAGGGGTCATAGTTTTGCCAGTGTAGAAATAGCCCCTTCTACTTTAGGCTACGTGCTCCAAGAATCTTTAATGGAGTCAGCAACAGGAAACATCTTTTTAAATACGGGAGACAGGGAGAAAGGAATCCCTGGATTCTCCCATTCCTGTGAAATAATCTCCATCACACGGTCTGGGAAAGGAAAAACTTCCAGAGAGGAAGGAACATCATAGCATTTATTAAGTTTCCTAGACTTAATAGGGTTGATGACATGAGTATCAGAGTTTTCCTAAGTAGCCAATACCTCCTTTAACAGTACACAAAGGTGTTCAAGCTTAAATCTGAAGTTTACTTCTTCAGTATCAGAAGTAGTAATACTGTCCGAATCTGAAATTTCACCCTCAGAAGCTACCGGCGTATCCTCCTCATCAGACTTACGATGGAGGGCAATCTGCGTAGCAGCATGTGGAACAGAAACCTTACTATCTAAATGTCTAATTTTCCTCTTGCGTTATCCCAGCAAAGGAAAAGCAGATAATGCTGCAGAAGATACCTGTGCAGCAAAATCCGCAGGCAAATTAACTCCTCCAGGAGGCTGAGAGGAACTGCAGGGCACTGTGACACCATAGAGGCTAGGGATGTTTGAGGAGAAAGCTGTGGCATTAACTGAACAGCATCATCCTGAGAGACATTGGGCTGAGAGACATTGGGCTCAGAAAGAAACAATTTATCTTTAAATTGAAGTGTTCTAGCTAAGCATTCAGCATAGAATTGCATAGGCAAAACAATTTGTGCCTCTAGGCATAACAAGCATTTGTAAAAAAAAAAAACAGTCTTGGTCCATAATACTAAATAAAAAATTCCCCAAATTGATTTGAAATGTTTTAAATACACTGTCACTAAGAATTTAATACGATTTGGCAGCCAGAAGTCTCTAAAACGATCATATAGTAGATCGACACTGAAATTCAATGACGTTGCTCCACTCCGTGAATATCCGACAGCAGATAGAAGTCACATGACCGGCAGAGAGGAAACTATGCAGCAAGTAAAAGGCGCGCGTTTCCCTCTGCCTACAAAGTAAGATGCAAGTAGCTGCAGCTGGTTTCAAACTCAAGCAGTTTGACAGTTAGCCTGTTCTAGCTAAGCAAGCAAAGAAAAACCAACTGACAGATTCTAAGTTTATACATAAATTCCTGTATAAAACATAAACCACACCCATACTAATAAAGTATTTCAACAAAATTAGCGCAAAGAGGAAAAACGTCCCAATCCCCAAGGCAGAACATAGAGTGATCTGAGATGTCATCGCAGAAAATGCAGCATGTCTGCAGAAAGAACAGGAACTGTTAGCACTTTAACTTTTCAGTGCTGCTCCACATTAGGCTGTTCTTTTTAAACAGAGCTGTTCTCTGGCTGCATTGTATAAGTTTTCCTTAACACAGTGCACCCAGAGCAAAGTGCTGTTTGAAGACAACAGTCAAATATGCAGTAGTGCTGCAAAGCAGCAATGCATTGATTGTTGTCTGTCTGAGATTTTTGCAAGCTCGTTCCCTAGCTTTTCACAGTCTGCAAAGCTGTTTTTCTCTGAATGTAAGATGTTCGTATTAGCAATGCATCTTTTTTATTACTACATTTCTATGTTAGACTAAGAGAAAAGGAAACAAATTCATTCAAGAGACATTTTACAATTACTTTTTTTGTCTGCAGCTAATTTGCAATGCAATTTTCAACTACTGCACTAGATTATACAACTTTAAATATTGCTTTATTCTCCAGTTAACCAACTCATTGCAATTGATCTGGTGCTTTAGTGTAACTGACAAATTTACAATTTTATTTTATTTAAAAATGACCTGCAGAAAATTTTTCACAAAAAAAAATCTCATCGCAGAAAGTGAAAAAAAGTTCTGTCTCTGGGGTCCCAATAAAGGAAAGGAATAACCCCTAGTCTCAGCATACATAATGTGCCTGCCCACTGCCAAACAAAAACCTGTATAAAGGATTTTAAAAATGTCCCCATCTACTGCATATGACATTCTTCTGAAGTGCAAGTCTCCAAGACCTAGAAGACTAAAGCACTTAACTGCAGTCTAACTGTCCGGCAGGAAAACAGCTCACAAGGCATGAAAGGACACATACACCTTACAGAGACCTGTAGAAAAAGAAAGAACAGAGTAACCAACTCTGGCTTTCTGTACCATGGGCAGCAATGTGTAACAAAGTAAGGACTACCTCACAACTTCCTAACTGCTTTACCATTACTCTACTGAAGAGATGGACGTGGACTCAAATCCTTGCTTGCAGGGAAAAGTACCCGAAAAAGTAATTAATTTATTCAGACACCAAACTTCACCTTCTCCATCGACAGATGGAAAGAGAATGATTGGGGATTATGGGTAGGGGTGTGACACTTAACAGCTTTGCTGTGGTGCTCTTTGCCGCCTCCTCCTGGCCAGGAGTGATATTCCCACTAGTAATTGAATGATGTTGTGGACTCTCCATATCTTAGGAAAGAAAGCATTCTTATCTGAATGCATTTTGACAGTTTTTCACCACTAGAGGGTGTTAGTGCATGTGTGTCATATAGATAACAGTATGCTCAAGCCTGTGGAGTAACCTAGGAGTCAGTACTGATTGGCTAAAATGCAAGTCAAAAGAACTGAAATATGGCTGCAGTCTGCAGAGGCTAAGATACATGGTAATCACAGAGGTAAAAAAGAAAATTTATGCTTACCTGATAAATTTATTTATTTCTTTAACACAATGAGTCCACGGATCATCAATTACTAATGGGATATTCACCTCCTGATCAGCAGGAGGCGGCAAAGAGCACCACAGCAAAGCTGTTAAATAGCTCCTCTCTTACCTCCCATTCCAGTCATTCGACCGAAGTTAAAGAAAGGAAAAACCAAGGTGCAGAGGTGTCTGAAGTTTATAATAACCAACAACCTGTCTTACAATAAAAGGGTGGGCCGTGAACTCGTGTCAAAAAAGAAAAAAAATTATCAGGTAAGCATACATTTTCTTTTTTAAGACACGATGAGTCCACAGATCATCTTAAATTACTAATGGGATTCAATACCTAAGCTAGAGAACAGACGACACGGGAGGGATAAGACAGGGAATCTAAACAGAAGGCACCACTGCATGAAGAACCTTTCTCCCAAAAGCGGCCCCAGCCGAAACAAAAGTGTCAAATTTGTAAAACTTTGAAAAAATTTGGAGAGAAGACCAAGTTGCAGCCTTGCAAATCTGATCCACAGAAAGTTCATTTTTGAATGCCCATGAGGAAGCAACAGCCCTCGTGGAATGAGCCGTAACACTCAGGAGGCTGCTGTCCAGCAGTCTCATATGCAAAACGTATGAAACTCTTCAGCCAAAAAGAAAGAAGTAGCCGTAGCTTTCTGTCTCTTACGTTTTCCTGAGAAAATCACAAACAAAGAAAAAAAGACTGACGAAAGTGCTTAGTCGCCTGCAGGTAAAACTTTAAAGCACGGACCACGTCCAAATTGTGCAGAAGTCGTTCATTCTGAGAAGGATTAGGACACAAAGAAGGAACAACAATCTCCTGATTAATGTTCCGATCAGAAACAACCTTAGGAAGAAATCCTAATTTAGTATGTAAAACTACCTTACCTAAAAGGAAAATAAGGTAAGGGGACTCATACTGCAATGCCGAGAGTTCTGACACTCTACGAGCAAAAAAAATAACAAGAAACAAAGCTTTCCAAGATAACAACTTAATATCTTCAAAGGAATGCATCGGCTCAAACGGAGCCCCTTGAAGAACTTTGAGAACTAAATTCAGACTATGGAGGAGTAACTGGTTTGAACACAAGCCTGATCCTGATCAAGGCCTGACAAAATGAATGTACATCTGGAACATCCGCCAGATGTTTGTGTAACAAAATAGATAAGGCCGAGATTTGACCCTTTAGGGAACTTGTTGATAATCCTTTCTCCAAACCCTCTTGGAAAAAGGACCAAATTCTCTGAGTAGCCCTTGGATTCACACCAATAGAGTTATTTACGCCATATTTTATGGTAAATCCTCCTAGTTACAGGCTTACAAGCCTGAATCATGGTCTCTATGACAGTCAGAAAAGCCCCGCTTGGATAAAATTAAGCGTTCAATTTCCAAGCAGTCAGCTTCAGAGAAACTAGATTTGGGTGAAGGAAGAGTCCTTGAATTAGAAGGTCCTTCCTCAACGGAAGTCTCCAAGGTGGCAGAGATGACATCTCCACCAGATCTGCATACCAAATCCAGTGAGGCCAAGCAGGTGCAATGAGGATCACCAATGCCCTCTCCTGCTTTATTCGAGCAATTACCCGAGGAAGCAGAGCAAACTGAGGAAATAGGTATGCTAGGCTGAAGGTCCAAGGGACCGCCAGAGCATCTAACGTTCCGCCTGGAGTCTCTGGCCTTCAACCCGTATCTCGGGAGCTTGGCATTCTTTCGAGATGCCATGAGATCCAATTCCAGTTGACGCCACTTGAGAATCAGGTCAGAGAGTTACCACTCCTCTGGATGAAAGGTCTGCCTGCTCAGGAAGTCCGCCTCCCAGTTGTCGACTCCTGGGATGTGGATCGCTGACAGATAGCAAGAATGGGCCTCCGCCCACTGAATTATCTTGGATACCTCTGTCATCGCTAAGGAACTACTCAATCCTCCCTGATGATTGATGTAAGCCACTGAAGTTATGTTGTCGGACTGGAACCTGATAAATTTGACCGAGGCTAGCTGAGGTCAGGCCAAAAGAGCATTGAAGATCGCTCAGTTCCAGAATGTTTATAGGAAGAACAGACTCTTCGGACTGCTTTGCCGTAATTATTAAGGGGTTAACTCCTTAACAATTACGGCAGAGCAGTCCAAATATCACTTACTTTATTGACTGGATACGCCTGCGAGGGAGGAGCACTGCGTCAACACCAGCATAAAAGATCATTGGTGGAATAAGTGGGCAGCCTCTGACAAAGTAAGGAGAACCCTTACGAAATGCGTAAGGCCACACCCACCACACACGCTACCGCAAACAGCTGATGCGAGCTGCCGGCTTTAATGCTTGCATACAGCTGATTTCAAGTGGCGTGACTATTGAACCAGACTATATCCAAGGACTGTATACCCCTAATATATGGAGGGTTTGACGGTGATCCCGGCAACAGGAAGCGCATTTGTTTTGTTTTGCAAGTGAGACTTCAGGACGCCTGAAAAAAATCTACTTTTTTTGTATGGCAGACCATAAGATCTAAGGGATATCGTTTGTGAGACCTGGATGGTTCTCCAGCACCTGTATCATACCTCAAGGAAGATACCCTTTTATTCGGGACTAAAACTTTTTCCAAATTTGCCTTCCACCCCTGAGATCGCAGGAAGGATAACACCCTGTCCGTGTGTGATCTTGCTTGTTGTAAGGATGGCGCCTGGACTAGGATGCCGTCCAAATAGGGCGGCACTGCAATGCCTCTTAACCGAAGCACCGTTAACAGCGAACCCAGAACCTTTGTGAAAATTCTGGGAGCTGTGGCAAGACCGAAAGGAAGAGGCACAAACTGGAAGTGCTTGTCCAGAAAGGCAAACCTTAGGAACTTGTGATGATCCCTGGTGAATGGAACATGCAGGTACGCGTCTTTAAATCACCGTTGTCCTAAATTGACCCTCCTAGATCAAAGGGAGACTGGAACGAATAGATTCCATCTTTAAGGATGGTAATCTGAGAAATTTGTTTAGACTCGAGATCTAAAATGAGTCTGAAGGTTCCCTCCTTTTTGGGAACCACAAACAAACAGATTGGAATAAAATCCCAGACCCTGTATCGGAACAGGAACAATCTTTCTCCAGATTGGAGAGGTCTCCCTACACAATGTAAGAATGCCTCTTTTTGTTTGGTCTGGCAGATAATCTAAAAAGCAGAAACGCTGCCGCTGGGAGGGAAAACTTTTGAACTCTAGTTGGTATCCTGGGTCACTATTTCTATCTATCTGCCCAGGGGATCCCAAACATCTCTAAACCCCAAGCCTGAACGGAAGGAAAAGTCTGCCCCCTACAAATCCTGTCCCCGGATCAGGGGCAGACCCTTCATGTTGCTCCGGACTCAGTAGCAGGCTTCTTGGATTGTTTTTCCCTTATTCCAAGGCTGATTGGGTCTCCATGAAGGTCTAGGTTGGTCCTGTTTGGAGGCTAGGAGGAGGAAGAATTTCCTTGAAGTTTCGAAAGGAACGAAAATTACTTGTCATCCTTTTTTGTTTGTTTATCTTGCCCTGAGGAAGATGACCTTTACCTCCCGTGATAGAGATAATTTCAGTCAAGCCAGGTCCAAACAAGGTCTTTCCCTTGTAAGGAATTGCTAAAAGCTTAGAGGACACATCCGCAGACCAAGGCTTTAACCATAAGGCTCTGCGAGCTAAAATAGAGAAACCTGAAATCTTTGCTCCCAGTTTAATAACTTGAAGGGAAGCATCCATAATAAAGGAATTAGCCAATTTAAGAGCTTTCATTCTATCCTGGATTTCATCCAGAGAAGTCTCTGTTCTGATAGTGTCAGATAATGAATCGAACCAATATGCAGCCGCGTCAGTGACGGTAGCAATACACACAGCTGGCTGCCATTGTAAGCCCTGATGTACATACATCTTCTTGAGTAATCCTTCTAGTTTCTTGTCAATAGGATCCTTGAAAGCACAACTATCCTCTAGGGGAATAGTAGTTCTCTTGGCTAAGGGTGGAAATGGCTCCTTCCACTTTGGGGGACTGTTGCCAAGCCTCCTTAACAGAGTCGGCTATGGGAAACATCTGGAGTCGCTGTCATCCAAGGTAGCTAAAACCTCCCTAAGTAGTAGACAAAGATGTTCTAGCTTAAAACCTGAAAGATACAACTTCAGTATCAGTAAGAGGAATTACACTGTCCGAATCTGAAATTTCTCTTCAGATGCTACTACTGGTATCCCCCCTCCTCAGGCTTCTGGGGATGGGGTATCTAAAATAGCAACAATTGTGTCAGAAAACCTCACTTACTGAATGTCTGATTTTCCTCTTACACGCTTTCCCTGCAATACTGGAAAGGCAGACAATGCATCTGAAATTGTAGCAGACAAGAGAAGTGATGTATTTTAAAGTAATCCCCAACTGAGCTACTAAGGTAAACGCAGGGCACTTCATGTGAGGGCGGCAAATTTTGGAACGCTTGGGGAGAAAACCGACATAAAATGAACATTGTCATTAGATTCCTGACCCTCATCCTTCTTAGAGAGTGATGGCTCAGGAAAAATGTTATCCCTGTAACTTAGTCCTTTCAATGCAAGAGGGACAAAAAGGGGATTGGTGGTTCCCCATTGGCATCAAAACAAAGTGCAGGTGACATTTTGCAACGCCTCATGGTCCATTATTACTCTTAATGACCAGGAGTAGCAACTAAAAAGTAAATATTTTAATAAAATTAAACTTTGAGTAAAAAAAAAAAAAGTTACTTTAATTTTTAAAGGGACAGTAACTTTTTTTTGCAAACTGCAGAATGCAGTAAAAAACGATAATTTGGCCAAAAAAACAGTACACTTCTACACCTCAGCTGTCTGCTGAGGTGCCTACCTTCCCACAACACCGGAGATACGTCCTACTATGACAGATGATCCGTAGAGTAGCAGGCTCCCAGAAACGCTTGTTCTTATAAAACAAAGCATTTCTAGTCGGCCTGTAGCCGAGTCACCTCCGTAGGTGTCAGAGAAATGGCGCGCAGTGCTAACAAACCCGCTACACTAAGCCCGCCCCTCGTGGGCATCTCTGTAAACAACCACCTGGTTGGTATTATACTGTGTAAAAAAAAAAAAAGCCGGGAGTTTAGTGGAACGGCAAAACGTTTTATTCACGCTAGCATCCCCCAGCCCCAGTGTGCCTGATATGCTGCCTAATTATTCTCCTATACTAAGGAGAAATAAACTGTCCCCATATGGAATAGAGAGTCTGTTTAAACCTTTCTCCTACAAGTAAATATAGTGGCCCACTCTTTCTGATGTGAAAACTGTCACCCTCCAGAAAAAATTAAAAGTAAACACTTACCTGATTAATGCCCGGACAGCAAGGCATCTCTCCACCGGCTTGGAGAGGTCCTCACCCTCACATAGGCCTGTGGAATAAGAAGGACCGAGTTCTTTATTTTCCCTCAGATCTTCACAATCAGGGCAGCATGAAATCTATGAGAGGCGCAGTGAGAACTATGTCCCAACAGTTCTCATTGCTCTAAAGCCACCAAGGCTCTACTGAAGAGACTGATATTGACTACGGCTACACCCTAGAACAAAGCAGCACAATCTTGTACTACTTTAAAAATAATAAACTCTCGAAGAATCTTTTCTAACACGACACTTTACCACTTCCTATCACTAACGTAGGCAAAGAGAATGACTGTGGTGGGAGGGAAGAGAGCAGCTATTTAACAGCTTTGCTGTGGTGCTCTTTGCCGCCTCCTGCTGACCAGGAGGTGAATATCCAATTAGTAATTAAGATGATCCGTGGACTCGTGTCATAAAAAAGTATATTAATATAACTTGATTATGCAAAACTGGGGAATGGGTAATAAAGGAATTATCTATGTTTATAAAAAAAATTCTGGTGTAGACTGTCCATTTAAACCTGGATTGGTTCCTCCAAAAAAGGCAAGTGTTGGGTGAAGTTTGGCTATTGAAAAAACAGAATTTATGTTTACCTGATAAATTTCTTTCTCCTACGGTGTGTCCGGTCTACGGCTTCATCCTTCCTTGTGGGATATTCTCTTCCCCTACAGGAAATGGCAAAGAGAGCACACAGCAAAAGCTGTCCATATAGCCCCCCCCTCTGGCTCCGCCCCCAGTCATTCAACCGACGGTTAGGAGAAAAAGGAGAAACTATAAAGGTGCCGTGGTGACTGTAGTGTACAGAAAAATAAAAATTTTAAACCTGACTAAAAGCCAGGGCGGGCCGTGGACCGGACACACCGTAGGAGAAAGAAATTTACCAGGTAAACATAAATTCTGTTTCTCCTACATTGGTGTGTCCGGTCCACGGCTTCATACTTACTTGTGGGAACCAATACCAAAGCTTTAGGACACGGATGAAGGGAGGGAACAAGTCAGGTAACCTAAACGGAAGACACCACAGCTTGCAAAACCTCTCTCCCAAAACAGCCTCCGAAGAAGCATAAGTATCGAATTTGTAAAATTTGGCAAAAGTATGCAGAGAAGACCAAGTCGCTGCCTTACAGATCTGTTCAACAGAAGCCTCATTCTTGAAGGCCCATGTGGAAGCCCACAAGCTCTAGTAGAGTGAGCTGTAATTCGTTCAAGGAGGCTGCCGTCCGGCAGTCTCATAAGCCAATCGGATGATGCTTCTCAGCCAAAAGGAAAGAGATAGCAGTAGCTTTCTGCCCTCTCCTCTTACCAGAATAGACGACAAACAAGGATGATGTCTGTCTGAAATCCTTTGTTGCTTCTAAATAGAATTTTAAAGCACGGACCACATCTAGGTTATGTAACAAACGTTCCTTCTTCTAAACTGAATTCGGACACAGAGAAGGAACAACTATTTCCTGGTTAATATTCCTGTTGGAAACAACTTTTGGAAGAAAACCAGGCTTGGTATGTAAAACTACCTTATCTGTATGGAATACCAGATAGGGTAAAGTACACTGCAACGCAGACAATTCAGAAACTCTTCTAGCAGAAGAAATAGCAACCAAAAAACAGAACTTTCCAAGATAGTAACTTAATATCTATGGAATGTAAAAGGTTCAAATGGAACCCCTTGCAGAACTGAAAGAACCAAGTTTAGACTCCATGGAGGAGTCATAGGTCTGTAGACAGGCTTGATTCTAACTAACTCCTGTACAAAAGCCTGTACATCTGGCACGGCTGCCAGACGTTTGTGCAACAAAACAGACAGAGCAGATATCTGTCCTTTTAGAGAACTAGCTGACAAACCTTTATCCAAACCCTCTTGGAGAAAGGAAAGTATCCTAGGAATTTTAATTTTACTCCAAGAGAATCCCTTGGATTCGCACCAACAGATATATTTTGCCATATCTTATGGTAAATTTTCCTAGTCACAGGTTTTCTGGCCTGAACCAGAGTATCTATAACCGAATCTGAAAATCCACGCTTAGATAGAATCAAGCGTTCAACTTCCAAGCAGTCAGTTGCAGAGAGACTAGATTTGGATGTTCGAATGGACCTTGTACTAGAAGATCCTGCCTCAAAAGGTAGCTTCCATGGTGGAGCCGATGACATATTCACCAGTTCTGCATACCAAGTCCTGCGTGGCCATGCAGGAGCTATTAGAATCACCGAGGCCTTCTCCTGTTTGATCCTGGCTACAAGCCTGGGAAGGAGAGGGAACGGTGGAAACACATAAGCATCCACTAGTGTCGCCTTGGGATCCCTGGATCTGGACCCGTAGCGAGGAACCTTGGAGTTCTGACGAGACGCCATCAGATCCATATCTGGAATGCCCCATAGTTGAGTTAACTGGGCAAAGACCTCCGGGTGAAGTTCCCACTCCCCCGGATGGAAGGTCTGACAACTCAAATAATCCGCCTCCCAGTTGTCTACCCCTGGGATGTGAATTGCAGATAGATGGCAAGAGTGATCCTCCGCCCATTTGATGATCTTGGATACCTCTCTCATCGCCAAGGAACTCTTTGTTCCCCCCTGATGATTGATGTACGCTACAGTCGTTATGAATCCGGCCTCCGCTAGTTGAGGCCAAGCCAGGAGCGCATAGAATATCGCTCTCAGTTCCAAAATGTTTATCGGTAGAAGAGACTCTTCCCGAGACCATAGACCCTGAGCTTTCAGGGAGTCCCAGACTGCACCCCAGCCTAAGAGACTGGCGTCGGTCGCGACAACGACCCACTCTGGTCTGCGGAAACTCATTCCCTGAGACAGGTGATCCTGAGTCAACCACCAGAGGAGTGAGTCTCTGGTTACCTGGTCTACTTGAATCTGGGGAGACAAGTCTGCATAATCCCCAGTTGCAATGGTCTTAAATGAATTCGAGCAAAAGGAACCACGTCCATTGCTGCAACCATTAGTCCTATTACCTCCATGCACTGAGCTATGGAAGGCTGAGGAATAGATTGAAGAACTCGACAAGCGTTTAGAAGTTTTAACTTTCTGACCTCTGTCAGAAAAATCTTCATTTCCACAGAATCTATTATTGTTCCCAGAAAAGGAACCCTTGTGGACTGGGACAGTGAACTCTTTTCTATGTTCACCTTCCACCCGTGAGACCTGAGAAAGGCTAAAACAATGTCTGTATGAGCCCTTGCTTTGGAAAGGGACGACGCTTGGATTAGAATGTCGTCTAGGTAAGGTGCTACAGCAATGCCCCTCGGCCTTAGGACTGCTAGAAGGGACCCTAGCACCTTTGTGAAAATTCTGGGAGCAGTGGCTAAACTGAATGGAAGAGCCACGAACTGGTAATGTTTGTCCAGAAAGGCGAACCTCAGGAACTGATGATGATCCTTGTGGATAGGAATTAAAAAGTTTTTTCAGCAGTTGAGGCCGGGTTTGAACTCACAACCTTTGGGTTAAGAGGCATTAAACCTAAGCACTATGCCACAGCAACCCCATTATAGGAATAGTTGTGCGCTTAGCTAACGCTGAAACTGCCCCCTCTACCTTAGGGACCGTTTGCCATGCATCCCTTCTGGGGTCGACAATGGGGAACAAAAGGTACACTGGCTTCTCCCACTCCTTAGTCACTATGTCCGCCACCCTCTTGGGTATCGGAAAAGCATCAGCATGCACTGGGACCTCTAAGAATTTGTCCATTTTGCACAACTTCTCTGGTATCACCAAAGTATCACAATCAAGGGTAGCTAGCACCTCCTTAAGCAGAGCATGGAGATGTTCTAGCTTAAATTTAAATGCCACTATATCAGGTTCTGCCTGCGGAGAAATTTTTCCTGAATCAGAAGTTTCTCCCTCAGACAGACCCTCCCTCACTGCCAACTCAGATTGATGTGAGGGTATAACAGATAAATTATCGTCAGCGCCTATTTGCTCGTCCTCTGTATTTAAAACTGAGCAATCGCGCTTTCTGGGAAATGCTGCCAGTTTGGATAAAAGAGCTGCTATAGAATTATCCATTACTGCTGTTAATTGCTGCATAGTAACAAGCATTGGCGCGTTAGATGTACTAGGCGTCGCCTGCGCGGGCAAAACTGGTGTTGACACAGAAGGAGAGGATGATGAACTATCCCCACTACCTTCATTTGAAGAATCATCTTGGGCAACCTTATTAAATGTGACAGTACTGTCCTTACTTTGTTTGGACGCCATGGCACAATTTGCACATACATTTAATGGGGGAACCACCTTGGCTTCCATACACACAGAACATATGCTATCTGAAGGTACAGACATGTTAGACAGATATTGGCAGGCTATTAATGCAATAAAAATAAATTTAAACAAAACAGTTACTGTCTCTTTAAATAATAAAAAGAGCACACTTTATTTCTGAATGATCGAAAAATTATCAAAGAAACATCCGATCTTTATGAAAATTACACCCCAGTGTCTTAATGCTTTGAAAGTATTGCACACCAAATTTCAAGTCTCTAAACCCTTAAATGAACAAACCGGAGTTAATAGTTCAATTTACTGGTTTAAACACACTACAGTCCCTGCCACAGACTTTGCTGCGGCTTTTACCTTCCTTTAGGGGTTATTCACCACAGTAATAAGCCTTTCTGAGTCCTTTTCTCAGACACAGGACCCTCTCACGTGAAGCTGCATGCACTGCCTATGGAAGTAACTGCGCAACTGAGGCGCGAAAATGAGGCCTCCTCCCTCTGCATACCAGAGTGAAGGGGCCTTTCTGACTAGATTAGGAGTCTAAGCAACTGCCAGGCGCAAATAAACGTTCCCAAAAGTGTTTCAAAGTTCACAAAACACTCCAAATGTCACATAAATATGATAAAAACAAATCGATTTAGCCCACAATAGTGTCAACCAGCATAGAGCCCATTTTATAAGCCTTAATTCTGTTACTGAGTCTAAGAAAATGGCTTACCGATCCCATAAGGGAAAACTGACAGTCTTCTAGCATTACTATGTCTTGTTAGAAAAGAGACTGGTCATACCTGAAGCAGATAAGCCTGCAAACTGTTCCCCCCAACTGAAGTTCTCTGGTTTCAACAGTCCTGCATGGGAACAGCAATGGATTTTAGTTACTGGTGCTAAAATCATACTCCTCTTAACAGAAATCTTCATCACTTTCTGTTGTAGAGTAAATAGTACAAACCGGCACTATTTTAAAATAACAAACTCTTGATAGAAGAAATAAAACTACAACTAACACTACATACTCTTTACCATCCCCGTGGAGATGCTACTTGTTCAGAGCGGCAAAGAGAATGACTGGGGGGCGGAGCCAGAGGGGGGGCTATATGGACAGCTTTTGCTGTGTGCTCTCTTTGCCATTTCCTGTAGGGGAAGAGAATATCCCACAAGGAAGGATGAAGCCGTAGACCGGACACACCGTAGGAGAAAGAAATTTATCAGGTAAACATAAATTCTGTTTTTTCAATAGCCAAACTTCACCCAACACTTGCCTTTTTTGGAGGAACCAATCCAGGTTTAAATGGACAGTCTATTTGCCATTTCCTGTAGGGGAAGAGAATACCCCACAAGTAAGGATGAAGCCGTGGACCGGACACACCAATGTAGGAGAAACAAACGCAGCTAGCAAGATGTTAATTCTTTTTTAAACCCAACTTATGCTATTCTATAACAAGACAAGAGAAATGTCTTAATTAGATGTATATATTGTCCCTGTAATCTGCTGGTGCAAGAACAGCAGGAAAATAGATTGTCTTTGTTTAGTAGCTGCATGACCAATTATCAAGTCTTTACATACATAATCCTAAAAGCCTTACTTAAAATCTATGGTTTAATGGCAGCCTAGAGATAAAGTATGTTAGAAAGTTGTAATCACAAGAGCAGATAAGTGCAGCAGTATTTAGAGCAGAGATGAGCAGCCTTTTCCCTCCAGAAGTTTTGGAAGTATATTTTCCATGATGCTCAGCTAGATTATAGTATCTGAGCATCATGGGAAATGTAGTTCCAAAACCTCTGGAGTGGCAAGTTTGATCAGCCCTGATTTAGAGTATGAAGTTTGTGCCCCTCACATTGGTAATGTTGAGCTACTCACCGCGCCTTGGCACATAACGCTTTCACTTCGCTCTCCTTGATGAGCTCACAGCGCCTCAGCTGCTCAATCTGGCGGTCAAGGTCACTGACATCCGTCATGGCTCCTCAATGGGTCTTTTACCTACAGCAAAAACAGATGCTGCACTTTACATATATCCTGCACTGCATTTCAGAATAGTTATTTTCAACCAAACAGTCAATAAATTGCACAGAAGGAAAATAAAAGTATAATATACTAGTCAGAGCTTTTTTTTTTTTTTTTATGGGAACAAGCTGATTTTACTGATCAACCAGATACATTTTAAGCTAATGTCAAGCTACTATTTTCTATTGCTACATAAATGATTAAATCAATATGATAAATGAAGCTATCCAAAGTACAAATTAAAAATTGTATAAGCAAGATTTATAAATAGCAGAAATGGTTAGAATATTGCAAAGTATTATACAACCACCACCCAGCTATTTCATAATGCCAGATAGATGGAGAACACTTGAAACATCTTTCCCCATCTTCCCAGTAAATCTTGCCAGCCAGACTGCATTTTTTGCAGAAGAGAACCTGTAGTCAGTATTTATCAAGCAGAGGTCAGACCGCTGCTTCCTCACCCTATTCTTCACCTCTTAGGTGGAGAAATCGATCTCCCCCGACCGGGGAGATTGACAGCTCCTGCCTGCATGTGATTGGCTGTGCACAGGTAGGGGGTGCGATGGTAAATGGAATATATCTGCCCGTGTATAATAAATTTAGCCATATGAAGTAGCCGGGTGGGGCAGTGTAATTCTTTGCAACATTATAACATCTTTTATTTATTTAAATAAAAATAATAATATATGTTGCCTACTCAAGGAACAAATTGCATCATTTCACAAATTGATTTTAAAGTGAAAGTTGAATGAATGAATGAGTGCCGGTTATTAAAAATACTATTAAACACAGGGGCACTTTCATTCATTAAACTTTACATTGCAGCGTTAAAATAAAAAAACAAAACAACTTTTTCTTTAGCAAACGCGGACTGGCGATCCTCCACCCGCAGCTCCTCTGTACTTACCTTAGCAATGACGAAACCGACATCCTCCAATCATAGCGTGCACCCCAGAGCGTCCATCTAGTGAGGCATCGTTATTGGAGGAAGCTGGTTTTGTCAAGGAGGTGCTAAGTAAAGCATGAGAAGCTGGCGGGGGATCACCGGTCTGGGTTTTTAAAGAAAAAAGTATTTAAAGTGAATGTAAATTGATGCTAAAGTGCCCGGTTTTTAAAAATTTGATTAAAAACAGGGGCACTTTAATTCATCAAAATTTACATTTCACTTGTGTTGTGAAAAAAAAACAGAACACACAACTTTCCTTTTAATCTTGACAGCCGCTCCAGCTTCCTCTACCCGTCACAAAGCCTCTTCCTGGGTCTAAAATGAGGAATCCGGCTTCCTACCATCACGGCATTGAAGGAGACACAGATTCCCCCGGGGGGGGGGGGGAACGGTGATTGGAGGACCGATGACTGATCCATCATTTCGGACGTCAGAAATGGCTTGCGACGACTGGAGGAAGCTGGGGCTGCTGTCAAGTTTAAAAGGTAAGTATTTCTAAACAACAAGTGAAATTTAAATTTTGATGAATTAAAGTGCCCCTGTTTTTAATCTAATTTTTAAAAAACGGTCACTTTAGCATCAAAGTTTATTCACTTTAACAAAAAAAACGCTACAATGTAAAGTGACCCTGTTTTAAAAAGTATTTTAAAAACCTGGCACTCATTCATTCAACTCTACGTTCACTTTAAAGGGAAAATGAAACCCAAATATTTTCTTTTGTGATGCAGACAAAGCACACAACTAATGAAGAAAAGAAAAAAGTTTCCTATTTAAGTCATTGAATTTCCTTCATAAATGTTGTTGGACATACCTAGGTAGCATCTGGAGCACTACATGACAGGACATAGTGCTGCCCTCTAATGCTCTTACAAATGCATAACATTCTTGTAAAACTGCTGCCTTATAGTGCTCCAGAAAGAGGTCTGCTCCTAAGCTTACGTCCATGCTTTTCAACAAAAGAACAAATAAACTGATAACAGAAGTAAATTAAAAAACTTGCCTAAAAATTGCATGATCTGAATCAGAACAGAAAAAAAAAAACTGAATTCCATATTCCTTTAAAAGATAAATTGTGCAACAATTCAGTTTAATACTGGCTTAGTTCTAGCTAGTCATTAAACATCAGTCAGGTTGTGCACCCACTAAATAGGCCCAGGGCAGAACGCGTACAGGACACAGCCTTTTGCTTTATAGTAAATAAGCTGAAAAAAGCTAAACTAATGGCTGCATTTTGAGTTACAAAGAACCAAGATAATGATTTTAAATCAGATCACTGTGCACCGTTATAAGCTTACATTTGTGCGTCTACGGCCCTTATTCAAAATCCAGCAAACTCCATGATTTGCTGCAAAACTCACCTCAATTCAGAAAGCAGTACAGCCGATACAATCTCGCCAATGAGCAAAATTTTACAGGAAAATAGAAGTGGCTGCATTTTCTCACAATACAAGCAGCCATATTGGCTTTGAATGCTATTCCAAAAGCAAGCGAGATAATGCAAACACGCTTAATTAAACCCCCCACGCGCAAATATTCGCACCTACTTGCTGGTGAGCAATGGAGGAAAGAGCCAGGCAGCGGTTCAGAAAAAAAGTATTTGTTTATGCATAGTACAGGTAATACCCCGCTTACATAGCGGGTTAGGCACTGAGACTGTAATGAACTGCGCATAACAAAATGGTGCCACTCACTTTTCTTGCAATCTCACAATGATTACAGCACTGTTTCAAAATCCTTGAAGGTTGAACTTCAGCTCCACAAAGCGCTGTAAAGTGAAGCACTGTAAAGTGAGGTATAGATGTACATATTTTTATTCAAATTAAAGACTTCTCTTATTGTGTCACACACAGGACCCCTTAACTTACGGTAAAAATCTGACTAGAAAATATCACCTGAACATCTCTATGTAAAAAAAGAAAGATATTTTACCTCAAATTCCTCAGTAGCCACATCCCATTGTAAAGGACTTTTTAAGGCAGCGGACGCCAACCAGTGGCTTCCATTCTAAAGCCAACAGAGGTTGGTATAATTTTGGCTTGAAATAGTGGAATTAAAGTATATAAAAAAAGAAAATCTTAAAAAAAAGAAAAATTCTTATATTTCATTTTTCTTCCCTTTACCTGTCTCTTTGTAGTAGTTTCCCTAATTCCTTCAGATGAACTTACATCACTGTTTGTCTTCCTCCCCTCTTTTTATACTTAAATATTAATTATTTTTCCTTCTAATAATTTTCCCCACACACAAAGCCATTCCACCTGAATTCCAGTAATTGCCATCAAGCAGAGCAGCCATACCTCACCAGTATTGTAGTAATTGCCAGTAACATCAGTCAGGTTTAGCCAACAACCATATTGAGAGCTTTCTGAAATAAACTTGGTGAAAAGAAATACAAGTGGCGCAACATAGGGTAATAAAGTAGATACAAAGTAGCCTGTGGGTCAGAGCCCCCCTCCAAAAAGCTACTCACAAGTGAAACGGCACAACCGGAGTGCCTATCCAAGCAGTACGGGACCAAAGAGTCGCCCGAAAGACTCAGGTGCGATGCCCGGGCTCCAGCGTCAAGTTGAGTCAGGGATTACAGCAGTGACCGGCCCAGCGTACTCGCAGAGTGTCAGGGAATACTAGGCTCACAGCCAACCAGAAAATCATATAGGTAGGCACGCCTAGATGACACAGGCTCAGGTAGGTCTGCAATCAGGATACAAACAAAAACGGAGCAGGTAGTAATAGTAAAAAGTGTGAATTTTATTAACCCCACTAAAATAGCAGCAACGCATTTCTCAGCATATACAAATTGCCGTTTCATCAGGTTGATGAAACTGCAATTTTTATATGCTGACGCTGGAGCCAGGGCATCGCACCTGAGTCTTTTGGGCAATTCTTTGGTCCTGTACTGCTTGGATAGGCACTCCGGTTGTGCAGCTTCACTTGTGAGTAGCTTTTTGGAGGGGGGCTCTGACCCACAGGCTACTTTGTATCTACTTTATTACCCTATGTTGCGCCTCTTGTATTTCTTTTCATCATAGGACTCTCTCTTTTTTTTTTTTTTTTTATTATTTTTATTAAAGATTTTAGTGATAACAATCTTTTCTGGTCATCAACACGTCAGTACTGTAAAGAACAACATTGCAATGGAACAATTTTAAGTTAATGTCTATCATGCTGACTTTAATTTTAGATAAGGATAGGTCGTCATCTCTTGTCCAGGTTCTTCTCGTGGGCCTTTAATATCAGCAGGAAAAGTATGGTAGTCGTCTGGCTCACTGGGACTGAAATTGGATAATCAGGGGGGGAGTAATAATATAACAAACAAACTGGGGGATTAAAGTTTAACATTTGGTCCTATTCCTGGTTCTGCAAGGTATCTTCATTATCTGGATTGAGTCTCGCTGTACGAGTATTCGTAAATACAGTGCATATTATTATTTTCTGCAAGATAGGTAAACCACCGGTGCATCTCATCGTATGAATAGGGTAAGTGAATATGGTATCAATTCTTTAGTCTATTGTTCTCAGCCCATGGTATAAGTGTGTTTACAGCTCATTATCTGGTAAGTAAGAATTGTCTGGGAATGTTGCTACTGTCTAGGCGGTGGGTGTGTTGTGAAGTGATTCTTGCCAAATGAACTTGGCATTCAGAAAGGTGTCCATTTTATTGCGGCAGAGGTAGCCATATTGTTCTAATGATAGCTGGTCTTCTACTTCATCTAACCACATTAATTTAGAGATAGTCATGGGTTTTTTCCAGTGACGAGCTATTAATTTCCTAGCACTGTTAAGGCCAATCTGTAACACTAATAATTTAAGGCGGCAAGTCAATTTGGGTAGGTCGTTCAACAAAGCTATGTGTGGGGTTAGTGTGAAGTCAGTGGATATATGCTTTGCCTAAAATGCAACTCCACTGCATTCCAGAGAGGACGAATTCTGGGGCATTGCCACCACATATGCAATAAGCTACCACGGCTACCACATTCTCTCCAGCATCTGTCTGGCACAGTCGGGTATATGCTATTTAACCTTGATGGGGTTAAGTACCATCGGAGGAGAATTTTAAAATTAAGTTCTAATATCACTGCTGATGTCGAGGATTTCTTAACCGAACTGAATATGTGTACCCATTTGTCATGGTCTATGTGACTTGCAAGGTCTAGGTTCCATCTAGTGGTAAAGGGTGGCAGTGAGTCAGTATGGTTTTTAATGAGAAGTTTACGGGATATGGATAGTGTGCCACGTGGTATAAGGCCCCCATGACATATTTGTTCAAATGCTGTGAGTTTTCTAAGGAAGTCGGTCTTGAACGGGGAGGTATGTACGAAGTGGTGTAGTTGTGCGTACTTTAACCAGTTCGTGAATTTGCCGTCTGCTAGATCAGTCAATTTATCCCTTTCTAGAAGTTTGCCTGCTTCAATAAAATTGAATAAAGGGATAGTATAATCCCATTCGGTTAGTCTTTGATACCCTTTGTCTAGCCCACCCACCATCTCGACATTCAGCACTATAGGGAAAAGGGGGGATCTACTAGTGGAGATGTGTGTCTTAGTGGCAACTATGTGGTCCCAGTTCTTAAATAGCTGTTTATGTATGTTTAATTGTCGGCATTGTGGAGGTCTGAGTTCATTCGGTACCCAGCATAGGGCATGTACTAGTGGTGTTTTAAGTATATGAGAGTCTAATGTAACCCAGGCCTTACATTCCTGTTTTTTGTGCCAGTCCATGATCCTTTGGAGTGTCACTGCCTGATAGTATTCTTCAATTTTGGGAAGGCCTAGTCCACCCTCTGTAATTGGTCTGTACATTGTGTCTCTATTGATTCTAGGCCTACATTTTCCCCAGACAAACGAATTGAGGCTGTTTTGCAGTCGCGTCATGTACCATCGGGGGATGTGCAGTGGTAGTGTTTGGAGAATATATGTGATTCTAGGGAGTGTGGTCATTTTTATAGCTTGTATTCGTCCCCACCAAGATATAGGCTTATTGGTCCATGTTTTAAGGTCCCTTTGCGTGTTGATAAGTAAAGCGTTGTAGTTTCTGTCGAAGAGTGTCGTCTGGATGGGAGAGAGGTAAATCCCTAGATATTTAATTGTGTCAGTTTTTAACTTTAGTGGGCATATTGCAGATAAGGATTGGAAATGGGCGTCTGTAAGCGTAATGTTTAAAATTTCAGATTTTTGTTTATTGACAAGGAAATTAGAATATTGTCCGAATCTGTCTAGCTCAGTTAAAATTTCTGGGATAGATGTGTGAGGGGAAGAAACCGAAAACAGGAGGTCGTCCGCATAGGCGGCTATTTTATAGTTTTGATGGCCAAATGATATTCCTTTGATGTTTGAATTTCTACGAATATGGGATGTCAATACTTCCATCATTAAGATAAATAAAATTGGAGATAAGGGGCATCCTTGTCGTGTGCCATTGCGTATGGGGAGTGTGTCTGAGAGGGTACCATTGACTTTTACTTTTGCATTTGGGTGAGAATATAAACTGAAAATTCTGTTAATTTTTGGGCCGAATCCTATGTTTTTTAGGGTTTCCAATAAGAAATGCCAATCTATCCGGTCGAATGCTTTTTCTGCGTCTATGGCCATTAAGACCGATTCAATATTGTTGCTCTTTGCATATTCCATAAGGGTCAGTGCCCTGAGGGTGTTGTCTCTGGCCTCTCGGCCCGGCACAAATCCCACCTGGTCTGTGTGCACGATGTCTCGGAGTACTAAGTTTAAACGGTTAGCTATAACTTTTCCCAAGATCTTAATGTCTGTGTTGAGCAAAGATATAGGCCGATAACTACCTGGGTCTTCTTGTGGTTTGTCTGGTTTCAGGATTACTGAGATGTGGGCGGATAAAGAGTCGTCAGAAAGTTGTATACCTTTGTCTAGTGAATTAAAAAGTTTAAGTAGGTGTGGGGCCAGGATTGGGCAATAAGTTTTGTAATATTGATTGGGAAGTCCGTCAGGTCCCGGACTTTTGCCAACGGGAAGTTCTTTAATAGCTCTCAAAATCTCTGTCAGGGTGATGGGACTCTCTAGATTTGAAGCTTGTGTCTGTGTTAATTTGTTTAGGGCAGCCGAATCTATGTAAGTCCTCATGTCTTGTATATGGGCTGGGGATGCATTTGTAGGTAGGTTATATAATTGCTGATAGAAGGCTTGAAAGTGGGAAGCTATGTCTTTGCTGTCTAGGATTATATTCCCTTGTCTGGTTTTAAGTTTGTGAATATGCGTGAGGGTATTTCTATCTTTTAAAATGTTTGCGAGAATTTTACCTGGTCGGTTCCCCTCGTAAAAATATTTTTTTTTAGCGATATAGCCTTCCTCTGGGCTTCCGAATATAATAGGGTATTGAGTTCTTTTCTGGCGGAGGTCAGGGCTGTTAGCGTAAGTCGGTCTGAAGGAGAGTGTTTGTGTTGTAACTCTAGTGTGTATAGCTTGCTAGTCAGCGTGTTTAGTAAGGTATTGTGTTGTTTTTTAATGTAGGCTTTGTGTTTAATACACTCTCCACGGATCACTGCTTTATGAGCCTCCCAAACACTGCGTGGTTGTGTCTCAGGGATGGCGTTATGGTTAAAATACTCAGTTAAGGTGGTCGTGAGTTTTTGTGTTGTTGGAGGGTAGTGTAATAGGTAGGTGTCTAGCCTCCACACAAAGGGGTGTATTGGGGAGTCAGGCCAATGTATTGTCATGGTGATCATCGAGTGATCTGACCATGGTGTTGGTACAATATCCGTGTCCGCTAGTAAGGAAAGGCTGGATTGATCGAGGTATAGATAATCGATCCTGGAGTACATGGACCAGGGGTGGGAGTAAAAGGAGTAGCCTCTCTGAGCAGGATGTTGTGTTCTCCAAGTGTCGACTAGTCCCAGTTGGCTAAAGCATTTATATATTGAATTAGGGGGGCGTGGCGATTTGTTTGTGTTAGTTGATGTGGTATCTAATGTAGGGTCCATAGCGACGTTTAGATCTCCCCCCAGTATTACTATACCTTTTCTGGAATCATTAAGCATTGATGTGAGTTTGTTGTAGAATCTGTTTTTATTCGTGTTAGGTGCATAGACATTGATTAGGGTGAGAGGTCTATTGTAAATAAGACCAACTAATATGAGTATTCTGCCTTCCTTGTCTGTTATCTTGCGGAGCAATTTAAAGGGTAGGGAGTTGTGTAGGAGGATACCTACTCCATTTTTTTATTTTTTTCGTGGGAGTTAAAGAAGCTCAGCGGGAAGTGTTTATTGGAAAACCTAGGTTCCTCTGTTTGTGGGAAGTGTGTTTCTTGAACAAAGACTATAGAACATTTTTGTTTGGCGAACCAATTCAGGGCTACTGATCTCTTGGTGGGTGAATTCAGTCCTTTGGCATTTTGTGTGGTTATTTTTAATAGTCTAGAGGTCATGGTTGTCTTGAGTGATACAGGTAGCTAAAGTGTTAGAGAAAGATGTCTTACCATAGGCTGTTAATCTATGCTGAGGGTGTAGTTGCCTGGTGTTTTGTGTGGTAAGCGATTGTAGATGCTGTTTAAGTAGATTTACGATGTCCCTTGAAGGAGATGTGCACCGGTGATACCTCGCAGAAGTACTAAAACGGAACAATAAAAAACATTGATTAACATGAGAAAACATTTCAATGTTAAAGGGAAGAAAAGAAGAAAAGGAAAAAGGAGAAGGAGAACACATTCAAGTAACAAAAACTTAGACTAAACTTAGGATCAGAAAGGTGATTCCCTTTCCTGAAGGTGAGCAATGGAGGGAAAGCAGTTATACTATAACCTCAATGTCCCCTCTCAGGGCTAGGGGTATGATCTGTAATAGAGGGAGTTCCAGATTATTAAGTGAAAGTCTTATGAGAGTTCATCTCAGAACGGTGCGGTCTTGTGGGCCTGATATGTCAGGCGGACTTATCCTTTGACAAGCAGAGGCAGTTCATCAGGATGGCTCTATAGTGGGAGTTGGTGATCTGCGGGATGAAGTATTAGCCACTTTGCGCTTCTTTGAAATGGTGGTCCACTTTTGTCTCTGCAATTTTGGGAGGGAGAGTTCTGTAGGAAAGGTGTTTTCTTCCTGTTCTGTCAGTTGGGGTATTTGTTTTGGCGGTGGGATGTGGAGTTGAGAGCAGAAGGGATGCAGGTCCTCTAGATCTTTGTACGTATATTCTTTATTGTCTTTAACTACCTTAATTGCGAAAGGGAATCCCCAGCGGTAAGGGATGTTGTGTTCTTGTAGGTGAGTAGTGAGGAATTTGACGTTTCGCCGCCTTGAGAGAGTGAGCGGGCTGAGATCTGCAAAGATTTGTATATTATCACCATCTTTGTGGATTGGCGCTTTCTTTCTGGCAGCTGTAAGTAACTTTTCTTTATCTTTATAGTTGTGACAACGAAGTATGATATCTCTCGGTGGTGCTTTTGGCAGGGGCTTAGGCTTTAGTGCTCTGTGAGCTCTGTCTAAAGAGATGTTAGATGCTTCTTCATCATCTAAGAGAAAAGTGAACAGGTCCTGTAGGTATTGTGGGATAGAGGCATTTTGGATGTTCTCAGATATTCCTCTTATTCTAAGGTTCTGCCGTCTGCCGCGGTTGTCCAAATCCTCTATTTGCATCTGCATTTGTTTCATTTCCTCAGCTTGGTATTGTAGCTGCATGGAGTGTAGGTTTATCGGTTCAGATATTTCTTCTGCATGCTCCTCTAGTTGGAGTACTCTGTTACCCAAATCTGTTACGTCTTTTTTGACATCAGCAAGACCTTCCTTAATAAGTTGGCTAACTTGACTCATGAAAGATGCAAAGTCCTCCTTTGTTGGCAGGGATTGTAGGTCTGCTTTAGTAAGAGGAGTATTAGGATCTGAGTGTATTGTATCTGTGTCTTCATCTTGAATACTGTCATTTGAGCTGGGGGAGTTAGGTAATACCGTGGTACTTGTGTCCACTGTTTTGAAGAATGTGTTTAATTTTGTGGATGATAATGCAGTTGTTTTATTTGTCTTGTCTCCTTTAGGCAGGCGTTTAGATGTCATTGTGGTGCTTATTTTGCTGTCTGAGCTGTTGTTTATGTCTAGCAGAGGGCTATTTGCACTTGAGGTAGTTTAGATTTAGTTGTCTTAGTGGCTGTCTGAGCGTTCACCGCCTGGGTTTTATAGCTATATTAAGTAGATAAAGCTGAGTGTTAATAGTGGCTCCTGTAATACTGTGTGTGTTCACCTGTGACCTGTGAAGCCGTCTCACTGCCTCAGTGTGCAGGATGTATTGTCTATACCCAGATAGGGGTGGAGAGGAGGCCTCACTGTCTGTAAGGGCCTAGCGGTATCTTTTGTGATGAGTTGGGAGTTTACCTGCTCCCTGGATGGTCGTGGTGACCGCTTATGCCCTCCCTGCTCTTATCCGCTGTGTTAATTTGGAGCGGTGCTGCCTAGATAGGGGTGATGTGGAGGCCACGTGGGTACTTTTCGGCGCGACTGCTCTGAGCCGTTCTTTGTCAGTAAGAGCTCTGTGGTGTTTTTTATTATGTTAGGCTGGGAGTTTGTTTGTTTCTTGGATGGCCGCTGTGTCTGCTTAAGCCCCCCTGCTCTTACTCGCTGAGTTTGTTTGGAGCGGTGCGCACTCCTCAAGTTAAGATGGCGCTTCACTGCACAGTCTCACCCGTTCCCAAGCTGTTAAGTATCCGTGATCTGGGGTGCTCAGTGTCCGTGTCCGGTATATTTTTATTCTCTAAGCGTTGCTGTGTCCATATGTTATCTTTTCTGCCGAACCTGGGTCTGGAAGTCCCTGTTAATATGCCCTAAAAGGGGAAACTGCCCGGAGCATCACATAAGTGCGGCCATGCTGGTGGTTGGCTCGGCTCCGCCCTCCCGGACTCTCTCTTTGATATGACGAAGAGTGCTGCCGGATCTTGATTCTAACTATCTTCACCATTACACTAGCGAACCTCCCCTGGATGATAGGAATCCTAGTATTGTTTGATATAAACTTAATTTATGACTCCAATGTCTGCCCATGAGCAGAAGTAGTTTTGAATATTTCCTAACTGGGGAGGGTAACTTGGAAGTCTTGTGGTCCTTTTAAACATAAATTATTTTTCCCCACTTTCTGCCTATGATTCCAACTCAAAAGTTGGCATTCACCCTTCATTTGGAAGTATTCTCTAGTTCTGTCATTCAGTAAATACTAAAAAAATGTGTAAATATATTCATAAACTTAGCTATGGTTATACTAGATGGTTATACTAGATATGTACAGTATGTGTGTTTTTTTTTTTTTAAACACACACACACACTAAGTAGAGGTTTGTACCTTTTAAAAAAAAATCATGTTAGTGGTCCACGGGATTCAAAATGGTGAGTTTAGTGGTCTCTGAGGTCCGAAAGGTTGGCGACCCCTGTTCTAAGGAGCAAATCAATAGGTCAGTCCCGGGATAGCGGAAGGAGCGAGCTTTCGTGCACATGCATCTTATTTCCCTATAAAGTGTAAGGAAGTTTACAATGAAATCTCATGAGATCACAGTAAAAGTTCATGACCTCAGCACTGTTGATGCTGATTGGCTGCTGTTCATTTCTTCATTATTTTTTTTAAATGCAGCTGGTAAACACATAACTTACTCTGCTGAGCCGAAGAGATTGTGAGGTAAAATATCTTCCTTTTTTACATAGAGATGCTTAGGTGATATTTTCCTGTCAACTTTTTACAGTTATACTGCATCAGTTTCAAGTGATTAAGCATATGAGTATTATGTCCCTTTAACCTTCAGGGCAAATGAGCATATAATTCACGCGGGGAAAGCAACAAATGCATATTTTGTAAACACACAGAAAGTGAACTGGCAAACAAGACGCTGCATGGAAAGATTGCACAAACTAAGCACTTTTAGCCAAGCCTTCCAGTCAAACAGAGCCTGTTGTGCTCTGGAAACGAGGAGAAAAGCAAACAAATTCAGTGGATAAAATCTCTGGAATATACTTAATAACCATAGTGCAATCTCAGCACATTGTTACGCTCTGCACTACAGACCTCACACAGAATTCATTAGAATGCTGAATAGCAGTCATATTTCAGGTTTCAACACTTTTATACATCCACAAAAGCCACTTTATTGTATCCAAATGTAAAGGAACATTATATACAGAAGAACTGCATAAAAAAAATGTATTCCATTTGCTTCCTCCTGCGACAGCCAATCACAGACTAATAAGTATACACTGAACTCTTGCACATGCTCAGTAGGATCTGGTGCCCCAGAAAGTGTGCATATCAAATTGTACACTATCGTTCTATAAGTAAATTGGCAAGTTTTTTGTTTTTAATTGTTGGCTATATATGAATATTTGCCTTAAAGGGCCATGATAAAGAGTTCATGACCTCAGCACTGATGATGCGGATTGGCTGCTGTTCATTTCTTAATTTTGTTATTTTTTACTTGCAGTTGGACAGCAGCTGAAGTATAACTTTTTTACACAGCACTTACTCTGGTGAGCAGTGTTCCCTCTAAGGACAGTTTTGTGTGCAGCCCAGCAGTGAAACAGTTAACAAGAGAACCATACCTTGCCATCTGCATTGTGTAGTGTTTGCAAAATGCAGGGTGTGGTTACCTAATTAACCGTTTCACTGCTGGGCCGCACACAAAACTGACCTTAGAGGGAACACTGCTGGTGAGATGAGAAAATTGAGGTAAAAATCTTCCCTTTTTTTACATAGAGATGCTCAGGTGATATTTTCCTGTCAGCTTTTTAGTTATACTGCATCAGTTTCAAGTGATTTAGCATATGAATCCCTTTAAAACCAAAGTACCAACGTATAATGCCAGTGACAAGTACATAGCCCAACGTTTTATACCTGAAGAAAATCTGACCAAGAAACCTGTATGTTCTGAATTGTCAGCAAACTGCAGCATCTTGCGACTTATGGGCTGTTTAATAAGCAACCTGCATTCTCTACAGTAATTAACTGCCGCTCTCTCTATCCTATGAACCTTATTCCACGTCTGAGGGATTTGTACTTCTAGACTTACATGTCAGAAAGAGCATTAGACATTTATAAATATATTACCTGTGCTAAATAAACCACACAATTATGTGCAAGCAATGATGCAATAAAAACATGCTCTGTGTGATTAACGCCTGCAAAGTAGCTATGTAGTCCTGGGAGCTTGCTGAACTAGTGAGCCAATGACAAGACATGCATTAAGTTACAGCTAGCTCACAGTAGTGCATTACTGCTTCTTGGCCTACCTAGGTAAGCTTTTTAAAAAAAATAATAGCGATAGAATCAAAGTTGCTCTCTGTACACGCACACAGACACACCCCTTCAAAACATTAAAAAAATAGCTCATGCGGAACAGAAAAGGTTTATGTGCACAAGAACATCTAAAAATAAAAGCTCCAAAAGAAAGGGTGCTCCAGCCTTTGCAGTTTAAAGGGACATTCAACACTTCCCTTAACATTATTTGCGCTAGAAATATAAGAACCGAAGTTCCGCCTGCAGTATATCCCTCCTGCCATGCCGCCTTGCTTCTGTAGTAATCACTTTCGGTAACTTGTGTAATACCGGGTAAATATGGCAGCCGGACTCCCCCCCACCATTACATAGCTGCCTTCTTCAAATCATCATCAAATCAGAATCCAGTCCTCGGACAGAAATTGCACGCGCTTGATAAATCGGCCCCAGGGCAGTGTATTACACAAGTTACCGAAAGCGATTACTACAGGCTTGGCAGGAGGGATATACTGAAGGCGGATCTTCGGTTCTTATATTTCTAGCGCAAATAATGTTAAGGGAAGTGTTGAATTTCCCTTTAAAGTAAAATGACCTTTATTGTGCCATGGTCCACAAAACAAACAACGTTTCAGACCTACTTTAGGTCCTTAGTCATGTCTGTGTATGCAGAGAGACTGCCTTTATACAAGTAAACAGGTGTAAAACAATTACACAGGTGCAAATCAACTGCACATTAATTATACAACAGCGCCATCTAATGCTGACAATTTTTATAACATTCAAAGATGGTATTTCTTATCTTAAGCAAGCACTGCGTACAATGTGTATTTGATGTGGATGAGGTGGCTGCTTCCTGGCTTCTGTGCCTAATTGTTTTGGCTGCTGTTCCCTACCTTTTGCTTATTTAAAAATAAAAGCTGTTGCACGGATTAAAGTGCTAAATGTTTTGTTTTGAATCTCTTTCCCAGGACCAAAACTACTTTAAAAAAGGCAGAGAATCTCAGTATGTCAGGCTCTGCCATTACATAACCAGCTTACTCAGAAAAAAACAAAAACAATGGCAAACCGTTTAACTCAAACCACCAATTAATTCTCAGTGACCAACCCCCCACTACATAACTGCTTCTAGTGGAGTCAATCCTTGCCTTAAAATGGATTATCGCTGTTACTGTGTTAGTAAAACTTGCAGTTACTTACAGAATCACCTCTGGGCTTCAAAGTTATCAAGGTATAAAAGGGCTTGGAAAGTCTGGAGCATGGTATTTGCGTTAAAGGGAGAGTCAAGTCAAAATTAAACTTTCACGATTCAGATAGGACGTGTAATTTAAAAAAAACAAAAACTTTCCAATTTACTTTTATCATCAAATATGCTTTGTTCCTGCAGTCATGGTGCATATTGGTACTAATGAAGAAATCAGTGGGAGATGGAGAGTCCTAAAAAATGACTTCAGGGAGTTAGGTAGCAAGCTTAAAGCAAGGACATCCAAAGTAATATTTTCTGAGATATTACCAGTGCCGTGTGTTAACTCAGTAAGGCAGAAGGAGCTAAGGTCTGTTAATTCATGGCTAAAAACATGGTGTAAAAATGAGGGGTTTGACTTTTTAGAACACTGGGCTGATTTTTCACTAGGGTACAAATTGTACAGTAAGGATGGATTGCACCTGAATGACATGGGTGCAGGTGTGTTGGGGGAAAGGATGGTAGCACATTTAGAGAACCTTTTAAACTAGGCAAAGGGGGGGAGGGTCTATTTGAACAAAATAGAACAGAGAGATCAGTGTCTGAATATGTCACTCCATTAATATCTCAAGGAAGGGATGACTTAAGAAATGTCACATTAGAAAGTATAGAGGAAAGTACACCAAGTAGCAGCAGAAAGCACATGAAAATTAAATGTATGACAACAAATGCAAGAAGCATGACAGGTAAAATGGGGGAGCTGACGCTCTTAGTTGCAGAAGAGGACTATGATGTTATCAGTATAAACTTGGTGGGATGATTCACATGACTGGGCAGTTAACTTAGAGGGGTATACATTATTTAGGAGGGACAGGAATAATAAAAGGGGTGGAGGAATCTGCATGTATATTAAACCTGACCTTAAACCTACAATAAGGGAAGATATTTATGATACAAGTGACAATGTAGAGACCCTGTGGGTTGAAATAAAGAGTGGGGGGAAAAATCCTAAAAAAATATTACTAGGAACATGCTACAAGCCTCCCAACATTAGTGACCCAGAGGAAACTCAACTACTAATGCAAATAGGTAAGGCTGCTAATAACAGTGCTGTAATTATGGGAGATTTTAACTACCCTGATATAAACTGGGCCAATGAAACTAGTAATTCAGCTAAGGGGGATAGATTTTTAAATGTTCTCAGGGATAACTTCTTGTCACAATTAATAGAGGAGCCAACTAGGAGTAAAGCTATATTGGATTTAGTGCTATCAAACAATACAAATATAATATCAAACATAGAAATCAAAGAACATTTGGGTAACAGTGATCATAACATGGTCACATTTGAAATCTCTTTTCATATGCAGTGTTTTAAAGGCTTAACTAAGACTTTTAATTTCAAGAAAGCAAAATTCAACGATTTAAGGAAATCATTAAATAATATAAATTGGGACAATGTATTTTCTAATAAAAATACAGAGGATAAATGGATAATATTTAAAAATTTGTTAAATAAATATACATATCAATACATACCATATGGTTATAAAAATAAAAATAAAAAAAATAAGCCGTTATGGCTAAATATAAATGTGTTAAAAGAAATTAGGAAAAAACGTAGGGCATTTAAATTATTAAAAGAAAATAGTACAGACTCAGCATACAATATTTATAAGGAATGTAACAAAGCATGCAAAAAAACAATCAAATTAGCCAAAATTGAATATGAAAAATTAATTGCCAAGGATTCTAAGTCTAACCCTAAAAGGTTCTTTAAGTACATAAATAGCAAAAAATCTAAGAAGGATAATATAGGTACATTAAAATGTGTGGAGGGTAGCATGATAAATAATGACAGGGAGAAGGCTGAGGTACTAAACCAGTTTTTTTCTTCAGTATACACAAGAGAGGAACCATTGAATGATACTTTGGAACAGAATAGAACATGCCAGTCCATACCACTAACTGGGTTTTGTTTAGAGGATATCAGGAAAAAACTAAAAAATATTAAGGTAAATAAAACTCCAGGCCCAGATGGAATACACCCAAGGGTGTTAAGGGAACTTAGCACTGTTATAGACAAACCTTTACTCTTAATTTTTCAAGACTCATTATCCTCAGGCATGGTACCCCAGGATTGGCGTAAAGCTGATGTGGTGCCACTCTTCAAAAAGGGAAGCAGGGATGATCCAGGAAGCTATAGACCAGTTAGTCTGACATCAATAGTGGGGAAGATATTTGAAGGGATTATAAGGGATTATATTGATGAGCATATTCGTGTAAACAAGATTATGAGTTCTAATCAGCATGGCTTTAGGAGAAATAGATCATGTCAAACTAATCTAATTAGATTCTACGAGGAAGTAAGTAAAAATATAGATAAAGGGGAATCAGTTGATGTGATATACTTAGATTTTGCAAAGGCATTTGATACAGTGCCACATGAGAGATTAATGCACAAAATTAAGGGACTGGGAATAGCTGAAAATGTTAGCTCATGGATAAATAACTGGATAAAAGATAGGGAGCAACGAGTAGCAGTAAATGGATCATACTCAGATTGGACAAAGGTAATCAGTGGCGTCCCCCAGGGATCAGTACTGGGCCCTGTTCTTTTTAATATTTTTATAAATGACTTGGAGCAAGGATTAAATAGCGACATCTCTATTTTTGCAGATGATACTAAGTTAAGTAAGGTCATTAGGTCAGAGCAGGATGAACTCTCTTTGCAAAGGGATTTGCTAAAATTAGAACTATGGGCAAGTGAATGGAAAATGAGATTTAATACGGAAAAATGTAAGGTTCTACATTTTGGAAGTAAAAATAAGCAGGCTATGTATTTTTTAAATGGGACAAGACTTAGCCAAACACAGGAGGAAAGGGATTTGGGAGTAGTAATAGATAACAAGCTAAAGATGAGTGCACAATGCAGGGCAGCGGCTTCAAAGGCTAATAAGATACTAGCATGTATTAAAAGAGGCATTGATTCAAGGGAGGAAAGCATAATTCTGTCATTATATAAAGCCCTGGTAAGACCTCACCTTGAGTTTGGAGTGCAGTTCTGGGGACCGATTGCTAAAAAAGATATTGCAGAACTAGAAAAAGTTCAGAGAAGGGCCACAAAGCTAATAAGGGGATTGGAGAAATTAACCTATGAGGAGAGGCTAGCCAAACTGGGTCTGTTCTCTTTAGAAAAAAGGCGCTTGAGAGGTGACATGATTACTTTATATAAATATATTCAAGGCCCATATACAGAGATGGCAGAAGCTCTTTTTATTCCAAGAAAATTGGTTCTGACAAGAGGTCATAATTTAAGGTTGGAGGAAAGGAGATTAATCTCCTGCAACGGAAACGTTTTTTCACTGTAAGAGCAATAAAATTGTGGAACTCATTACCAAAGGAGGTAGTGAATGCCAATACCATAGATACATTTAAAAATAGTCTGGATAAATTTCTGTATATAAACAAAATTCATGGATATGATTGCTAGTATTAAATGGGTCACATTTTAATGGGGTTATTTAAGCTTAACTGGAGCTTTTTGTAAGTATTTTAGATTTGTATAGGTTGAACTCGATGGACTTCAGTCTTTTTTCAACCTTATCTACTATGTTACTATGTATGTTACTATGTTCTCTTGGTATTCTTTGTTGAAAGCTAAACCTGGGTAGGCACATAAAATGATTTCTAAGCCACTGAAGGCCGCTTCTTCTCTCAGTGCATTTTGAGATTTTTCCACAGTTAGACAGTGTTAGTTCATGTGTGACATATAGATGACATTGTGCTCACTCCGTGGAGTTATTTATGAGTCAGCTCTGATTGGCTAAATGCAAATCTGTCAAAAACTGAAATAAGGGGGCAGTCTGCAGAGACCTAGATACAAGGTAATCACAGAATCTCAATTTTGGTAATGCAATATTGGGGAAATCAGTAATAAAGAGATTATCTAGCTTTTTAAACAATAAAAATATGTTCAAGTCGGCTGTCCTGTACAGGAAAAGGAGGAAAAGGAGGAAAAGGAGGAAAAGGAGGAAAAGGAGGAAAAGGAGGAAAAGGAGGAAAAGGAGGAAAATATTCCAAAGTCTTTTTTGTCATCACAAACACTGAGATTGTTTGTTCCTTTTAAAGTTCGGTTGTAATGAGACATGCACTTCCAGCTAGTGTCAAGCAACATGGCTTTAAACACATAATGTTTAACCCCTATACACCGTTAGTACATTCCATTCCGCGATAAAGCCCAGTGCTGTTAGGACAGAAAGGAACGTCCTAACAGTGTGTAGGGGGTTAAACTATTTTTCTTAACCCAAACAAAATAAAGCGTCCTGCAGCCTCCCTCTGACGAAATCAGGAATCGGACAGGGGGGCGTGTCTAGCAATGTAGGCAGTCCCCCATTATCTGATCCAGGCCTTGAAATCATGTGATCACATTGCAAGTGTTTACATCATAACTTAGTTCTGCTGTTAACAATTTAGTATCACCTCAAACGGGTTAAATAGCATTTTAAAAGGCACAAGAGCAATTTGAGTTTAATGACTTTTGCAACAAGCCATGTACACAAAGGATTATCATAGCAAAATATCTAAATTAAAAGGCTTAACTCTTCCAACCAAACGTGTAATACAAATCAAAGTGCTGCTCTGCATTATAAGATGATCAGTTATGTTAAGGTCTATAACAGATAAAGCAACTTGAAGGGCCGAGGCTGTGCCCCAGCAAGCCACCACATGTACTGATTACTGTTAGATAACTGCTGCACAACAACAACACCCACATGGTCTAATCCTGTCGTCTCACACTAACATTCAGGATTAATTCAGACCAGTGGTTCAGAATGGCCTAGTTATAACAAATGACTGTCACTAGCATGGAAACAGATGGCATGTCTATGGCAAAGATTAGAAATTCACAAAAATATTTCAGCGATAAGTAAATGTTGGTTATGTCAAACTAAACTGAATATTCAATTAGTCAGCCACAATAATTCTCCCGCTGGAAAGAGAAGAGACAGGCCTGGCAAACCATAGCCCTTTTATCTTCAGCCATTTCTGACGGAAACAGGGATTTAAACATTATAGAACGCATTTTGTGCCTTTTAGAGATGAACCCCTTCCCGCAGTTAGGATGTTCTATGCCGTCCAAATGCGCTGGGCTTTAGCGCCGTTAGGATGGCATGGAACGTCCTAAACATATGGCTGTCCTGAAAGAACAGACACTTCCTGTATGGGATCGCACGGGTGTCTAGCATCATAGGCACTGCCCTGACCCAATCCCATCATTTAAATCATGCTTTCACATGAACGCTTGCAGGATTTCATTTTTTAATCCTTTGTTTACATTGTATTACTTGAGAGAGAATATAGAATATAGCCATAATGTTCCTTTCAGGATTCAGATAGAACATTATATTTAAACAATTTTCTAATTTACTTCTATTGTCAAATTGATTTCATCCTCTTTGTATACTTTGTTGAAGGAGCAGCAATACACTACTGGGAGCTAGCTGACAACAGGTGAGCCAATGACCGTTTAATGTTCCTTTAAATTGTATGCTGAAATCTTGAACGTTGACATCTTGAATTCCATGTCCTTTTCAGAATAAAGTGGTTGCAAGTGCACAACTACAACATGGTCTGCTAATGTGCCTGCACTCAGTCACCTGCATATAGCACACGAGTATAATTGTTGTGGCTACACGCTAGAGACAATGAAGACTTGCAGTAACGGTAAACTGGAACAGGAATTATGCAGTTGACAAGGGCTAACCTTGAAAAGCGGGGTAAAGGGCCAGCTAGGCAAATTTGGTAACTTAGTTCAGGGTTCAGCAAATCTGTTTAAAATTTAGGAGCCAGAAATACTTTTAGTGGGGGGGGTGTATGTATAATATATATATATATATATATATATATATATATATATATATATATATATATATATATATATATATATATATATATATATATATATATATATAATTATTTATTAAGACACAGGTTAGAATCCAGAGGTGTATAATTTATTAAGACACAGGTTAGAATCCAGAGGTAAAATTTTAAGAGCCAGTGGCATCTAGGCGCCTGGGTTTGTTGAGCCATGTTTTAGTTGTACTTGGAAATAGTTTAATTTGATCTTTCCTAGATAACTAGTTTTGCATTAAAAAGGGATTGTAAATCCTAGCGTTTGTGAAATGCTAGGATTTACAATTGGAACAAATAAAGGGGACTTTCAGCCATGAAGTATAAAGTATGCTGAAAGTTCCTTTATATGTTTGTTGGAAGCGTTCGCCACACTGAGCTGCTCAGGCAGCCCACGGCAGAAAGCCATTTGCTGTGAAGTGACGTTTCTATCTCTTAGCAAATAGCCATGCGTTCCAACTGGCACCAAGCCAAATAACCAAGTTTAAAAAAAAAAAAAAAAGTTAGAATCACTTCTCCTACCAAGGCTCACTACCATCTGGAGTATTCCACGCCGACCTTTCAGCCCACATAGATTTCCCCACTCTGAAAAAGAGGCGCTTGAAATCGGAGAGACAAGAGTTTACTTCCAAATTTCTACTTACCGTGAGCCTAGTGATCTATTCCACGCATTTCAGACAACTCCCCTTGTGCTTTAAGTAGGAAGTGCATATCAGAGAAAGCCGAGAGCTAGATCCATCAAGTCATGCTACAGAATAGGAACAAGGATTGTGTTCAGTAGTTACACAATGGAAGAGTAATAGATTTATTCTGCTGATAAAAGAATTAAACTGTA
Source organism: Bombina bombina (assembly GCF_027579735.1). NCBI lineage: Eukaryota > Metazoa > Chordata > Amphibia > Anura > Bombinatoridae > Bombina > Bombina bombina. Next base: position 37,584,204 of record NC_069509.1, read on the forward strand.
GATACAGATCGTGCTTAGCAGAGGCGCAGAAAGGGGAGAAGCATCTACAATGGGCAGAAAACATAATAAAAGGTTTCATTATGCAAAGTCTACATATCTTGCAATTATTTGTTTTGTCCCCTTTTTCCCTGTAATTTTACTCCAAAAATGTATCTTCTAATAAAAAATAAAAAAAAATTTAAAAAAAAAGGATTTAAAAGCACTTGGATTTAAAGTGTCTTACACAGTGATAAATAGTGCAGGAGCTAATTTATCACCAGGGTGGAAAAAAAATTATTTAAAGAAAAAAAAAAAAAAAAAAAAAAAAAAAAATTGTAAATGAATTCCACTAGTCCACTCACAATGTCATGCACTCCCAGAGGTTTCTGTCAGATTATTTGGGGTAATTTTTCCATCTTTTAGTTCTCAAAACTGAAATTCTGTCTGCAGAAATAACATGCCCCTTCTTCACAGAAAAAAAAAAAAAAAGTTGAGAAATAGACCTTAAAGGGAAATAATCATGAAAGAAAAAAAAAAAAAAAAAACATTTGGGTTTCAGATAGAGCATACAATTTTCAGATTTACTTCTATAATTGAATTTGCTTCATTCTCTTTAAATCCTTTGTTCAAGAGCAATGTTGTACTGTGGCCAAGCTGAACACATTGGGTGAGAAGTGACAAGTAGCTAGCTCACAGTAGTGAAAAAACATAATTTATGCTTACCTGATAAATTCCTTTCTTCTGTTGTGTGATCAGTCCACGGGTCATCATTACTTCTGGGATATAACTCCTCCCCAACAGGAAATGCAAGAGGATTCACCCAGCAGAGCTGCATATAGCTCCTCCCCTCTACGTCAGTCCCAGTCATTCGACCAAGAATCAACGAGAAAGGAGTAACCAAGGGTGAAGTGGTGACTGGAGTATAATTTAAAAAATATTTACCTGCCTTAAAACAGGGCGGGCCGTGGACTGATCACACAACAGAAGAAAGGAATTTATCAGGTAAGCATAAATTATGTTTTCTTCTGTTATGTGTGATCAGTCCACGGGTCATCATTACTTCTGGGATACCAATACCAAAGCAAAAGTACACGGATGAAGGGAGGGATAGGCAGGCTCATTATACAGAAGGAACCACTGCCTGAAGAACCTTTCTCCCAAAAATAGCCTCCGAAGAAGCAAAAGTGTCAAATTTGTAAAATTTGGAAAAAGTATGAAGCGAAGACCAAGTTGCAGCCTTGCAAATCTGTTCAACAGAGGCCTCATTCTTAAAGGCCCAAGTGGAAGCCACAGCTCTAGTGGAGTGGGCTGTAATTCTTTCAGGAGGCTGCTGTCCAGCAGTCTCATAGGCTAAACGTATTATGCTACGAAGCCAAAAAGAGAGAGAGGTAGCAGAAGCTTTTTGACCTCTCCTCTGTCCAGAATAAACGACAAACAGGGAAGAAGTTTGGCGAAAATCTTTAGTTGCCTGCAAGTAGAACTTGAGGGCACGAACTACATCCAGATTGTGTAGAAGACGTTCCTTCTTTGAAGAAGGATTTGGACACAGGGATGGAACAACAATCTCTTGATTGATGTTCCTGTTAGTGACTACCTTAGGTAAGAACCCAGGTTTAGTACGCAGAACTACCTTGTCTGAGTGAAAAATCAGATAAGGGGAATCACAATGTAAGGCTGATAACTCAGAAACTCTTCGAGCCGAGGAAATAGCCATTAAAAACAGAACTTTCCAAGATAACAATTTTATATCAATGGAATGAAGGGGTTCAAACGGAACACCCTGTAAAACGTTAAGAACTAAGTTTAAACTCCATGGCGGAGCAACAGCCTTAAACACAGGCTTGATCCTAGCTAGAGCCTGACAAAAGGCCTGGACGTCTGGATCTTCTGACAGACGCCTGTGTAACAAGATGGACAGAGCTGAAATCTGTCCCTTTAATGAGCTAGCTGATAAACCCTTTTCTAAGCCTTCTTGTAGAAAAGACAATATCCTAGCGATCCTAACCTTACTCCAGGAGTAACCTTTGGATTCGCACCAGTATAGGTATTTCCGCCATATTTTATGGTAAATCCTTCTGGTAACAGGCTTCCTAGCCTGAATCAGGGTATCAATAACCGACTCAGAAAAACCACGTTTTGATAAAATCAAGCGTTCAATTTCCAAGCAGTCAGCTTCAGAGAAGTTAGATTTTGATGTTTGAATGGACCCTGTATCAGAAGGTCCTGTCTTAGAGGTAGAGACCAAGGCGGACAGGATGACATGTCCACTAGGTCTGCATACCAAGTCCTGCGTGGCCATGCAGGTGCTATTAGAATTACTGATGCTCTCTCCTGTTTGATTTTGGCAATCAATCGAGGAAGCAGCGGGAAGGGTGGAAACACATAAGCCATCCCGAAGTTCCAAGGTGCTGTCAAAGCATCTATCAGAACTGCTTCCGGATCCCTGGATCTGGACCCGTAGCGAGGAAGTTTGGCGTTCTGGCGAGACGCCATGAGATCTATCTCTGGTTTGCCCCAACGTCGAAGTATTTGGGCAAAGACCTCCGGATGAAGTTCCCACTCCCCCGGATGAAAAGTCTGGCGACTCAAGAAATCCGCCTCCCAGTTCTCCACTCCCGGGATGTGGATTGCTGACAGGTGGCAAGAGTGAGACTCTGCCCAGTGAATTATCTTTGATACTTCCATCATTGCTAGGGAGCTTCTTGTCCCTCCCTGATGGTTGATGTAAGCTACAGTCGTGATGTTGTCCGACTGAAACCTGATGAACCCCCGAGTTGTTAACTGGGGCCAAGCCAGAAGGGCATTGAGAACCGCTCTCAATTCCAGAATGTTTATTGGCAGGAGACTCTCCTCCTGATTCCATAGTCCCTGAGCCTTCAGAGAATTCCAGACAGCGCCCCAACCTAGTAGGCTGGCGTCTGTTGTTACAATTGTCCAGTCTGGCCTGCTGAATGGCATCCCCCTGGACAGGTGTGGCCGATAAAGCCACCATAGAAGAGAATTTCTGGTCTCTTGATTTAGATTCAGAGTAGGGGACAAATCTGAGTAATCCCCATTCCACTGACTTAGCATGCATAATTGCAGCGGTCTGAGATGTAGGCGTGCAAAAGGTACTATGTCCATTGCCGCTACCATTAAGCCGATCACCTCCATGCATTGAGCTACTGACGGGTGTTGAATGGAATGAAGGACACGGCATGCATTTTGAAGCTTTGTTAACCTGTCTTCTGTCAGGTAAATCTTCATTTCTACAGAATCTATAAGAGTCCCCAAGAATGGAACTCTTGTGAGAGGAAAGAGAGAACTCTTCTTTTCGTTCACTTTCCATCCATGCGACCTTAGAAATGCCAGAACTAACTCTGTATGAGACTTGGCAGTTTGAAAGCTTGAAGCTTGTATTAGAATGTCGTCTAGGTACGGAGCTACCGAAATCCCTCGCGGTCTTAGTACCGCCAGAAGGGCACCCAGAACCTTTGTGAAGATTCTTGGAGCCGTAGCCAATCCGAATGGAAGAGCTACAAACTGGTAGTGCCTGTCTAAGAAGGCAAACCTTAGATACCGGTGATGATCTTTGTGGATCGGAATGTGAAGGTAAGCATCCTTTAAATCCACAGTGGTCATGTACTGACCCTCTTGGATCATGGGTAAAATTGTCCGAATAGTTTCCATTTTGAACGATGGAACTCTTAGGAATTTGTTTAGAATCTTTAAATCTAAGATTGGCCTGAAAGTTCCCTCTTTTTTGGGAACCACAAACAGGTTTGAGTAGAACCCTTGTCCTTGTTCCGACCGCGGAACCGGATGGATCACTCCCATTAATAACAGATCTTGTACGCAGCGTAGAAACGCTTCTTTCTTTATCTGGTTTGTTGACAACCTTGACAGATGAAATCTCCCTCTTGGGGGAGATAATTTGAAGTCTAGAAGGTATCCCTGAGATATGATCTCTAGTGCCCAGGGATCCTGAACATCTCTTGCCCAGGCCTGGGCGAAGAGAGAGAGTCTGCCCCCCACTAGATCCGGTCCCGGATCGGGGGCTCTCGATTCATGCTGTCTTTGGGGCAGCAGCAGGTTTCCTGGCCTGCTTGCTCTTGTTCCAGGCCTGGTTAGGCTTCCAGCCTTGCCTGTAACGAGCAACAGCTCCTTCCTGTTTTGGTGCAGTGGAGGTTGATGCTGCTCCTGTTTTGAAATTCCGAAAGGGACGAAAATTAGACTGTCTAGCCTTAGCTTTGGCTTTGTCTTGGGGTAGGGCGTGGCCCTTACCTCCTGTAATGTCAGCGATAATTTCTTTCAAACCGGGCCCAAATAAAGACTGCCCCTTGAAAGGTATATTAAGTAATTTGGACTTAGAAGTAACATCTGCTGACCAGGATTTTAGCCACAGCGCCCTACGTGCCTGTATGGCGAATCCTGAGTTCTTAGCCGTAAGTTTGGTTAAATGTACTACGGCCTCCGAAATGAAAGAATTAGCTAGTTTAAGGACTCTAAGCCTGTCCGTAATGTCGTCTAGCGTAGATGAACTAAGGTTCTCTTCCAGCGACTCAATCCAAAATGCTGCCGCAGCCGTAATCGGCGCGATACATGCAAGGGGTTGCAATATAAAACCTTGTTGAACAAACATTTTCTTAAGGTAACCCTCTAATTTTTTATCCATTGGATCTGAGAAAGCACAGCTATCCTCCACCGGGATAGTGGTACGCTTAGCTAAAGTAGAAACTGCTCCCTCCACCTTGGGGACCGTTTGCCATAAGTCCCGAGTGGTGGCGTCTATTGGAAACATCTTTCTAAATATTGGAGGGGGTGAGAACGGCACACCGGGTCTATCCCACTCCTTAGTAACAATTTCAGTTAGTCTCTTAGGTATAGGAAAAACTTCAGTACTCGCCGGTACCGCAAAGTATTTATCCAACCTGCACAGTTTCTCTGGTATTGCAACGGTGTTACAATCGTTGAGAGCTGCTAAGACCTCCCCTAGTAATACACGGAGGTTCTCCAATTTAAATTTAAAATTTGAAATATCTGAGTCCAATCTGTTTGGATCAGAACCGTCACCCACAGAATGAAGCTCTCCGTCCTCATGCTCTGCGAGCTGTGACGCAGTATCAGACATGGCCCTAGCATTGTCAGCGCACTCTGTTCTCACCCCAGAGTGATCACGCTTGCCTCTTAGTTCTGGTAATTTAGACAAAACTTCAGTCATAACAGTAGCCATATCTTGTAATGTTATCTGTAATGGCCGCCCAGATGTACTAGGCGCCATAATTTCACGCACCTCCCGGGCGGGAGATGCAGGTACTGCCGCGTGAGGCGAGTTAGTCGGCATAACTCTCCCCTCGCTGTTTGGTGAAATTTGTTCACATTGTACAGATTGACTTTTATTTAAAGTAGCATCAATACAGTTAGTACATAAATTTCTATTGGGCTCCACCTTGGCATTGGAACAAATGACACAGATATCTTCCTCTGAGTCAAACATGTTTAACACACTAGCAAAAAAACTTACAACTTGGTTATAATCTTTTTTAGCAAAAACGTACTGTGCCTCAAAGAGGTACTAAACGATTAAATGACAGTTGAAATAATGAACTGAAAAACAGTTATAGCATCAAACTTTAAAACAACACAACTTTTAGCAAAGGTTTGTTCCCATTAGTAAAATAACAATAATTAAATTTGACATAAAAAATACAAAGCAACGTTTTTATTCACAGTCACTATAAGAATTCTCACAGCTCTGCTGAGAGAATTTACCTCCCTTAAAAGAAGTTTGAAGACCCCTGAGATCTGTCAGAGATGAACCGGATCATGCAGGAAATATAAAAGTAACTGACTGGAATTTTTTGATGCGTAGCAAAGAGCGCCAAAAACGGCCCCTCCCTCTCCCACACAGCAGTGAAGAGAAACGAAACTGTCACAAATAAAAGCAAAAAAGGCTGCCAGGTGGAAAATAATGCCCAAATATTTATTCACACAGTACCTCAGCAATGTAAACGATTCTACATTCCAGCAAAAACGTTTAACATGATAAATAGTTATTAAAAGGATTAGTGACCTTTAACAGAGTAGTTCCGGTGAAATACCATCCCCAGAATACTGAAGTGTATACATACATGTCATTTTAACGGTATGGCAGGATTTTCTCATCAATTCCATTCAGAAAATAAAAACTGCTACATACCTCAATGCAGATTCATCTGCCCGCTGTCCCCTGATCTGAAGCCTTTACCTCCCTCAGATGGCCGAGAACAGCAATATGATCTTAACAACTCCGGTTAAAATCATAGTAAAAAACTCTGGCAGATTCTTCCTCAAACTCTGCCAGAGAAGTAATAACACGCTCCGGTGCTATTGTAAAATAACAAACTTTTGATTGAAGTCATAAAAACTAAGTATAATCACCATAGTCCTCTCACACATCCTATCTAGTCGTTGGGTGCAAGAGAATGACTGGGACTGACGTAGAGGGGAGGAGCTATATGCAGCTCTGCTGGGTGAATCCTCTTGCATTTCCTGTTGGGGAGGAGTTATATCCCAGAAGTAATGATGACCCGTGGACTGATCACACATAACAGAAGAAAAGGACTATTGAAAAACCTTATAAGGGGACTTCCCAATCAAACACAAAATGTAATAAGATTAAAAAAAAAAAAAAAAAAATTAGTGCTAAAAAATAAACAAATTGGTGTAATAGAAGTGTTACAAAAGTGTTATTGAACATCCATTTTAAAAAGTCCCAGTAGCATAATAGAGACTCAAAAAAATAAAGTGTCACTCGACATCCATTAAAGGGACAATACTCTGTAAAATCGTTTCTATATGAATGTATTCTCAATGACTTGTTATACCAGCTGCAGAGTATAACATTTATGAGAAATTGCATTTTCAGGTTTATTTGTGTATATGAAGTAGCTGGTTTTGTGCTTTTAAACCACGGCCTATCACAATGGGTTGAGCTTCAGTTAATATCAGATCTCATTATGTTATCACTTTATATACACACACTTGCTTCCTTATATTTGTCTGGAAAACTAAAGCTCAATACTTAGAGAGAACAATGGAAAAATATCATTTTATTAATTAACTATCCTGCACCCTACTGAGAGTGTAATCTCTTCTGCTGGCTGTGTTTACTTAGGCTATTCAATAGAATATACTGTAGTATAGAAACTTTCAGTATAGGTTGGGATACCATAGGCTAAATCAGCAATTTCAAAGGCCAAAATAGGGGTAAAGGAGCTACTTGTAAACAATTTAAAACACTCCAGCAGGTAAAATGAATCATTGGGAACAATTTAAAGGGGAGAAAAATTTGGGGTGAACTGTCCCTTTAATAGTCCCACTTCCAGGAATAATCTCAGATGATGTGAATGAAGCTAGACAGGCTGCACCTCAAGGGTTGAGTACTTCAGCTCAAAGCAATATGTCTACAGCAAGAAACACAAAAACAGGGGGCGTCGCATAGCGCATCACAACTTTAAACCAAATGGGGTTTTGAGAATGCCAGAGGATAACTAAATGAGCTAGAATGTATGCAGTTATTTGTTGGTGAAACAATGTACTGCACTGTATTCTGAGGGGAAACAAGTTTCAAAAAGCTCTGAAGCACCTTTCACTGAAGAAATCAAGCACATAATGCTTCAACCACCTCCAAAAGGAGGCAACGTTTAGTGCCATAAAACAGGTTGAGATCTGTGCATATGCTAAAATGGCTAATTATGTTAAAAAAAAAAAAAAAAAAAAAAAAAAAAAAATGCATACAAATAATTTAAAAATTGCTGGCAAGTATTTTAAAATAAATTTTCAAAAAAAAACGCAAAATGAGTTACATAGCCATGCTGTCTGGAGTAGTCTGCTCCACCCCCCTTATCAGTGTTCAGCATCAGAAACACAGGGGGGGGGGGTTAGAGCTGTACAATTCAGAAACTTAAAAGAAAGCGTTAATGGTGAGGCACTGCAGTATAAATTTGCAGGTAAAGTAATTTTAAAGTACATATCGTATTTTGTTTCTATCCCAACTTTTTTATGTCCCATTAAACTGAGGTATGTGTGAGGTGGGTGGGGTATTTATAGGCTTTTGAAATTTGAAAAACTTGGCTTCCTCCTGGTAGGAATCTATATCCCATATGTAACAGGTTGTGGGCTCTCACCACCTTTATGAAAGAAATAGCTTTGAATGCAGACCATGATATTAACATCAGAAAATATAACATGGATATCTGGTTTTGTTAATTGGCTCACACAGGTGTTGGCTATTTTTGTTTCCAATGATATGTTTACATAAACTTCCCGTTTGTATGTGTTTATTATACTGGCTGATGAAACGGCAGTGTTTGCGAGGCAGAGAAACGTGTTGCAGTGTATCATCACTTGTATTTTACACACTGTTTTAATAGGCCTTTTTATTGGTCTTAATAAAAAGCGGATTTTTATAAAGTTCAAGTGAACGTTGCTTTGTACAAAGTGGAAGTCGGAATTCGCTGATACTGCTCTGGTTATATGCTGATAAATCAGAAGTTTCCTGAGATTGTTTGGAAACAGCTTGCTGGACAGATCTGAGGTTCCAGCCTGCCTATACTCACCTGAGTTTGTGATCAAAGATTGTGAGTATAAGTCATCTCACAGTAGTGCATTGCTTCTGAGACTACCTATGTATGCTTTTCAACAATGAGAATGAAGAGAATGAAGCAAATTAGATAGGAAGTAAAGTGGAACATTTTTTTTAAAATTACATGTTCTTTCTTAATTATGAAAGTTTAATTTTGATTATCTTTTTAAACAATAATAATTCTGGTGTTGATTGTCCCTTTAAGGCATTCATATTTCTCATTCCAATAAAGTACAGCTGAAAAGTTGATCAAATATGAATATTTAACCTATTAAACTGAAAATAGTTCACCTCCCAATAATGTCATTCATTTCGATGATATGTGTATATATATATATATATATATATATATATATATATATATATATATATATATATATATATATATATATATATATATATATATATATATATACACACAGATTATAGATATATACACACATACACACACAAATCAATCAATAGTCTGATATAACCGGGAAAAATTGAAAAGTTATTCTAAAAATTAACTATGGATTTAAAATCGGTCTTACTGACTAGGGATTTAAAGGGCCAGTAAACCCACAAAATAATGTCATAATTCTGCAGAATTATAAAACATCAGCTTAGCGCCAGCTTTTTACCTGAAATGATTTCAGAGAAATCTTCCTACGAAAATTACTTTTACAGTACGTTGCTCCTGGCTCTACTGAGCGGGTCTGTTTGTTTTCCCTAAGCGCATCGGGTACGCTGTTTATTCACAGCCGGCCGATCGTGCCATTAAACTTAATATAGCTCGCTCACGCTACCAGAGCAGGAGCGAGCTACATTGAGTTTAATGGCACTATCTGGCCAGCGGTGAATAGACAGCGTGCCCGATATGCTTAGAGAAAACAAATAGACCCGCTCAGTAGAGCCAGGAGCGGCGTACTGTAAAAGTAATTTTCGTAGGAAAATTTCTCTGAAATAATTTCCGGTAAAAAGCTAGCGTTAAGCTGATGTTATATAATTCTGCACTATGTGCAGAATTATATAACATTTTGTGGGTTTACTGGCCCTTTAAATCAATTTGATTTAAACCAAATCCACCCTGTTTATAACCATCCCTAATTGGCTGTTGCCACAAAGAACAAACATATGCAGAAGGCTTTTAAAGGGGTATGTTCCTAGGCTGCTAAACAATACAATTTTTGCAGCGCAATGCTTAATTGTGAATATACATCCTTTTCACCTTTTTTCATTTTTTCCCCCACAATCTAATAAGAAGCCTGTTTTTATTTTTAAAGGGTGATTCGATAAGATTTCACTTCTGCCCTGTTTGCAAGAGAAAGATAGATAAGTCTAAGGCTAATGCACTAAGTTCAGGAGAAAGTACATTATACAGAACAGTAGTATTTGGGACCCTCTATTATATTGTCACTTTTGTTTAAAGGGACAGTCAAGTCAAAACAAAATTTTCATGATTCAGATAGGATATGCAATTGTAAACAACTTTCGATTATCACCAAAATTTGATTTATCTTGGTGTCCTTGTTTTAAGATAAGCCTAGGTAGGCTCATATTATAATTTCAAAGCCCTGAAGGCCGCCTCTTATCTCAGCGCTACTTCATGTGTGCCATATAGATATCATTTTTCTCATCCACCCACGTGGAGTTATTTATAAGTCAGCACTGATTTGCTAAAATTCAAGTCTGTCAAAAGCACTGAGATAAAGGGGCAGTCTGCAGAGGCTTAGATACAAGGCAACCACAGAGGTAAAAAGTGTATTAATATAACAATGTTAGTTATGTAAAACTGGGAAATGGTAAATTTCTTTTTAAACGATAAAAATTCTGGAATAGACTGTCCCTTTAATCTATTTAGGACTCCTCTAATTCTTTAAGCTGACAGCTTCCCAAGCACTTCTCAGTAATATTTGCTAAAAACATGAAATACCTTACTGAGCCCTCGAGTAATAAAAACTGCTGTCACAACAAAAACTTAAAAAAATGCTTAAAACATGAAATTTAAGAACTTTAATTCTTCAACCTTAAATTCTCCAGTCATTAGTTTAAAGGTAAACACATATATAGCAATTAATAGTGATAGTATTCCATACAGTACTAACAGTGTATTTATAGTACATAGGTGCTGCTGACCCCAACTAGGATTACTCTTTAAAAGGCCAGCAGAGTTGTGCAAACTGTGTTCTGTGCCTCCTAAGTGGTATTTTAATTATGTGTTTAACCCAGAGGTTGCAGCTTTGCTAGAGATATTACAGCATGTAATGTTTGTCACTATAATGGCTTAACCAAAGAGAACTAAGCAAAATGTATATAAGTAAACTAGAAAGCTTTCTACTCTATCCAATCAATTTAATTTTGACTTGTGTCCCTTTAACCCTTGACATTTGTAATATTCTACAAACTTTATGTCCCCATAACAGCACCTCCAAATGTAAAGCCTCACCCAACGTTAAAGGATTAAAGATTTCAGCATATTCTTCAAGAGAACAGTTTTAGTACCTAGAAATATTTATGTTTCAGCAATGGAGACGACCTGAAACTTCACTATTAAAGACAAACACAAGCCCCCTGTCTGTGTATAGTAACATATAAAGCTAATACAGCAGAATAAAAATCAAAATTCTCACCCTTGCATACAAAGCGCTCACCAACACCGCTCCCCTCTACCTAGCCTCTCTAATCAACAAGTATACTCCAGCCCGCCCACCAAGATCCAACAATGACCTGCTCCTTGCATCTGCTACTGTCACCTCCTCTCATGCTAGACTGCAGGACTTCTGTCAGCACCTACCGTCTGGAACACTCTCCCTCGTGCTGTCAGGCTTTGCCCTAATCTTTCTTCTTTTAAATGCTCTCTGAAGACTTTTCTGTTCAGAGAAGCCTAACACCCAACTCAATAATATTTCTCTTACCTAGCAACATTCCCTCTTATAACTCTGCATTAACATCTTTCTCAATCTTGCATTCCCCACCTCCTGTTTCTCAACCTCCTACCCTTCTAGATTGTAAATTCCCACCGGAATAGGGCCCTCAATTCCTCCTGTATGTGTTTGTAAATTTTGTCCTGTGTCTTAGAAGGTTTATATTATTGTTTTATTTAAATTAACTGTATCCATGGACAGCGCTGCGGAATATGATGGCGCTTCATAAAGTATAATAATAATAATAATGGTTTAACCTTTTAACCGTGTGCCACCTTTATTCTTTTTCCCAATAAATAATAATAATAATACACATTGCATATAATGATCAATAGGATCTGTCATCCAGCAATATGACAGCTTATAAACTTGTTCTATATAGAAGACACAATGAAGCGCAGGTCCTCAGGCTGTGTATAGTAACACACTGCCAGTACACAAGTCGATGTCATCACCAGGAACTATCACCCAGAATCACAATGACAGAAAAGTATGATAGTCCCTTATAACATTGTTTCTCACCCGAAGTCCTCAAGTACCCCCAACAGGCCAGGTTTTCATTATAGCTGAACCAGTGCACAGGTGAAATAATCAGCTGATGGGCGAGAGCATGGTTACTGATCAGATGATTACTTCACCTGTGCATTGGGTCAGCTATAATGAAAACCTGACCTGTTGGGGGTACTTGAATGCCTTATATGATCCCCATGAACGGACTGTAAATAGTAACAAAACCATGTAATACGCAGAGCATACAGGGGCCCCCACAATCTTTCACACAACATTACAGAGACAGTCATAGATATTTTTTCCCGTATAAAACACACACACACCGGCTGAGCTAAGGACCAAGGCTGTGTATAGTGACACAGAGAGTTAATACACAGTGCCACTAACAGTACCCACCGAGACCTAACATCACAAAGGCTGACAAATGTACGCTACAAATAAATAAAATTATACTCAGGGCTGAGTTCAGGCCTCTGAAGCTGTGAATAGTGACCCGCAGAGATAATACACAGGCAACATTTCCTACACATGCGCAGTAAAGCGCGGCCTCCCCTGGCTAAGCCCCTCTTGCCGCCCGTAGTCACCTGGTCTCAGGGTTTAACGGCTGCAGCCAGCGGGCGGGGAACGCTGTGTCGGTGTATCCGTGCGGTGTCTATGTCTCGCTCCCCCCCGGGCCGCCTCCCGCCGCCTGAATGTCTCCCGCTTCCTCCTTCTCTCACACCGACCAAGGAGAGAGCTCGCGAGAGCGTGACGTAAATACCGAACCACCCACCTGGTCGTAAGCCAGAACGTGCGCGCCCCCACATCCGAACGACAGCAACCTTTTTTTTAACAACTTTATTAGCGTCATTCCCTATTACATCAACACGCATTTTAGCAACGTTTCGACCATTCCCTTGTCTGCATCGTTTGGTGATATTTAGAGGACATTTTATATTGCTTTTATAATATTTAAAAGTAGTAAATATTGGATATTCTCCAAATTGACTTCCTTTTTATTAACATATATATTATATGGTTCTTGGGTTTTTTAAATTGCAGACTGAATTTAATTTTTTATACTAAAAGTGTTCTGCTTTGTTACATTAAATGTCATTATGTAATTTAAAATTAAATGATTTTCAAGACTCACAACTCACGCAATGTAAGCAGTGGCCTAAGGTGAGCTGTGCAGTACTAAGAGAATTAATGTCATTTTGCAGTCTATGTTTTCTTATTACAATACTGAGGTTATCACCTGGGCTGCCTCCCTCTAGTCCTGAGTGCCGCCATCTTGAAGTCTAACTCCAGTGCTGATGTTTGCACATGTGCAGCAACTCTCTTTCAGATAACTGCAGTGAAACCTAGGGGGGTGCATTAAAGGGACATGGTACCCAAATGTTAAATCACTTGAAAGTGATGAATTATAATCATAACTATAAAAAGCTGACTAGAAAATGTAATCTAAATTTCACTATGTAAAAAAAGGAAGATATTTCACATAAAATTTTCCACAGTAGCCACATCCTATTGTGAAGGGACTTTAAGCAGCCAATTAGGATGCAAGTCCCAGGACTTGCAAGGGAGCGTGCATCTGGCAAGTGCACACACAGTCATGTTATTTCCCTACTCAGTTTAAAGGGACATTCAACTCAAACTGTAAACATTCATATATAAGAATAATTGTGCAATGAAAACTGCAGCTTTGTTTTGTCAAATGAGTATATTGTTTATTTTTTTAACTGTCCCTCGGAAAGAAAAACATCCTGCTAACCAATCACAAACCAATATTCAGATATAGCACAAACTCTGTTTGCACATGTGCAGTCTGGGGGTAACATGCCCTCTTGTATTCCATTAAGGAGGTTTAGCACTGATTCAACTTAGTTACTATTGCAAAGATTGATTTTCCTATCATGATTGTTAATGCAAAACTGATAATCCACCTTTTAAAAGCAGGTGACACCACATAAGCTTAGGGAGTGAGGGGAAAGTAAACAAAAGCTCATATAAATTGCTCAAAAGTATTAACCCAAGCCTCTCTGGGAGAAAGTGAAACAAGTACATTTTTTAAATGTATTTTAAAGCAAAAGGCTGCAAAATAAATAATGAATGTGCACTGCAAAAATGTTTCACATGCAATAATGTAACATTTGTTGAAATGTCATGTTTATTATGAAATCTTGTGAAGGATAACTGTTCACAGAGCTCTGTTGTGAGCTTAAAGGGACACTGAACCCAAATTTTGTTCTTTCGTGATTCAGATAGAGCATGACATTTTAAGCAACTTTCTAATTTACTCCTATTATCAAATTTTCTTCGTTATCTTGCTATCTTTATTTTAAAAGCAGGAATGTAAATCTTAGCAGCCAGCCCATTTTAGGTTCAGCACCATGGAAAGCACCTGCTTATTTGATGCTTTCATTTACCCACCAATAAGCAAGCATAACCCAGGTTCTCAACAAAAAATGGGCCGGCTCCTATGCATAATATTCCTGCTTTTGAAATAAAGATATCAGGAGAACGAAGAAAACTTGATAATAGGAGTAAATAAGAAAGTTGCCTAAAATTGCATGCTCTATCTGAATCATAAAATAATTTTTGGGGGTTTATTGACCCTTTAAGAAATTTTGAGGTAAAATATCTTCATTTTTTTTACATAGAGATGTTCATGTGATATTTTCTTCTCAGCTTGTTACAGTTATGATGCATCACTTTCAAGTGATTTCGCATATGGGTTTTATGTCCCTTTAATTGTATTTCTAGTGTTTAATTTAAACCTCCAAATGTGGGGTTTTGTCTGAAATTTCACTCTAGTGGCAATATCACCAATGTTATAATATCAGAGCCACAGTTTTGACATGGCTACAACAATGTTACCTGTGCATCAATATTGCAGCTGACATTAGCATTGAGCTGGATATTAGAGAGGTTTGCAGGACCACTCAATGCAGTAGGATTGCATAATTAACAAGTAAATAATAAAAATACAATGCAATAATACCTGCTCTGAATTTCAAATAATCAGTAAAAAAAATTCTGACATTTCCCCATTTTCCACCCCCTGTATCATGTGACAGATATCAGCCAATCACAGACTAGTATAGTACACCCTGTGAGCTTTTGCACATGCTCAGAAGGATTGTCAGCTGAAACATTCTAGCACCAGGGAATCACAAATGACAGGGTTTTGATAAAGCAACATTCTGTCCACAATACCTTGGTCTCCATGGTTCTAGGCTCCAGGTGCAGATGGATACTATAAATGTTGTACAATGTAATATGACAACAGTAAAACTAAGGTCATCTGAGTATCCTCTGTGTAGGATAACTAGAGATAAATACCTGGCCCTGCTTCTCCTTTCTATCCCTCCTATACTTTTTATTCTTTTTACTGGCATCTTTCTTTCAACATTTTCATATTCTCAAGCCTCTCTTCCCCATGTTTCCTCATACGTTTTTTGTTTTTTTTTAATCCATTTTAAGTTTCACCCTTTTTCCTCCTGGGTTTTCATTAAAGGGACATAATACTCATATGCTAAATCACTTGAAATTGATGCAGCATAACTGTAGAAAGCTGACAGGAAAATATCACCTGAGTATCTCTATGTAAAAAAAGGAAGATATTTTACATCAAAATTTCTTCAGCTCACCAGAGTAAGTGCTGTGTAAAAAGTTATACTTCAGTTGCTGTAAAGCTACAAGTTGAAAAATAAAAAAACAAAAACAATAGCCAATCAGCACTGAGGTCATTCTTTGCCTTTCCTGTGAACTCATGAGATTTCATAGAATTTTCTTAAACTGAATTGGAAATAACACAAATGTGCCTGCACATGACATATGCACACTCACTTGCAAGTCCTGGGACTAGCATCCTGACTGGCTGCTTAAAGGGACATGAAACCCAACATTTTTCTTTCATGATTCAGATAGAGAATACAATTTTAAACAGCTTTCTAATTTACTTATTTTATCTAATTTTCTTCATTCTCTTGGTATCATTTGTTGAAGGAGCAGCAATGCCCTACTGTTTTCTAACTAAACACATGGGTAAGCCAATCACAATCGATATATATATGCAGCCACCAATCAACAGCTAGAAATCTAGGTTCTCTGCTGCTCCTGAGCTTGCCTAGATAAACCTTTCAGCAAAGGATACCAAGAGAAGGAAGCATATGAAATAATAAAGGTAAATTGGAAAGTTGTTTAAAATAGTATGCTCTGTCTAAATCATGAAATACATTTTTTGGGTTTCATGTCCCTTTAAAGTCTCTTTACAGTGTGTGTGGTGTGAATACTTTTGAAATATGAATTAAAATATCTTCCTTCTTTTTTACATAGAGATGTTCAGGTGATATTTTTTACAGCTGTGCTTCAACATTTGGGTATCATGTCCCTTTAACTCTATCCGCCGCAAATTTTTTACCGTCTCTCCCCAATGTCTCCCCTTTGTTTGTCTTTATCACTTTCGCCTGCTCCTTGTCTCCATTTCTCTTTCATCCAGTTCTTATCATGTCGTCCAGATTATCATATCTGTAGTTTGTTCACCTAAAATATTCAACTATTAAAGGGACATTCGAGCCACCATTAAAATACACATTACTGTACTTCCTTTCAATTTTGAATTAAAAAAAGCATTTTGTAGGACACATACATTAGAAAAAATGCTTATAGGGATTGGCTATCACTATTTCACTGTGAGCTTTTACTGTGCACAGTCAGTCATGTAGAGAATATTTAGATATGCTCCATGCATTACCATCTTTAATATTGTGCTGGCTCAGCGATCCAGCAATGGTTTGTGTCAGGTAAAAACAGTCATCACTAACGTCATACAAACTACCACTGGCTATCTGAGCAGACATGCTGTTTAGAATGCTGATGTACAGAATATAACTAAATATGTTTCATGTGTCCATGCATGGTAAAAGATGTCACTGAAACTAAGATAGCTTTAACTAGAAGCATATTTACTAATACAAGGGTATTGCAAAAATGTTTCTATACAAACTGTTTGAGCGTGCTGCATGACTAAGGTAGTGGAAAATCCCATTGCACTTACCCATACAACACAACAGTATCATGCTTAGGTGATTCTGCAACAAATTATGAGGTTGATTACAATAATTTAGAACAGAACTTGACAAACCCAGACGCCAGAGAGACACTCACTTTAAAATTGGCCCTGGTTCAGAGTCCCTAAGACACCTATGGTGGGTGGACCCTACTTCCCCTCGACCGCCGCTACTAGGCCTTATGTAATCATAATGTAGCGCACTCTCGCATAAATCCTTCAGCAAACAGGGTGCCTGCAATGTTCATTCATGTAGCGAGAAGAAGAAGGCTGGCACTCACTGGTCTTTCACACAACACAGTGTTTAGTTCTGTTGTGACATTTCAGGGAAAATCTCCCCTTCCTCAGACATCTGAGACAGATGAAGCAGTGGCATTCACTGATGTCTTGGCTATGCAGTACCAGTCCAGCATAATATTTTTAAAGACTATTTAAATGAAATAACAAAATGAGATGGTTTTTTCTCAGTAGTGCCTTTATTAACAACATCCATATAGTACAATTAAGTTACATTTTCTTTTTTTATATATATATGAAACTTAGACATTCTAATATTAGGCGCCATCTAGCGAACATTCTGAACCATTGCAGAAACAAATGTAAACCTCAAAACTTTTTTTTTTTTGCAAATTATGCTAAGAATTAATTTTGACAATTGGATATCAAATAATATATACATATAATGCTACTATTCTTATCAAATATTAATATGTGCTGCTAAATAAGTGTTCATTTTATATAAAATGTGTAATGTTCCACTCTTTTTTACGCAGGCCTGGACTAAGCATAAGGCAAATGCCCGGTAGGCTGGAGCCAGTTACAGGCTGGGTGCTGTTGCTTTAGCCCCACCCAGTCAGCAGTATTATTATTTGTGCAAGATGTATGGGCTTACCATTCCCTGCTTCTCACTGCCTTTGCTGTGTGTGTGAGCCAGTGCTCAGGTGCCTGTTTCTTTTTAGTAACTCTGACTACACAGGCTGATGAACAATAAGTGGTTAATCATTATTTAAATGTGAACTTAGCTTATGGTTTTTTTTTATTACTTAATAAAAAATACTTTTGTCAGATTTCGAATATGGTTAAAGGGACAGTCTAGTCAAAATTAAACTTTCATGGTTCAGATAGGGTATGTAATTTTTAACAATTTTCCAATTTACTTTTATTATCAATTTTGCTTTGTTCTCTTGGTATTCTTTGTTGAAAGCTAAACCTAGGTAGCCTCATGTGCTAATTTCTAAGCCATTGAAAGTCGCCTTTTATCTCAGTGAATTTTGACAGTTTTCCACAGCTAGACAGCGCTTGTTAACGTGTGCCATATAGATAATATTGTGCTCATGCCCATGAAGTTACCTAGGAGTCAGCACTCATTGGCTAAAATGCAAGTCAGTCAAAAGAACTGAAATAAGGGGGCAGACTGCAGAGGCTTAGACACAAGGTAATCACAGAGGTAAAAAGTATATTAAAGTGAAAGTAAATGTTAGCCCTTTACAACACATCCAAGTATTGTATACATTCAAAATAGTAAGATCGCTATATTTTTAAATTCTGTGAATTTTTTTTTTTTTTTTAAAATGTATTTCTCCTACCGTTATCCTTCATGCTCCGCCCATCTTAGACTTCCTATGTTTCTGTGTGTTGACGTATAGAGCGGTCCCACCTGCTCTATACGTATGTCAAATGCGCGTTCACAAGCAAAGAATGCATTGCGCATGGGTGAATCGTAGATCTTCCCTTCAATGCGCTTGCGATTCTGTGATGAGCCTGTTTACAACGCGCATGCGTGAATCACGGTGGAAACATAGTACTCAATGAATGACACAGTGTATTCATTCAGTACTATGCTATTTGCGCAACTGACATCTGCATTTGTGACAACGGGAGCCGATTAGAAAAAGTCTAATATTATTTAGATTGTAAGTATTTACAAATTCAATGTATAGACACTACAATATTATTAATATATATTACTAGTAGGGTTGCACCGATACCATTTTTTTTAGACCGAGTACAAGTGCCGATACTTTTTTTCAAATACTCATCAATACCAATTAACGATACTGTTTTTATGTCATGACAGTATACCAAGCACAATACAGACTAATTATTAAAATTATGAACTGTATCTCAAAATACATTTTAAAATAATAAAACAGTTTTGATTGTTGTCACAAAGTTCACAGAACATGTTTATAAATAAAAATATAACAACATATTAATAATAACAACAATAAGTAACAGCTGCAGCAGCTGGGGCTGGAAAGCTACAGTTTAAAGGGGTGCAATTGGGTTGTAGGGTGCCTATATAACTCATCAATCTGACATTTGTACTAAATACAAAGTAATATCATTTAATTCTGAAAATAATATTGGGGAAGGCGTATCCCAGTAATCCCCTTGGAGAAAAATGGGGCATTTGCATTCTACTGACTTAACAGAAAATAGGGCTGGTCTTCATATTTTCCAGGGCTGCTTTTTATTCCCAGTCCAGCCCTGGCTAAGGATGTTCCTCAGAGTACAGTATGTGTTGAACATAATTGTGCTAGATGAGAACTAGCAGTATAACAGGCAATCTAGCAATTAGAATAATTTTTCAAAAGTTAGTGGCAAGTTCTTATTAAGGAACAGAAGCCTCTCTGCATGTTCAGCTATAAGTCTGTTTTTGCTATCTGTAAGGACGTTTGACGCTAAGCTGAACAGTCTTTCACTTTTCACACTACTGCATGGGGCAGAAAGATATTTTTGGGTCATTAAATCTCAGTTTATTAACTGCTCTGTACTTCAGGGGTTTGTCTGAATGAGGTACAGTAATCTCTCCCAGGTAGGCTTCCAGCTGTTAAGTAGCAGCTTTTGGGGCACTGCTCTGACGTACAATAATACAAATAACAGCAATTTGTATTGGCAGAACAGAAGTGAACAATTTTTAGTTAAGTCTCCACTCCAGCTGAACCCCTTAAGGACCAGCGACGTACCCTGTATGCCGCTGGCCTTTTTTTGGGACTTGATTGTTTTATAGCGCGGTCTTGCCACCAGAGTTGAGACTGCTCTATTCCACAAAGCCTGCTGGAGGGAGTGCATTAATAGCGTGTTCTTGCTAGACTTGTGCTATTATGTCCTGAAAAAACCCTTAACGACCAGTGACATACAGGGTACATTGTGGTCATTAAGGGGTTAAAATGAAATGGGAACATGCAGTTTGAAAAATGCCACAATATGGCGTACGGGTAGGAATTGGAGGTATCGGTTTAAGTATCGGTGCATTTGCACGAGTGCAAGTACTCATGCAAATACTTGGTATCGGCACTGATACTAGTATCGGTATCGGTGCAACCCTAATTACTAGTATATTGAATATTAGTAATATTATGTATTTTATAGTCTAAACCTAACATTGGACAATAAGTTTTATGTTTGATATAAATATATTTTGAAAAAATCATAATAGCTAAAAACAATTAGCTATAACACAATAGCATCGCTTTTGATTTGAAGTGCAATGGAAAGATACTTTTTTTCTATGGCCAATTCACGTATTGGCCATAGTATTACGCATTGACATTTGGTTCAATAATAGATGTTCCGATTGTTGTTTAGAGCAGCTATATACTTCTAAATAGTAATCGCTATTAATGCGATGTGATTCAATGTTGCCGAGACGCAGTGTAAAATTATGACATTCTCAACTGTTTTCAAACAAAAGGTGTGCGCATGCGCGAATCGTGAACGCGCGTCTTAAACAATGAGCACAAAAAAGATTTGCCGCATGCGCAATTGAACACATAGGTGGATGACATCGGCTCGCGGCCGCTTAACGGCCAGAAAGTCAATTGGTCGATCGATAAACGTGATCAGGAAGTAAAATGAGCAGAAAAAAACAGGTTGTGTTGTAAGTTGGAAAATATGGAGTTTATTTGCGGCGAAAATGTCATTTACATGCAAATTTGTACAAAATCATGACTGAAACTCCTATTTATTTTCAATTAACTATGTAACTGAGGAGAGCGGATGAGATAACTTTACTTTCACTTTAATATATCTGTGTTGGTTATGCAAAACTGGGGAATGGGTAATAAAGGGATTATCTATCTTTTTAAACAATAAACATTATAGAGTACACTGTCACTTTAATTAACAAAATGGGGAGTGGGTTGCTCCTTATAATGTCGTGGCCTATTTTTGCTCCCAGTCCTGCACTGTTTATTTGTCAAATAATCTGATTTTACATAGAAATCAAGAAACCATTCATTTTCTTTAGCAATTATTTCAGCTTCAGACCAAGCGTACATAAAGTCATTAGCTATAGATGTGATCCTTTATATGAGCTAAATAAGGTCCAGGGATTTATCCCCTTTTTAATAAGCTTGTTTCCAGCCTGTATTATACTTTAATAATGTGACATTTTAATATCATTTGTAGACAGTGATACTAGTAATTGGTTAAGAGAGCAGGGAATCTAAAGGATAAATTAGTAAGAGCTGATATTGACCGACACAAAATAATGAAACAGAGATACTGTATATTGGCCAAAAGAACTTTGGATGTTTTTCCTGCCTAAATTGCTCTAATTGTAATAATATCATAAGAGCAGGGCCGGCCCAACCATGGGACCAAGTGGGTCCAACGACCCAGGCGGCACTTAGCAGGGGGCGGCATTTCAGTGCATGAGTTAGTTATTTTGGGAACTAGGCAGACCGCTCCTGTCCACTCCTGACTTCAAACATTATAAGAAGGAGCGGAGGCATCAGCTCTGCAGAACGCTGCAGTTGTTTTACTGTTTGTGACACATTTATTACCCTTATCAACCCCCCTCCGCTTTACTCCTCTGGTGTGGTGTCTGTTTTCTATCATAGTAAGTCACAACTATGCCTAGGTTGATCTATGAGGAGAGGAAGGGGTGGTGCTCTGGAAACTGAGTTTTATTATAGCAGATACGGCACCACGCTTGTTTAGCTCCACGCTTAGCCCCTCCCTGTGAAAGACTCAGACTTGTCCCTTGCAGCAGTAGCAAAAAGAAGGTAGGATGGTTGGCTCTCAAACAAATATTTAGTGTGCACAATAATATTCAATGTATGCTGAAATTCACAATCAGTGACACCTTTATATAACATAATTTTTATCTGGCAAACAAATATATTAAATACTGTATAAGTGTTTGAATATGTCTAACATGGAGCTGTGGGAAAACTCTGTTATATCAACTGTTGTTTATAGTATGTAGTGCAGTCACATTGCCTCTTACAATAGAGTATTATCTGCATTTTGTAAATTGTTCTGTGTATATATGTGTGTTTATAACTGTGTATCCGTGTGTATGTCTGTATCAGTGTGTATGTGTGTATCAGTGTGTATGTCTGTATCAGTGTGTATGTGTGTGTGTCTGTATCAGTGTGTATGTCTGTATCAGTGTGTATGTGTGTGTGTCTGTATCAGTGTGTATGTCTGTATCAGTGTGTATGTTTCAGTGTGTATGTGTGTATTTCTGTATCAGTGTGTAGGTCTGTATCAGTGTGTATTTCTGTATCAGTGTGATTGTGTGTATCAGTGTGTATGTGTGTGTGTCTGTATCAGTGTGTATGTCTGTATCAGTGTGTATGTTTCAGTGTGTATGTGTGTATTTCTGTATCAGTGTGTAGGTCTGTATCAGTGTGTATGTGTGTGTGTGTCTGTATCAGTGTGTATGTCTGTATCAGTGTGTATGTTTCAGTGTGTATGTGTGTAGTTCTGTATCAGTGTGTAGGTCTGTATCAGTGTGTAGGTCTGTATCAGTGTGTAGGTCTGTATCAGTGTGTATTTCTGTATCAGTGTGTATGTGTGTATCAGTGTGTATGTCTGTATCAGTGTGTATCAGTGTGTATGTGTGTATCAGTGTGTATGTCTGTATCAGTGTGTATCAGTGTGTATGTGTGTGTGTGTCTGTATCAGTGTGTAGGTCTGTATCAGTGTGTATTTCTGTATCAGTGTGTATTTCTGTATCAGTGTGTATTTCTGTATCAGTGTGTATTTCTGTATCAGTGTGATTGTGTGTATCAGTGCTATTGTGTGTATCAGTGTGTTTGAGTATGTGTGTGTGTATGAGTATGTATATGTGTATCAGTGTTATGTGTGTGTGTGTATCAGTGTATGTATCTGTGTGTTTGAGTATATGTGTATATATATATATATTATATATATGTGTGTGTGTGTATGTGTATATATATATATATATATATATATATATATATATATATATATATATATATATATATAATATTATATTACAATTACAAACACACACAGAGGAGACAGTGCAATTTATCTCCTGTTTGCAAATTATTTTTTATAAACATGGGACTAGTGGAAATTTCCACTATGCCTATAACTTGAAAGTCCCTACTACACCCTATTCTTGTCAGCTGGATCAATTGAATGGCATAAAGTATGCAGTAGCCATGTCTTTTGATTAGGATTTCTGGTGTGGCAAGGTGCATGCAATGCGCATGTGTAGGGGTGGCCATGGTTTTTGTTTGGAGTCTTTGGGCTAATAGGAAATGCAATTTTAGACTGCCCTGTCTTTTTATTTCCTATACATTTTGCTTCCTGTGTGTTTTTTCTTTGTTTTTTTTCTTCTAATGTTGAATAAAAATGTTTTGAAAGGGTCATATCTGTACCACTGGGTTATACATGTCCCCTGAGCCAATGGTCGCCAGTCCTCCTCTGTTTGCAGCAGCATAACCGTTTCATGCACAAAGACACAGAATCAGTCGTCAAGGGTGACATTCAAGGTGGGACATAACTCTAACTTCCTTCCCACTTATTGCACAATTGTGCATAATCATTAGTTGCATTAGTAAGGGGGTGGCCAGGCTAGTGTGTTGATATGTTAGTCAGAAATTTTACTATTGGGGTGGGGGGGGGGGGCGTAATTTCATTCTCGGACCCAGGCAGCACAATGTCTTGAGCCGGCCCTGCATAAGAGGCCATTTATTTAATCACCCAACTACTAGGGTTAAGTTTGAGATTAGGGGACATGTAACACTGACTATGTTGTGTACCAAATGAAATGCCCATGTGCCAAGATCTATACTGGTGAGGCGACCCAGAGGATCCATGAGAGAAGTAACCAACATAAGAGTAATATTAGAAAAAGGTATTAGATGCACCGGTAGCACATCATTTTCTTACAGCAGGGCATAGTCTCAGTCAATTGTGTTTTCAGATTTTGGAACAAGTGAAACTTCCCAGACGTGGGGGTAATAGAGAACTTCTATTAAAACAGGCTGCTTGGATTTATACATTTAAAGCACATATTCCACAGGGAATGAATAGAGAGCTTGACTGGTCACTTGTTAACCTATATCTTACGCAGTGATTTTTGACATAATCTGTATATGTGTTTTTATTAATGATTTATTCTGACCACTAGGGGGGGTGGGTGTTGCAAATAGTTACACTTACCTGAGAAGCAGGTGGATCAATAAAAATGGTTTATTGTTTGGGGCGGTGGAACCCTGTATGGATATGATTTGCTGTTTTACTATGTTATTGGCTAAATACATTTTGGATAACTACAGAGCAGTGCTGCTACGTTTCTTTTGAAATGTGCTCCTGGATTGTAGGAGCCTAATCTCTGCTCAGGTTATCGCATACCTGTGATGGTGTTAATGGTAAAAATGTTCTCGGATTGTATGAGCCTAGTCCACGTTTAAAGGGACACTGAACCCAAATGTTTTCTTTCGTGATTCAGATAGAGCATGCAATTTTAAGCAACTTTCTCATTTACTCCTATTATCAATTTTTCTTTGTTCTCTTGCTATCTTTATTTGAAAAAGAAAGTCCAGAACCTTGGACAGCACTTGTTAATTGGTGGATAAATTTATCCACTAATCAGCAAGAACAACCCAGGTTGTTCACCAAAATGGGCCGGCATCTAAACTTACATTTTTGCTTTTCAAATAAAGATACCAAGAGAATTAATAAAATTTGCTAATAGGAGTAAATTAGAGCATGCAATTTTAAGCAACTTTCTATCTGAATCACAAAAGAAAAAATTTGGGTTCAGTGTCCCTTTAAGGCTAATGTACCGTATCACCCTTATTCATCTGGGGTACAAAACCATACTAAATATAATCGTAGTGCTGTCTATTTTATATTGTCAGTACAAATGGCCACAGCAGCCGATTTACATTCATTTACAAGGCAGGTAACAATGTGGTTTTAATTTATATAAAGTATAGATGTAGTTAAAAGTGGGCGGAACAATCATTTTGACTGAAATCTATTTGATCTTATCATTTTTGTAAATAAAAGTTATATTTTACCTTAATTATTCAGCTACACTATTTATACATAATTGTGTATGGGACTTTCTTTTCTACTCACTGGCTGGTGCCAGTATTGTGTTAATACGGCCAATGTTAGTGCCGGTATAAACTGCATCGAGCTGGAACATGCAAGGTAACCATGACGACCGTGATGTCACCGATTGGGAGTCCTCGTTACTGATGCACTAGCTTTAAAGATGACTAACAGTTATCTTTATATTTCTTATTATCTAAATCAAGCCCTCTTTTTTTGTTTGGCGTCTCCTCCTGTGATGTTACATACACATCCTTAAAGGGACACTGAACACAAATGTTTTCTTTCATGATTCAGTTAGAGCATGAAATTTTAAGCAACTTTCTAAATTACTCCTATTATCAATTTTTCTTCATTCTCTTGCTATCTTTATTTTAAAAGCAGGAATGTAAATCTTAGAAGCCACCCCATTTTAGGTTCAGCACCATGGATAGCGCTTGCTTATTTTAGGCTTACATTTACCCACCAATAAGCAAGCATAACCCAGGTTCTCAACCAAAAATGGGCCGGCTCCTATGCATCACATTCCTGCTTTTTAAATAAAGATAGCAAGAGAACGAAGAAAATTTAATAATAGGAGTAAATTAGAAAGTTGTTTAAAATTGCTGCTCTATCTGAACCATGAAAGAAAAAAATTGTGTTTAGTGTCGTTTTAACCCCTTCGCGATTGAGGACGTGCCAGGCACGTCCTACAAAAAAATACCCTTTGTGACCAAGGACGTTCCTGGAACGTCCTCTGGGGTTTTAAGCGCTGGAAGCGATGGTGATCGCTTCCAGAGTATTGCAGTGATGCCTCGATATTGAGGCATCATTGCATTACCCTTTTAACCCACCGATGCAGAGAGGGTCACTCTGCGGCCCTCCCTGCATCGGCCATTGATGATGCAGATCGTTGGTTGGTGGGAGCAGCAGCAGTTAGGCGGCCCATCAATGGTTATATCCGGATCTGGTTCACACCGATGTATGCACGAGTCCCTACTGCGGCAGGGCTGATGTGGGCGGGGCACCCGTCCCTTAAAATACAGAACACTTATAAGTTACACATGCTGCAGGGTGTACAGGGAGGAATATGAATAGTGCTGTTCAGAAACACAATACATGTTCCTCCCTGCACACCCTGCAGCATGTGTAACTCATAAGTGTCCAGGAAAACATGGCTGAGGTGGCAACCCTACACGCGCACCACATATACTTATATTGTGCAGCTATGGTAAGGAGGGAGAGGGGGGAATAATTAAAGTTTGGTAAGAGATCTGGGGGTGGATGGAACTTTTGAAAAAGTTTGTGAAAAAATGAACAATTTTATTTATTTGATCGCATTTGGCGGTGAAATGGTGGCATGAAATATACCAAAATGGGCCTAGATCAATACTTTGGGATGTCTTCTAAAAAAATATATACAAGTGAAGGGATATTCAGGGATTCCTGACAGATATCAGTGTCCCAATGTAACTAGCGCTAATTTTTTTTAAATGGTTTGGAAATAGCAAAGTGCTACTTGTATTTATTGCCCTATAACTTGCAAAAAAGCAAAGAACATGTAAACATTGGGTATTTCTAAACTCAGGACACAATTTAGAAACTATTTAGTATGGTTGTTTTTTTTGGTGGTTGTAGATGTGTAACAGATTTGGTCAAAGTTAGAAAAAGTGTGATTTCCATTTTTTTCATCATATTTTATGAAAAAAAAATGTATACTAAATTATAAGATATGATGAAAATAATGGTATCTTTAGAAAGCCCATTTAATGGCGAGAAAAACGGTATATAATATGTGTGGGTACAGTAAATGAGTAAGAGGAAAATTACAGCTAAACACAAACATCGCAGAAATGTAAAAATAGCCTTGGTCCCAAACGGACAGAAAATGGAAAAGTGCTGTGGTCACGAAGGAGTTAATTATGCTAATTAACCCTTTAAGGACACATCTTTCAGTTTGCTCAATTGTTTTATGACGGAAAAATTCCTTCATATGTTAAAGAAACAAAAAACTAAAAAAATTTCTTTCATGATTCAGATAGAGCAGCAATTTTAAGCAACTTTCTAATTTACTCCTATTATATTTTTTTTTCTTTGTTCTCTTGCTATCTTTATTTGAAAAAGCAGGAATGTAAGCATAGGAGTCAGCCCATTTTTGGTTCAGCACCTGGGTAGCGCTTGCTGATTGGTGGGTACATTTAGCCACCAATCACCAGGCGCTACCCTGGTGCTGAACCAAAAATGGGCCAGCTCCTATGCTTGCTTTTTCAAATAGAGATAGCAAGAGAAGGAAGAACACATTATAAAAGGAGTAAATTATAAAGTTACTTAAAATTGCTGCTCCATCTGAATCATGAAGGACAAAGTGTGGGTTTTGGGTCCCTTTAATGTGATAGGTGGTAACCCTAATTAAAAGCGGTCATTTTTGTATCATTGTGCCTTGATAACTGTGTTTAAACATACAAAGGAGTTAAATGTATAGCTAACTTCCCAGGAGTCACAGCTCCTGAGCAGGACACTGTATCAATATGTATGGAACCAAAAAAGAGAGTGTTTGGTTCCAGGGGGAAGTTTAATATATGTTGCACTGCAGTTCAGCAGGAAATAGTTAGTGGATGAGTAAGGCAGTCACACAGCATTAACTGTAACAAGAGCTGAAGTTTATGCATTCTGTTATAAGATGTTCTTTTAATACATTTGTTAAAACTGCAACTGGAGTCTGAGAGCCTCTCTTATAAACAGCAACTTTATACAGGAGTCTGAGAGCCTCTCTTATAAACAGCAGCTTTATACAGGAGTCTGAGAGCCTCTCTTATAAACAGCAGCTTTATACAGGAGTCTGAGAGCCTCTCTTATAAACAGCAGCTTTATACAGGAGTCTGAGAGCCTCTCTTATAAACTGCAGCTTTATACAGGAGTCTGAGAGCCTCTCTTATAAACAGCAGCTTTATACAGGAGTCTGAGAGCCTCTCTTATAAACAACAGCTTTATACAGGAGTCTGAGAGCCTCTCTTATAAACAGCAGCTTTATACAGGAGTCTGAGAGCCTCTCTTATAAACAGCAGCTTTATACAGGAGTCTGAGAGCCTCTCTTATAAACAGCAGCTTTATACAGGAGTCTGAGAGCCTCTCTTATAAACAACAGCTTTATACAGGAGTCTGAGAGCCTCTCTTATAAACAGCAGCTTTATACAGGAGTCTGAGAGCCTCTCTTATAAACAGCAGCTTTATACTGGCGTCTGAGAGCCTCTCTTATAAACAGCAGCTTTATACAGGCGTCTGATAGCCTCTCTTATAAACAGCAGCTTTATACATGGTGGCAGTGGAGGTTATTTGAGAAATATACCAAAAGAAGATATGGAAGGTTTAAAACCACCAGGTCTGCTGGATTTTCAGGCAAGGAATCTGTCTCAGACATGGAAGAGATGGAAAGAAGACATTCTTTTATACACAGACCTAATCATGGCTGACAAACCAGAGGAGATGAAGGTAAAGTTGTTTCTGTACTTAATTGGAGAAAAAGGCAGAGAGGTAAAAGACAACCTTCTCCCAGAAGCAGCAGCTCCCACACTAGCTCTGCTAATTAAAGCATTTGATGATTATTGTGAGCCAAAGCAAAATGAGACTGTGGAAAGATATAATTTTTTTTCAAGAAGTCAGAGGGAAGATGAAGGAATAGATGCTTATGTCACAGATCTGCGTACACTGGCAGCCACTTGCAACTTTGGTAATATAAGAGACTCATTAATCAGGGACAGGATTGTATGTGGCACAAGAGACTATAAACTTAGGGAATGCCTACTGAGAGAAGTGGAGTTAACACTGGAAAAATGTATTCAAATAGGTAGAGCTGCTGAGCTGTCTAAAGAGAGGAGCTTACCAGTTTAGAAAAACAGGGCATTATAACCCCTGTAGCGAGAAGTACAGACTGGATTAGTAGTATGGTGGTAGTGAAAAAACCATCAGGGAAGTTAAGAATTTGCATTGACCCTAAGCCTCTGAATAGGGCTTTGAAAATAAGCCATTATCCTTTACCAACAATTGATGATGTACTCCCTGACCTAGCAAGAGCAAGGATTTTTTCAGTATGCGATGTCAAGAGTGGATTTTGGCATATTGAATTAGAGGAAGAATCCAGCTATTTGACCACTTTCTCTACTCCTTTTGGCCGATACCGCTGGGTTCGAATGCCTATGGGTATTAGCCCGGCCCCAGAAGTGTTCCACCGAAAACTAAATCATGCACTGGAAGGGCTACCAGGTATCAGGATTATTGCAGATGATATTCTGATTGTAGAAGAAGGCGATACCGATATGGAAGCTATTCAAGACCACAATCAAAAGTTGAGGAAATTGCTCAATCGTTGTAGAGAAAGACACATCAAACTAAATCCAGAAAAATTTCAGCTAAGGAAATCAAAAGTGCCATATATTGATCACTTATCAAGCAGATCCAAACAAAGTAAAAGCCATTACTGAAATGCCCAGACCCTCAGATGTTAAAAGAGTACAGAGATTTTTGGGGATGGTGGTGAACTATCTTTCTATGTTTTGTGAAAACCTCTCAGATGCAGGTGAACCACTGCGCCAACTAACCCAGAAAGTTACAGTGTGGGAATGGACAGAGGTGCAGGAAGAGGCATTTCAGCAGATTAAATAAAAAATCAGCAGTGCACCAGTGCTTAAATATTATAACCCAGACAAACCATTAGAACTTCAATGTGATGCATCAGAGAAAGGTCTGGGAGTAGCACTGATGCAAGGTAAACAACCAATCACTTTTGCAAGCAGAGCAATGACGGAGACAGAGCAAGGTTATGCACAAATAGAGAAGGAGCTATTAGCCTTCAGCGTATGATGTTACGGCTTCAGATGTATGATGCATGTATAAGATACTGCCCGGGGAAGTCTCTGGCAGTGGCAGACACATTAAGTAGGGCTTATTTAGAAGAAGGTTCCATGGAGGGTTCTGTGGAGCACCAGATTGAAACTATAAACATGCTCCAATATCTACCCATCTCAAACAGGAGACTTGTTGCTATACAACAGAGCACAGAAAAAGACAAGACTTTACAAGCAGTAAAGCAAATTGTGATGAGTTGATGGCCTCATGCTAAGGAACAAGTACCCCTAGAGGCTTCACCATTCTACCACATACGTGATGAATTAAGTGTACAGGATGGTGTTCTGTTCAAAGGTGAGCGAGTAGTTATTCCATCTGATCTCCGAACAGATATTATGTCTTGAATACATTCTTCACATTTTGGTGTGGAAGGATGTCTACGCAGAGCCAGGGAGAGTATTTACTGGCCTGGAATGAATGCACAGCTAAAATAATATATTGACCAATGTGACATATGCCATTCATTTGATACTAAACAACAGAAAGAGACATTTGTTCCTCATGAGATTCCAACGAGACCGTGGTAAAAGCTTGGCATTGATTTGTTTACATTCCAAGGAAAGGAGTATTTAATAACAGTGGACTATGACTCTAATTTCTGGGAGATAGACTATCTTCAGGATACAAGATCTACTACAGTAATAAGAAAATTAAAGGCCCATTTTGCCAGATATGGAATTGTATATTCTGATAATGGACCACAGTTTATTTCAATGGAGTTTAAAGACTTCAGTATGGGTTGGGACTTTGACCACATTACCTCGTCACCAGGATACCCTCAAAGCAATGGGAAAGTAGAGTCAGCAGTAAAGACAGCCAAAAGACTACTGCAAAAAGCTGGGACTTATCAAAATGATCCTTATCTAGCATTTTTGGATCATCGCAACACACCAACACAAGGCATGAGTGCAGTCCAGCTCAAAGACTGATGGGTCGAAGGACCAAATCGTTATTTCCAATAAGAGGGAGTCTGTTAATACAGGATCAAGTGATGAATGACAGGCACAAAATCCTGTGCAGGAAGCAGTGCTCATTGCAAGCTGCTCAATATAACAAGGGAGCCAAAGACCTGCGGCCTCTAAATGTTAGTGAACAGGTGTGGGTACAACCGCAAACAAACCAGGGAAAAGAGTGGCGGAAGGCTTGCCTAAGAGCTCCTGCAGGAATTAGGTCATATGAAGTAGTGACAGAGTCAGGACAGGTCCTGAGGAGAAATAGGAGGCATCTGAGAGGCACTGGACACTACAGGCCTCCAGCAAGGACCCAAACTAGCATCCAAGAGGAATCTCACATTGAGAATACAAACCAGCCTCTAATGACAAATAACTCAGAAGAAGAAGGACAAGAAGAAATAAACAGTGAAATATCAGACACTGACAGACTGCAGGATGATAACAGAGTGCTGTCAGAACAACCACAGGGATCCAGAAACACCCAGACTAGAAGTGGGAGATGTATCCGAAAACCAGAATATCTAAATTACTATGTGTACTAATATTTAGCACAATGAAAGACTGAATCTTAGGATCCATATTCCTACAATAATTAAAAGAGATAGCTTTTGCCATTTCCCCAAAAAGGGAAAAGATGTATCAATATGTATGGAACCAAAAAAGATAGTGTTTGGTTGCAGGGGGAAGTTTAATATATGTTGCACTGCAGTTCAGCAGGAAATAGTTAGTTGATGAGTAAGGCAGTCACAGAGACATTAACTGTAACAAGAGCTAAAGTTTATGCATTCTGTTATAAGATGTTCTTTTAATAAATTTGTTAAAACTGCAACTGGAGTCTGAGAGCCTCTCTTATAAACAGCAGCTTTATACAGACACGGTCCAGGAACCAATCAGGAGCAGCATACATATGTAGCAGCCAATCACTGACCATGTCCTGCTCAGGAGCTGCAACGTGGAACAAGACTTTAGCAGACCTCCCAACTATCCCTTTTTGATGTGAACACTCTCTGATTCTGTGTCCCTCTGAAACTGCCATATTTCCCGATTTTAAGAATTTACCTTAGCTCCGCCCATAGATCACCCAGGCACACCCATGGACTACCCAGATCCCACTTACTTTACGCCAATGACTCCGCCCCTCACAACGTGGTCCAGCCCACAAAATGGCAATGGCGCCCTCAACCTCTTAGTCCCTAATACCTAGCAACAAATATTAGGATGTATGCTTTAGCTATGGGTTTAACCTCTGATAGAGATGCTGGTGCTAAAACAAAATGTTCAAATAAATTAGAGCATATTTGGTGATGTCACAGGAAGTGCCAACTCTGAAAAGATTCCAGATTCCGTAGTATTCATTCATTTCCATATTAGGTGATGTTGAATATCACAAATGGAAAATTATTTTTACTTAATATAAACAAAGAATAAATATATTTGGGAATTTGATGGTCCAAGAGTATGTTAAATCTAAATAATCATTGTGTTGTATTATTTTATTAATTATTTTTTTTAATAATTTAAAGATCTAAAAAAAGTTGCAAAATTAAATTTTTAGATTAGCCGACTTTATCAAATGTTTTCTGTATAAAGAAGGTTGTCTTCAAAATCAACTATTGGTTTGCAGTATTTTGTACATGGGCAGGATGGCATCTGCTTGGATGTGTTTCATAGCCTGTACGAGAGCTCCCATGGGTGTGCAATACAAGCAGGCCTCCCTTTTGGGCAGGGCAAGAGGGGCACCAGCACCCCACAGTATCATCTGGGATGAGGGCATTAGAAAGTGCAATGTACATCCTCTAGCTTATGAAGAAGGGTTTATGGTATCAGGAGGTTAGATATATAGTGTTATTTATTATATAGGACAATGATGAATCATACAGTTGGTAGGGCATATAGGTAAGGTGACCAGATGTCCCGATTTTTCCAGGATAGTCCCAAATTTGGCAAGTCTGTCCCTACTTTTCAGGCGTTGTGGATTGTTCCGAATTTGCCTTGCAGAGTGCTGCGCTATTTATTCAGCACAAGATGGCACAAAATGAGCTCTTCTTATTCAGCATAAGATGGTATAAAATGTGCTCTTCTTATTCAGCACAAGATGGTACAAAATGAGCTCTTCTTATTCAGCACAAGATGGTACAAAATGAGCTCTTCTTATTCAGCATAAGATGGTATAAAATGTGCTCTTCTTATTCAGCACTGGATGGTACAAAATGAGCTCTTCTTATTCAGCATAAGATGGTACAAAATGAGCTCTTCTTATTCAGCACAAGATGGCACAAAATGAGCTCTTCTTATTCAGCATAAGATGGTATAAAATGTGCTCTTCTTATTCAGCACTGGATGGTACAAAATGAGCTCTTCTTATTCAGCATAAGATGGTACAAAATGTGCTCTTCTTATTCAGCACAAGATGGTACAAAATGTGCTCTTCTTATTCAGCACAAGATGGTACAAATTGAGCTCTTCTTATTCAGCATAAGATGGTACAAAATGAGCTCTTCTTATTCAGCACAAGATGGTACAAAATGTGCTCTTATTCAGCATAAGATGGTACAAAATGTGCTCTTATTCAGCACAAGATGGTACAAAATGTGCTCTTATTCAGCATAAGATGGTACAAAATGTGCTCTTATTCAGCACAAGATGGTACAAAATGTGCTCTTATTCAGCATAAGATGGTACAAAATGAGCTCTTATTCAGCACTGGATGGTACAAAATGAGCTCTTATTCAGCATAAGATGGTACAAAATGAGCTCTTCTTATTCAGCATAAGATGGTACAAAATGTGCTCTTCTTATTCAGCACAAGATGGTACAAAATGAGCTCTTCTTATTCAGCACAAGATGGTACAAAATGTGTTCTTTTTTTTTTTTTTTAAATAATTTTTATTGCGGGTTAAAGAAACACAGTCATGCAGGAACATTTAAAGGAGGGTTGTACAGCCATTATACTTCACACCAGTAAATCGTAACCCAGATTTAAAAAATTGCAACTAGTACAGGAGTGTAAAATTAATTAATAAAAATAATTATCTAAATAGTACCTTCATTATATATCAAAAGACAACAAACTCTAACCCACATTTTTTGTTTAGTGTATCTCCTTGGAACTGAGGAGGCCACTTTTGGGCCTCTAACTTAGCTAGTAAAAGGGATAGAAGGAGAATTGCAATCATATGAGGTCACTTTTGGACCTTTATAAACCTGTTTAACTATTGATATAACAAATATGTTAGAAAATAATGGAAAATAACAAACAATAAACAAACAAGAGACAAAAACAAAATGGGCTTCTTTTGGACACTGCTTGGAAATTACCTGGAGCGTTAAAACAAATATGCATAGGTTCAGCTTATCCTGCTAAGCTTAAAATATCCACATAAGTGGGAGGGTGCGTGGGTTTAGAAGAAAGCTGGAAATTAATCAAACAGACATATGGACTGGTGACCAATGACTAGGCGATGCAAAACTACTAGATGTAGACGGGAATTAAACCATTTCTTACAATTTATTGGATAGACAGAGTATAGTTGATTATCCCTGCTCTCTCTGTACAATTACTAGGGGGGATGATTCTTTTAGGTGGCTAGGTACATCCACACTCACTACACGTGTGCAACATGGTCACATAGCTTCAACCCCAATTAGAACACAATTAGGGTATTAGTAGGGTGGCAAATATATCCCCAGATTAGAGGCTAACCATGAATAAAATACTTTACAAAACATAATAAAACATAATAGGCAACATTTATGGCTGTCTATAGTGAAAAGGCTTGTGGTAACTGTAAAATGTCAGTTTGCCCCCTCGGCCGTCGACGGCAATGAAGTCCCCACCAATGCCTTTTTCATGACAGTGGAAATTTTAAAGTTGCGGTAACAGGTTTCAACCAACACAAAGCAGTGGTTCCTAGATTTTAGCAGAGAATGTCCAGTCAAAAGGGAAGCCAGTATGTATGTCGGCAAGTGCGGCTAGATCCATGTGGTGTTTAAGAGGTATAAGAGCCAACTGCATCCGACTTAGCAGAAACCCGGCATTTAGCCTACCCCTAATTTGTCCATTACCCGTTCCGTTTGCGGGTGCAGATGGTACAGTGTTGTGCAGGAGTGTTTCCTATAATAACTTACACTCTCGATGATAAGCCTTCTACCTCTCACCACCAAATTGCTCTCGTGAGTTGTGTATGGATAAACCCTCGATCTTCGTCGGCTTGACAGTAGTGTGGAGTTAGGGACTGTCCCGTTTTGATTAAGGTCTGCCTCCCAAACAACGTCTTTATCCGCTGCAGGGTCCGTGCTGCCGCTCTCTGCAGGAGAATCTGCAGGAGAAATGAGGTTAGTGTTCAGTTTAGCGCCGGCAGCTCCCCTCATGGTGTGTTTATGTCGCGGCTGAAAGGGCAGATAGGGGATCATAGGCAGAAGAGGGCTCTGTGGCCTAGAGGCAACCTCAAATTCAAAGAAGTCGTCGTCCTCACTGTTGGCTAAATTGGTGTCCCTTAGCTCTTCATTGTCCTGTAGTGGCCAGTTAGCTTCAGAGGCTTTCTTGTCCTGCTGTGTGTCGAGTGAAGGCGGATTCTCGTAGCACTCGGAAGGCTGGCAATCTGCCTCCGGAACGTGATCCAACAGGTCAGCCTCAGTTGTAGGGTTTTTCCCCTCGTATGTCCATACTGTAGCCATCCGTCTCTCTAGTTGAAGGAGGTGATCATTTAGGATGTCACGCATCTCCTTTATCAGGATAGTTGCAAAAGGCTCCATTCTGTAGCAAGAATTTGCAGTGTCTTTGCAATGCTTATTAAAAAAACAAAAAAACAGCGTATAAGCTGCTCATACCCGTTCAGAGATTTACGGGGGGGGGGGTGTTGAGGACTGCTCCTTATGAGAGTTGCCACAGGCCTCAACGCTCCGGATCGGCAATCTGGTGCAAATTTCAGCTCAATCTGATGTCTATAGATTCAGTACACTCTGTGTAGTTCAGAGACCTTAGTTAAAAATACAGATGGCTTCATAAACTGCTGATAGTTGGCAAGTTATCTGCATTTCTCACGCAGCTACCGATATTGCTTCCATTCAAGGTGCTGCCCAGAGACACGCCCCCAAAATGTGTTCTTCTTATTCAGCACAAGATGGTACAAGATGTGCTCTTCTTATTCAGCATAAGATGGTACAAAATGAGCTCTTCTTATTCAGCACAAGATGGTACAAAATGTGCTCTTCTTATTCAGCACAAGATGGTACAAAATGTGCTCTTCTTATTCAGCACAAGGTGGTACAAAATGAGCTCTTATTCAGCACAAGATGGTACAAAATGTGCTCTTCTTATTCAGCATAAGATGGTACAAAATGAGCTCTTCTTCAGCACAAGATGGTACAAAATGTGCTCTTCTTATTCAGCACAAGATGGTACAAAATGAGCTCTTCTTATTCAGCACAAGATGGTACAAAATGAGCTCTTCTTATTCAGCACAAGATGGTACAAAATGAGCTCTTCTTCAGCACAAGATGGTACAAAATGTGCTCTTCTTATTCAGCATAAGATGGTACAAAATGAGCTCTTCTTCAGCACAATATGGTACAAAATGTGCTCTTCTTATTCAGCACAAGATGGTACAAAATGTGCTCTTATTCAGCACAAGATGGTACAAAATGTGCTCTTCTTATTCAGCACAAGATGGTACAAAATGTGCTCTTCTTATTCAGCACAAGATGGTACAAAATGAGCTCTTCTTCAGCACAAGATGGTACAAAATGAGCTCTTCTTATTCAGCATAAGATGGTACAAAATGAGCTCTTCTTCAGCACAAGATGGTACAAAATGAGCTCTTCTTCAGCACAAGATGGTACAAAATGAGCTCTTCTTATTCAGCACAAGATGGTACAAAATGAGATCTTCTTATTCAGCACAAGATGGTACAAAATGAGCTCTTCTTATTCCGCACAAGATGGCACAAAATGAGCTCTTCTTATTCAGCACAAGATGGTACAAAATGAGCTCTTCTTATTCCGCACAAGATGGTACAAAATGAGCTCTTCTTATTCCGCACAAGATGGTACAAAATGTGCTCTTATTCAGCATAAGATGGTACAAAATGTGCTCTTCTTATTCAGCACAAGATGGTACAAAATGTGCTCTTCTTATTCAGCACAAGATGGTACAAAATGTGTTCTTCTTATTCAGCACAAGATGGTACAAAATGTGCTCTTATTCAGCATAAGATGGTACAATATGAGCTCTTCTTCAGCACAAGATGGTACAAAATGTGCTCTTCATATTCAGCACAAGAACCAGAATCACTATTCCCTCTAAGGTGTGCACGAGACCACCTTATAGAATGTGAGTGAATATTAATGTCATATTATTGTACAGGTCAGCGGCTCGTTTGGTCAGTTTGCTGTTGTATGTTGGAATGCGTGTCAGCTGCATCCCTCTGTGCATTTATAGCAGTGCTGCTGTTGCTTTACACTAATAAATACTAATTTCTGCTCACAGCAAGTAATAAATCAATACATTTATTTTTTTTACCACCTCCTAAACATTTACGGGTGTTCCGAATTTGGGTCTGGAAATTCAGGTTACCTTAATACAGGGGGAGTGGAATAAGGCGGTTAGGCTGAGGGGCCCCACAAATACTAAGGGTGGGCTTGACACTAAGAAAAGCAAATAGCAACATATACTGTCCAGTTAAAGGTACACTGTAATCTTCTGTCATACTTTTTTTTCTACATGAAAAAAATGTGAAGTTTTTTTTAGATGTAAATAAAAACTAATACAGCTGTGTCTGTTGTGTACTTAAAGGGACATTAAACCCAAATTTCTCTTTCATGATTTAGAAAGAACATGCCATTTTAAACAACTATCTAATTTACTTCTATTGTCTAATTTGCTTCATTCTCTTGCTATACTTTGCTGAAAAGCATATCTAGATAGGCTCAGTAGCTACTGATTGGTTGCTGCACAGAGATGCCTCGTCTGATTGGCTCACCCATGTTCTTCAACAAAGGCTATCTAAAGAATGAAGCTAATTAGATAATAGAAGTAAATTGGAATGTTGTTTAAAATTGTATTCTCTAACTGAATCATGAAATATTTTTTTTGGGTTTAGTGTCCCTTTAAATATTTACTGTCTGATAGACACTCCCTGTTTATTTTCATTGGCTGATTGATTCTTCCTGCTAGTACTCATTGAGCATTAGTAGATAGTGCACAACCAATGCTGATATATTGCTATATAGTGTCCCTTTAATACACTCCATTACGTAAAACTGATCATTGGAAACAAATTAAAGATGAGAAAAAAAATTATGGTAAACTGTCACTTCAAGTTGTGTTTAACCCCTTTGTGAAGGTTAAACATCTTTGTGGGGTTAACACCAGAGAGCAAATGACACTAATACACAAATTGCATGCTCTAAGGACCAAGATGCTCATGGTAAGATAAAACAATAACTTTATTGAGACAAACAACGCAAAGTATATAATTACCTAACAGAAGAGACAGTGAGCAAAGTTAATAATGAAATGGTTGTCAGAGGGGTAATTTGAGATAAATATTTCAGATAAATCTTGGCAACACATTCTAAAGGGCAAGTGCCCAAAGCCCCTAGGCTACTGGAACTGTATAGTGATCTGGTTACTCTGATAAGTCATGAGCCAGCAGGAGACAGAGTGCAGACTTGGGTGATACTGAAAATACTTCAGGTAATAGGCTCTGTAACAGATTGTAGCACTGAAAATCAGGGTGACTCGGACCATAGGCAGGGAGAAGAGGCCGCTATTACTGAATCACTAGAAATAAAGCTAGTGCACAACCAGGAATCTGCAGGTCAGCTGAAGACACAGTAGCTTGTCCTGGACACCAGGTACGTAGAAACTTAAAACTATACCATGGAAAAACTGTATTAGGACCCGTACAATCTCTACAATATCCCAAAATGTTTATAAGAAGGGGTGCTAGCTTTTAGAGCCTCCCTCTTGCTCATGCAAACAAAGCAAAAGCTGCCCTCTCCAAATCAAAGTGAAAAAATCTTTGACAAGCAACGTTTTGGGGCTTCTACTCCCATTAAGCTAAAAACACAATGTACATTAAAAAAAACAAAAAACATACTAATTGAGACATAACCAATCACAGCTCCAATAGTGGGTGGGGTTATAAAGCATCACAGGGAAAATGTCCTAACATCACTGTTAACCCCTATCATCAAGAGATTCAAGTCTTATTCCCTGCCCTTTGGGATACATAGTGTATAATTTCCAAAACCACCTAACCTCTTTATACAGCAGAGCCTTTTGTCCGTCTCCTCTATCTCTCTTTTTAGCCTGGTCTAGGACAAACCAGCACATTTCCATCAGACAAGCCACCAAGTGAGTCAATTAATATTTATGGTCCTAGATCAGGCTAAAGAGATAGACAAACGGATATGTTGTATAAAAAGGCTAGGTAGATTTTGAAATTATAATAAAAAGGTTTTTATAATACATCATTTATAACTAGGCACAGTTTAAAGGGACACTGAACCCAAATGTTTTCTTTAACAATTCAGATAGAGCAGCAATTTTAAGCAACTTTCTAATTTACTCCTATTATCAATTTTTCTTCGTTCTCTTGCTATCTTTATTTAAAAAGCAGGAATGTGATGCATAGGAGCCGGCCCATTTTTGGTTGAGAACCTGGGTTTTGTTTGCTTATTAGTGGATAAATGTAAGCCTCCAATAAGCAAGCGCTATCCATGGTGCTGAACCTAAAATGGGCTGGCTGCTAAGATTTACATTCCTGCTTTAAAAATAAAGATAGGAAGAGAACAAAGAAAAATTGATAATAGGAGTAAATTAGAAAGTTGCTTAAAATTTCATGCTCTACCTGAATCATGAAAGAAAAAAAATTGGGTTTAGTGTCCCTTTAAGAAAGAAAAAATTTCAATCAGTATTATTTTGCTCCCCTTTTCTGTAATTTCTCTCTGAAAACGGTTGATTTTCCCAGTTCTGAGAATTGAAAACAGACACTTCAGACTTAAAGGGACACTGAACACCCAAATGTTTTCTTTCGTAATTTAGATAGAGCAGCAACTTTCTCATTTACTCCTATTATCAAATGTTCTTCATTCTCTAGGTAACTTTATTTGGAAAGCAAGAATGTAGGTTTAGATGCCAGCCTATTTTTGGTGAACCTGGGTTTTTCTTGCTGATTGGTGGATAAATTCACCCACCAATAAACAAGTGCTGTCCAGGTCTGAACCAAAAATCGTCTGGCTCCTTAGCTTAGATGCCTTCTTTTTCAAATATAGATAGCAAGATAATGAAGAAAATTTGATAATAGGAGTAAATTAGAAAGTTGCTTAACCCCTTAACGACCAACGACGTATGGGGTACATCCTGCAAAAAAATGCAGTTAATGACCAAGGACATACCCCATACGTCGTTGGTCTTTGAAAGCAGTGGAAGCGATCCTGATCGCTTCCAGACGCTTTCATGTTATTGCAGTGATGCCTCGATATTGAGGCATCCTGCAATAACTGTTTTAAGCCATCCGACACAGAGAGAGCCACTCTGTGGCCCTCTCTGCATTGGCTATCTATGGCTGTTATCGTTGGTGGGTGGGAGCTCATCCAGGGAGGTGGGTGGGCAGTCATTGGTGGAGGAGGGGGGAGGGATCTTGTGCGGGTGCGCGCACGTTCACGTGCACGTGAGATCTGTGCAAACAGCAAAAATATGCTGTAGATCTGAGGGTGGGAGAGAGGACTGGGGAGGGTGGTATTTTAAAATTAAGTCTGGGAGAGGGTGGGGGTTGGATGTTGGGTGGGGCAGCTACACTACAGAAATAAAGAAAAATATTTAATAAAATAATACAAATTTCTTCTGTTAAGTGTGATCAGTCCACGGGTCATCATTACTTCTGGGATATTACTCCTCCCCAACAGGAAGTGCAAGAGGATTCACCCAGCAGAGCTGCATATAGCTCCTCCCCTCTACGTCACTCCCAGTCATTCTCTTGCACCCAACGACTAGATAGGATGTGTGAGAGAACTATGGTGATTATACTTAGTTTTATATCTTCAATCAAAAGTTTGTTATTTTAAAATAGCACCGGAGTGTGTTATTACCTCTCTGGCAGAGTTTGAAGAAGAATCTACCAGAGTTTTGCTATGATTTTAGCCGGAGTAGTTAAGATCATATTGCTGTTCTCGGCCATCTGAGGAGTGAGGTAAACTTCAGATCAGGGGACAGCGGGCAGATGAATCTGCATAGAGGTATGTAGCAGTTTTTATTTTCTGACAATGGAATTGATGAGAAAATCCTGCCATACCGATATAATGTCATGTATGTATACTTTACACTTCAGTATTCTGGGGAATGGTACTTCACTAGAATTACACTGTAAGAAATACATAAAGCTGTTTAATAACTAGAGATTATGTTTAACGTTTTTGCTGGAATGTAAAATCGTTTTCATTTGCTGAGGTACTGTGTGAATAAATGTTTGGGCACTTTTTTTCCACTTGGCAGTTGCTTAATCTGTTTTTCTGACAGTTTCTGTTCTCCCTCACTGCTGTGTGTGAGGGGGAGGGGCCGTTTTTTGGCGCTTTTACTATGCATCAAATATTTCAGTCAGCAACTCATTGTATTCCCTGCATGATCCGGTTCATCTCTACAGAGCTCAGGGGTCTTCAAAACTTATTTTGAGGGAGGTAATTTCTCTCAGCAGAGCTGTGAGAATTATAGTTTGACTGAGATAAAAAACGTTTATTCTGTAATTTGTTTCCTGCTTTCAGAATTTGTTATCCTTGCTAATGGGATTAAACCTTTGCTAAAGTTGTGTTGTTTACAAGGATTGAGGCTATAACTGTTTCAATTTATTAATTTTCAACTGTCATAGATCTTCTGTGCTTCTTAAAGGCACAGTACGTTTTAATATTATTCTAATTGAATTGTATTTCCAAGTTGCAAGTTTATTTGCTAGTGTGTTAAACATGTCTGATTCAGAGGATGATACCTGTGTCATTTGTTGCAATGCCAAAGTGGAGCCCAATAGAAATTTATGTACTAACTGTATTGATGCTACTTTAAATAAAAGTCAATCTGTACAAATTGAACAAATTTCACCAAACAACGAGGGGAGAGTTATGCCGACTAACTCGCCTCACGTGTCAGTACCTACATCTCCCGCTCAGAGGGAGGTGCGTGATATTGTAGCGCCGAGTACATCTGGGCGGCCATTACAAATCACATTACAGGATATGGCTACTGTTATGACTGAGGTTTTGGCTAAATTACCAGAACTAAGAGGTAAGCGTGATCACTCTGGGGTGAGAACAGAGTGCGCTGATAATATTAGGGCCATGTCAGACACTGCGTCACAGGTGGCAGAACATGAGGACGGAGAACTTCATTCTGTGGGTGACGGTTCTGATCCAAACAGACTGGATTCAGATATTTCAAATTTTAAATTTAAACTGGAAAACCTCCGTGTATTACTAGGGGAGGTGTTAGCGGCTCTGAATGATTGTAACACAGTTGCAATACCAGAGAAAATGTGTAGGTTGGATAAATATTTTGCGGTACCGACGAGTACTGAGGTTTTTCCTATACCTAAGAGACTTACTGAAATTGTTACTAAGGAGTGTGCCGTTCTCACCCCCTCCGATATTTAGAAAAATGTTTCCAATAGACACCACCACAAGGGACTTATGGCAAACGGTCCCTAAGGTGGAGGGAGCAGTTTCTACCTTAGCTAAGCGTACCACTATCCCGGTGGAGGATAGCTGTGCTTTTTCAGATCCAATGGATAAAAAGTTAGAGGGTTACCTTAAGAAAATGTTTGTTCAACAAGGTTTTATATTGCAACCCCTTGCATGCATTGCGCCGATCACGGCTGCAGCGGCATTCTGGATTGAGTCTCTGGAAGAGAACATTGGTTCAGCTACTCTGGACGACATTACGGACAGGCTTAGAGTCCTTAAACTAGCTAATTCATTCATTTCGGAGGCCGTAGTACATCTTACTAAACTTACGGCGAAGAATTCAGGATTCGCCATTCAGGCACGCAGGGCGCTGTGGCTAAAATCCTGGTCAGCTGATGTTACTTCTAAGTCTAAATTGCTTAATATACCTTTCAAAGGGCAGACCTTATTCGGGCCCGGGTTGAAAGAGATTATCGCTGACATTACAGGAGGTAAAGGCCATGCCCTGCCTCAGGACAAAGCCAAAGCCAAAGCCAAGACTAGACAGTCTAATTTTCGTTCCTTTCGTAATTTCAAAGCAGGAGCAGCATCAACTTCCTCTGCACCAAAACAGGAAGGAGCTGTTGCTCGCTACAGACAAGGCTGGAAACCTAACCAGTCCTGGAACAAGGGCAAGCAGACTAGGAAACCTGCTGCTGCCCCTAAAACAGCATGAATTGAGGGCCCCCGATCCGGGATCGGATCTAGTGGGGGGCAGACTTTCTCTCTTCGCCCAGGCTTGGGCAAGAGATGTTCAGGATCCCTGGGCGCTAGAGATAATATCTCAGGGATACCTTCTGGACTTCAAATACTCTCCTCCAAGAGAGAGATTTCATCTGTCAAGATTGTCAACAATCCAGACAAAGAAAGAGGCGTTTCTACGCTGCGTACAAGAGCTCTTGTTAATGGGAGTAATCCATCCAGTTCCACGATCGGAACAGGGACAGGGGTTTTACTCAAATCTGTTTGTGGTTCCCAAAAAAGAGGGAACTTTCAGACCAATCCTGGACTTAAAGATCCTTAACAAATTCCTAAGAGTTCCATCGTTCAAGATGGAGACTATTCGGACAATTTTACCTATGATCCAAGAGGGTCAATACATGACCACTGTAGATTTAAAAGATGCTTACCTTCACATACCGATTCACAAAGATCATTATCGGTACCTAAGGTTTGCCTTCCTAGACAGGCATTACCAGTTTGTGGCTCTTCCATTCGGATTGGCTACAGCTCCAAGAATCTTCACAAAGGTTCTGGGTGCTCTTCTGGCGGTACTAAGACCGCGGGGAATCTCGGTAGCTCCATACCTAGACGACATTCTGATACAAGCTTCAAGCTTTCAAACTGCCAAGTCTCATACAGAGTTAGTGCTGGCATTTCTAAGGTCACATGGATGGAAGGTGAACGAAAAGAAAAGTTCACTCGTTCCACTCACAAGAGTTCCCTTCCTGGGGACTCTTATAGATTCTGTAGAAATGAAGATTTACCTGACAGAGGACAGGCTAACAAGACTTCAAAGTGCTTGCCGCACCCTTTATTCCATTCAACACCCGTCAGTGGCTCAATGCATGGAGGTAATCGGCTTAATGGTAGCGGCAATGGACATAGTACCCTTTGCACGCTTACACCTCAGACCACTGCAACTGTGCATGCTAAGTCAGTGGAATGGGGATTACTCAGACTTATCCCCTTCTCTGAATCTGGATCAAGAGACCAGAAATTCTCTTCTATGGTGGCTTTCTCGGCCACATCTGTCCAGGGGGATGCCATTCAGCAGACCAGACTGGACAATTGTAACAACAGACGCCAGCCTTCTAGGTTGGGGTGCCGTCTGGAATTCTCTGAAGACTCAGGGACAATGGAGTCAGGAGGAGAGTCTCCTGCCAATAAACATTCTGGAATTGAGAGCAGTTCTCAATGCCCTCCTGGCTTGGCCCCAGTTGACAACTCGGGGGTTCATCAGGTTTCAGTCGGACAACATCACGACTGTAGCTTACATCAACCATCAGGGAGGG
Organism: Bombina bombina; assembly: GCF_027579735.1. Taxonomy (NCBI): domain Eukaryota; kingdom Metazoa; phylum Chordata; class Amphibia; order Anura; family Bombinatoridae; genus Bombina; species Bombina bombina. The sequence goes on from NC_069509.1 coordinate 37,629,149, forward strand.
ACAAGAAGCTCCCTAGCTATGATGGAAGTATCAAAGATAATTTGCTGGGCAGAGTCTCACTCTTGCCACCTGTCAGCAATCCACATCCCGGGAGTGGAGAACTGGGAGGCGGATTTCTTAAGTCGTCAGACTTTTCATCCGGGGGAGTGGGAACTTCATCCGGAGGTCTTTGCCCAAATACTTTGACGTTGGGGCAACCCAGAGATAGATCTCATGGCGTCTCGACAGAACGCCAAGCTTCCTCGTTACGGGTCCGGATCCAGGAGCAGTCCTGATAGATGCTCTGACAGCACCTTGGGACTTCAGGATGGCTTACGTGTTTCCACCCTTCCCGTTGCTTCCTCGATTGATTGCCAGAATCAAACAAGAGAGAGCATCAGTGATTCTAATAGCACCTGCGTGGCCACGCAGGACTTGGTATGCAGACCTGGTGGACATGTCATCCTGTCCACCTTGGTCTCTACCTCTGAAACAGGACCTTCTGATACAGGGTCCCTTCAAACATCAAAATCTAACTTCTCTGAAGCTGACTGCTTGGAAATTGAACGCTTGATTTTATCAAGACGTGGATTTTCTGAGTCAGTTATTGATACCTTAATACAGGCTAGGAAACCTGTTACCAGAAAGATTTACCATAAGATATGGCGTAAATACCTATATTGGTGTGAATCCAAAGGTTACTCTTGGAGTAAGGTTAGGATTCCTAGGATATTGTCTTTTCTACAAGAAGGTTTAGAAAAGGGTTTATCTGCTAGTTCATTAAAGGGACAGATCTCAGCTCTGTCCATTCTGTTACACAAACGTCTGTCAGAAGTTCCTGACGTCCAGGCTTTTTGTCAGGCTTTGGCCAGAATTAAGCCTGTGTTTAAAACTGTTGCTCCACCATGGAGTTTAAACCTTGTTCTTAATGTTTTACAGGGCGTTCCGTTTGAACCCCTTCATTCCATTGATATAAAGTTGTTATCTTGGAAAGTTCTATTTTTAATGGCTATTTCCTCGGCTCGAAGAGTCTCTGAATTATCAGCCTTACATTGTGATTCTCCTTATTTGATTTTTCATTCGGATAAGGTAGTCCTGCGTACTAAACCTGGGTTCTTACCTAAGGTAGTTACTAACAGGAATATCAATCAAGAGATTGTTGTTCCTTCTTTATGCCCAAATCCTTCTTCAAAGAAGGAACGTCTACTGCACAACCTGGATGTAGTCCGTGCTCTAAAATTTTACTTACAGGCAACTAAGGAATTTCGACAAACGTCTTCTCTGTTTGTCATTTACTCTGGGCAGAGGAGAGGTCAAAAAGCTTCCGCTACCTCTCTTTCTTTTTGGCTTCGTAGCATAATTCGTTTAGCTTATGAGACTGCTGGACAGCAGCCTCCTGAAAGAATTACAGCTCATTCTACTAGAGCTGTGGCTTCCACTTGGGCCTTCAAGAATGAGGCCTCTGTTGAACAGATTTGCAAGGCTGCAACTTGGTCTTCGCTTCATACTTTTTCCAAATTTTACAAATTTGACACTTTTGCTTCATCGGAGGCTATTTTTGGGAGAAAGGTTCTTCAGGCAGTGGTTCCTTCTGTATAAAGAGCCTGCCTATCCCTCCCGTCATCCGTGTACTTTTGCTTTGGTATTGGTATCCCAGAAGTAATGATGACCCGTGGACTGATCACACTTAACAGAAGAAAACATAATTTATGCTTACCTGATAAATTCCTTTCTTCTGTAGTGTGATCAGTCCACGGCCCGCCCTGTTTTTAAGGCAGGTAAATATTTTTTAATTTATACTCCAGTCACCACTTCACCCTTGGCTTTTCCTTTCTCGTTGGTCCTTGGTCGAATGACTGGGAGTGACGTAGAGGGGAGGAGCTATATGCAGCTCTGCTGGGTGAATCCTCTTGCACTTCCTGTTGGGGAGGAGTAATATCCCAGAAGTAATGATGACCCGTGGACTGATCACTCTACAGAAGAAAGGAATTTATCAGGTAAGCATAAATTATGTTTTTTAAAAAAATACATTGTTATTGCAAACTGGGTACTGGCAGACAGCTGCCAGTACCCAATATGGCGCACAATAAGGCAGGGGGGTTTAAAGAGCTGTTTGGGGGGGATGAGGGAAGTTGGGGGCTAAGGGGGGGTCCTACACAGCAGAAGATTTTATTTTTATTTTTTAAAAACCTACCCCCCCCAAAAAAAAACTTATTTTAGGACTGGCAGACTTTCTGCCAGTACTTAAGATGGCGTGGACAATTGTGGGGTGGGGGAGGGAATGGAGCTGTTTGGGAGGGATCAGGGGGTGGGATGTGTCAGGTGGGAGGCTGATCTCTACACTAAAGCTAAAATTAACCCTGCAAGCTCCCTACAAGCTACCTAGTTAACCCCTTCACTGCTAGACATAATATACGTGTGATTCGCAGAGGCATTTAGCTACCTTCTAACTACCAAAAAGCAACGCCAAAGACATATATGTCTGCTATTTCTGAACATAGGGGATCCCAAAGAAGCATTTACAACAATTTGTGCCATAATTGCACAAGCTGTTTGTAAATAATTTCAGTGAGAAACCTAAAATTGTGAAAAATTACACGTTTTTTTTTTTTAATTTGATTGCATTTGGCAGTGAAATGGTGGCATGAAATATACCAGCATGGGCCTAGATCAATACTTGGGGTTGTCTACTACACTACACTAAAGCTAAAATTAACCCTACAAGCTCCATAATTAACCCCTTCACTGCTGCGCATAATAAACATGTGGTGCGCAGTGGCATTTAGCAGCCTTCTAATTACCAAAAAGCACCGCCAAAGCCATATATGTCTGCTATTTCTGAACAAAGGGTATCCCAGAGAAGCATTTACAACCATTTGTGCCATAATTGCACAAGCTGTTTGTAAATAATTTCAGTGAGAAACCTAAAATTGTGAATAATTTTTTTTTTTTTTTTTTAATTTGATCGCATTTGGCGGTGAAATGGTGGCATGAAATATACCAAAATGGGCCTAGATCAATTCTTGGGGTTGTCTACTACACTAAACTAAAGCTAAAATTAACCCTATAAGCTCCCTACATGCTCCCTAATTAACCCCTTCACTGCTGGGCATAATACACGTGTGGTGCGCAGTGGCATTTAGCGGCCTTCTAGTTACCAAAAAGCAACGTCAAAGCTATATATGTCTGCTATTTCTGAACAAAGCAGATCCCAGAGAAGCATTTACAACCATTTGTCCCATAATTGCACAAGCTGTTTGTAAATAATTTCAGTGAGAAACCTAAAGTTAGTGAAAAGATTTGTGAAAAAGTGAACAATTTTTTTTTATTTGATCGCATTTGGTGGTGAAATGGTGGCATGAAATATACCAAAATGGGCCTAGATCAATACTTTGGGTTGTCTTCTAAAAAAAAATATATACATGTCAAAGGATATTCAGGGATTCCTGACAGATATCAGTGTCCCAATGTAACTAGCGCTAATTTTGAAAAAAAGTGGTTTGGAAATAGCAAAGTGCTACTTGTATTTATTGCCCCATAAATTGCACAAAAAAAAAGCAAAGAACATGTAAACATTGGGTATTTCTAAACTCAGGACAAAATTTAGAAACTATTTAGCATGGGTGTTTTATGGTGGTTGTAGATGTGTAACAGATTTTGGAGGTCAAAGTTTGAAAAAAAAAAATAGTTTTCCATTTTTTCCTCATATTTTATAAAAAAAATATAGTAAATTATAAGATATGATGACAATAATGGTATCTTTAGAAAGTCCATTTAATGGTAAGAACAAGTGTATATAATATGTGTGGGTACAGTAAATGAGTAAGAGGAAAATTACAGCTAAACACACACACTGCAGAAATGTAAAAATAGCCTTTGTCCCAAACGGTCAGAAAATGGTTGCTCTATCTGAATCATGAAAGAAAATAATTGGGTTCAGTGTCCCTTTCACAAGCCTTTCCCATATGTGCCCATGATAGGCTTCACCAGAGGGAATATGATACTGCAAGACAACGCGATTCTGCTAACCAACAATACTGTGGCAACTGCACTAAATGTATTTAGAAAGTGTTCACACGCAGCCAGTATATTTATTACAAGACTACAGAAAAGTATTGTAATTACAAAGTGGTTTTAAGTTCCTTCAAAATCACAATCTTCTAAAATGAAAGAAACAATTAATGCACCTGTTAAATGTACAGCATAATCTAGGGACCTTTTTTATCTCATATTTCAAAGTAGAATTGTAAAAAAAAAAGTTTCAATTTGTATTATCAAAATATACTTAGCTCTTTTGGTATCCTTTGTAGAAAAGCAGGTAGGCTCAGGAGTGTGCATGTCTGAAGTACTAGATGGCAGCAGTGTTATAGGTTTGCAAGAGCACTAGATAGCAGCAATGTTTGCTGCTGACATGTGCACATGCCAGCTACCTAGATATGCTGGTCTACAAAATTGAGAACATAAGTAAAACACTTTTTTTAAAAAGTTGGATTTCATGTCCCTTTAAATTTCTTAAATTGGGCCAGGAAGTCAAATATTAGATATAAATAGGGGAAGGAGGGGGGCAGAAAACAGCTCTCATCAAGACCATCTCACAAATTGCAGTATGGTTGGATTAGTTTAAAAAGGTCCGTAAAATACAGTAGATTTACATCAACAAATTCATGATAAAAAGACAATGCAATAGCATTTACCCTTAACTTCAAAATGAATAGTAGATTTTTCAAACATTTTTCTCTGACAACATTTTAAAGTTAGGTCTATTTCCACTCCTCCTGTATCATGCAACATAGTAGATGAGGTTTAAAAAAGACCCAAGTCCATAGAGTTCAAACTATACAAATCTAAAATACTTACAACAAAATTAAATTAATCCCACTAAAAGTTGACCCATTTAATACAAGCAATCATATGCATTTATTTTGTTTCCAGCCAGGAGATTAAATCTCCTTTCCTCCAACCTTAAATTGTGACCTCTTGCCACAAACATTTTTCTAGGAATAAACAGAGCTTCTGCCATCTCTGTATATGAGCCTTGAATATATTTATATAAAGTAATCATGTCATCTCTCAATCGCCTTTTTTTCTAGCGAAAACAACTAGCCTCTCCTCATAGCTTAAATTCCCCTTATTAGCTTTGTGGCCCTTCTCTAAACTTTTTCTAGTTCTGCAATATCTTTTTTTGCGATCGGTCCCCAGAACTGCACTCCAAACTTAAGGTGAGGTCTTACCAGGGCTTTATATAGTGACAGAATTATGCTTTCCACCCTTGAATCAATGCCTCTTTTAATACATGCTAGTATCTTATTAGCCTTTGAAGCCGCTGCCCTGCATTGTGCACCCATCTTTAGCTTGTTATCTATTACTACTCCCAAATCTCTTTCCTCCTCTTTTTGTCCAAGTCTTGTCCCATTTAAAAAATACATTGCCTGCTTATTTTTACTTCCAAAATGTAGAACCTTGCATTTCCCCGTATTAAATCTCATTTTCCATTTACCTGCTCATAATTCTAATTTTAGCAGATCCCTTTGTAACGAAAGTTTATCCTGCTCTGACCTAATGACCTTACTTAACTTAGTATCATCTGCAAAAATAGATAAGTCGCTATTTAATCCTTGCTCCAAGTCATTAATAAAAATATTAAAAAGAACAGGGCCCAGTACTGATCCCTGGGGGACTCTACGGATTACCTATGTCCAATCCGAGTATGATCCATTTACTACTACTCGTTGCTCCCTATCTTTTATCCATAAGCTAACATTTTCAGCTATTCCCAGTCCCTTAAAGGGACCTCAAACAAGTTGGGATAGACACAACATATATGTACTTTATATTACTTTACCTGCAAATTTATACTGCAGTGCCTCGCCATTAACCCTTTCTTTTTAGTTTCTGAATTGTAAAACTCTAACTCCCCCACACAATTCCTTTTATGACTGTATCTATGTTTATCTTTTGGTAGAATGCAAAAGAGAATAGGGATTATCTGATGGAGCCTGCCTAGAAACTGAATTTAGTTGAAATACAATGCCTGTGTCTAAACACTGATAATAGGGGTGGAGTTGGATGCTCCAGACAGCTTAGCTATGCAATTAATTTTTCTTATTTTTGAAAAAATTTAAATACTTGCCAGCAATTTTTTATGCAAACTTTTTTAAATTAATTAGCCCTTTTAGGATATGCACAGATCTCAACCTGTTTTATGGCACTTTAATCTCTCATGTGGCACTGTATCAAACGCCTTTGCAAAATCTAAGTATATCACATCAATTGATTCCTCTTGATCTATATTTTTACTTCCTCTTAGTATCTTATTAGATTAGTTTAACATGATCTATTTCTCATAAAACCATGCTGATTTGAACTCATCTTATTTACACGAATATGCTCATCAATATAATCCCTTCAAATATCTTCCCCACTATTGTCAGACTAACTGGTCTATAGCTTCCTGGATCATCCCTGCTTCCTTTTTTGAAGAGTGGCACCACATCAGCTTTACGCCAATCCTGGGATACTATGCCCGAGGATAAAGAATCTTGAAAAATTAAGAGTAGGTTTATCTAGAACAGTGCTAAATTCCCGTTACAGCCTTGGGAGTATTCCATCTGTGCCTGGAGTTATTTACCTTATTATCCAGTTTTTCCTGATATCCCCCTAGACATAACCAGTGTTCCCTCTAAGGCCAGTTTTGTGAGCTGCTCAGCAGTGAAACAGTTAATCAGAGCAATTAGCAAACATTGCTGCTCTATCTGAATCATGAAAGTTTAAATTTTGACTTGCGTATCCCTTTAAGCATAGAATAGATTGGCTATTAGAACTCTAGTGGTGTTTGCTTCCTCAGTTGCTACAGCTATAATGTAACATGTTGTGAAACTGGTTTCTCTAACTCCATTATGTAACAGTTACCAAACTCAGCGTCCTTAGGGCACTAAAAAAAAAAAAATCTACACACCAAACTTAAATGAAAACATTTCCATAAAATAATGCAAACCCAGGAGGGGGTAGAAATAGAAGATACGGTAAATGTGCTTTTTGTGGCCCGATTTTCCTCTTATTAAACACCAAATAAATGCTGGATTGAATGGTGCATTAAAAGAAAATTTTAGTCGGATAACATGTCGATGTACTTTTTAATGTTTCATTAGCTGTATAAATATTGACAAAATAAGTGTAAAGTTTTAGTGTCTATAAAACAAATGGGAGCTGCCATGTTGTAACTTAGGTTACCTACTCTGCTATGACCAATTAGGGACAGTTATAAATAGGTCACTAGAGTGTGCAGCCAATGGCTGTGTGGAATGTAACTGTGTTCTGCACTTCCATTTCTAACAGAAACTGAAAAGCTCACAGTTTCAGAATGGAATTGCAGGAAAAGGGGGCAAAATAATGAAAGTATATTGCAGAGTTTTTTTTTTTTATTACAGTTTATCATTTTATATTACCTTCTCAAAGTGTTTAATGTCCCTTTAATACACTATAATTTCATAATAAAAGAGCACTTAATGTATATTAAAAAAAATTTTTTGACAAGGTTCAGATTTTCTGCAGGTTATGCTTACAAAGCCCTTAGAATAAAAACTGGCACACAGGTCTGTGGTTCGTTATCTGCTTTATTGATATTTATCCAGCAGTGACAGATAAATGACTCAGAGCCGAGTACACACATTGGACAAAGCACAAAGACATGCGCACACAACACGCACACCGATCTGTGTCACACCTCAGTCACACCTGACGCAGGTCCATTCGGGATTTTACAGAGCAACGCTCTGCAATCTCTCTCCAATGCAGGGAAGGCTAACGGTGAAACTCTGCAGAGATCTATCAGGAAATGGCTTTTTGCTCTACAGAGGGACCTCACATAATATGCTTGGAAGAAGCCACAACACTGGCGAGACTACAAGACGACTTTGTACATAATTTAATAAGCGTGGTTGGATACAAACAGGGAATCTCCGGCTGCAGCTCCTGCCTGGCCGGTGGGCACATACTTGCCTTGGCAAGCAAGGCTGTTTGCCTAAAGAAAGGACACAAGAAAACAAACAATTCTTAAAATATTCAACAATACTTTTATATAGTAGAAAAAACAAAAACCTGTAGGTTGTATCTGAAAACAAAAAGCTGATTAAGGGACAGTCTAAGACTTTAAGATGACTAAGGTCTACCTTAGATTAAGCTGGAAATCACCTCATGCACCCAGAACAGTAAGTTATTTTAAAATGAATATTGTTTCTGGCCAAAATGAAATGTCTACCAAGCTCCACCCACTGATGACATCACGATCTGGCCTACTTCTAGGCACTATGCTGAACCCAAACTAGTGAGTCTTGTGATTGGATGTCATATGCAGCCCAGATCATGATGTCATCAGTGGGCAGAGCTTGGCTCTATTTCATAGTTGCCAGAAACAATATTAGTTTTATTGTAACTTTAATGTTCCTGCTGCATAATATAGAAAAAGGTGCAGGAGACTATAAGGTAAGACTAAGATGACTAAGGTGTAGACTGTCCCTTTAAGTTAAAAATAAATATGTAGTGCCCAGCTTTGTGCATCTGGGTTCCGTGAATCTATTGCTCATTTGCAGATATGGACAACTATAACAGAGTTGGTTTATTCAGCAGAGAGAAAGAATCAAGCCACTTTATTTTTTTTTAATGTTAGAGTGTTAGAGTGTGTATGTGGCATTTGTTCAAGGTCGCCATCTTATGGCAAGTGACCATATGTGACATCAGGTTTTATTCTTACCAGGGCACGCTTGGTGTATTCTTCCTGGGCGTTCTTAACGTTCTCCTTCTTGCCACTCCAAGCTTTGAGGGCAGATGCCTGAAGGGCCCGGCCATAGGAGAAGGTCAGGGGCCAGGGCTTGTGCAGAGGGCATTTGTTTATAGCATTGAGGTGCACGGTGGCTTCCTCCTCACTCTGTCCTCCAGAGAGGAAAGTGATACCTAGATGAGAAAAATGACATGAGTGAGCAACCTTAAAAAGGGACAGTACACTGTAAAATTGTTTCTATACGAATGTATTCTCAATTACTTGTTATACCAGATGCAGAGTATAAAATGTATGAGAAATTGCATTTTCAGGTTTGTGTATATGAAGTAGCTGGTTTTGTGCTTTTAAACCACGGCCAATTACAATGGGTTGAGCTTCAGTTAATATCAGATCTCATTATGTTATCACTTTATATACACACACTTGCTTCCTCATATTTGTCTAAAAAACTAAAGCTCAATACTTGGAGAGAACAATGGAAAATTATCATTTTATTAATTAACTATCCTGCACCCTACTGAGAGTGTAATCTCTTCTGCTGGCTGTGTTTACTTAGGCTATTCAATAGAATATACTGTAGTATAGAAACTTTCAGTATAGGTTGGGATACCATAGGCTAAAAATCAGATATTTCAAATGCCAAAATAGTGGTAAAGGAGCTACTTGTAAACAATTTAAAACACTTCAGCAGGTAAAATGAATAATTTGGAACAATTTAAAGGGAAGAAAATGTTTGGGTGAACTGTCCCTTTAATTACATTATTCAGCTCTTCCCCTCCTTACCAGAGACTGCAGGGGGCACAGTGCGCCTCAGGGCAGTGACTGTTGCCATGGCAACCTCTTCAGGGGTGTATTTTTTGGTGCATGCGTGTCCAGGTGTCACCATGTTGGGCTTCAGCAGGGTTCCTTCCAGATACACATGATGGTCACTAAGAGCTTTGTATACAGCAGCCAGGACCTGTGTGCACAGAAATCATCACTGCACAGTTCTGCAAACAAACCCAGACAGCTCTCACCCAGCTATAGACCGTACCTACCTTCTCTGTGACATATTGGCATCTCTTCAGGTCATGTTCACCGTCAGGAAGGACCTCAGGTTCCACAATGGGTACAATGCCATTCTGTAGGGACACAGAAGGGTGTATACAGGTTACACTAAGGATAAACTGTGTAGATTAAAATTGAAGGACAATGCATAACACTGTACACTCACTGAGAGACAAGTTATTGAGGGTCAAATTGCAAGTAATGAAGCAGAAACATAACGTGTGTACAGTACTAAGGGTCTTTTACAATGCAAAAAAGTGTGCATTAGTGCACAGAGATTTTTATTCATATTATTTGGACTTTCTAACATATTACACATAGTTACCTGTTGGCAGATACTGGCATAACGTGCCAGCACATTTGCGTTCTCCAAGATGGCAAGGTGAGATGGAGTGTGCTCTGAGATCTTCAACACACTGCGCCATTTGGCGAAGTCAGCACCGTCCTTCTTGTACTGGGCACATCGTTCAGACAGTCCGTCCAGTCCTAAGAGTACCAGGAATTAGAGGTTTGTGAAGAACATTCTCTGCAAGTCCTAATTGCATTAACAATAAATATGAGGAGAATAAATAGAATTCACAATACAATAGGAGTGTCAGAAACGGTTCTGGAATGTTGCCCCAATGTCAATATAGCAACTGCCAAAATAACAAAAGTAAACTACTGGGGGGGTGAGCCGGCTCCCATTAACCAATTGGATGCCAGAGAGAACTGCTTTGCAATATAATTCAGCCCCATCTGGTATCAAAAGGACATTCTAGTGTAAAAGTAAATATCCCCCTTCATTTACCAACGAAACTGAGTATTTTGTAAGAAAATGCTCTGTGCTTATCTCCTTCAAAAGTGGTATTCCTTGCAAACCCCAATTCTGCTCAAGGAGGAGGATATGGTCAGTGATTGTAGCATATGCAGGTATTCCTACGTCTCGTTGGCCAACTGTAGCCTCATTTGGAGTGGCCTAGAAACATAACCAACTACTTTGCAGGACTTGAACATGTGTCAATTACAATCATTTAGAAATGCTTTTCAAAATGGCTCAACAAAAATCCTCTGACTTAATATAGTGAATTTTGTAGATAAATACAAATAAAAAAAATTATAAAAACTTTTCTTATAGGATTGTTATAGACTACGTTGTAAGGAATGTGCTAATGAAATGGGATATTCTGCTATAAATATACTTTCTAACCCTAGTCTTCGATCTTGCAGCGCAATGTCACAGAACTCAGTATACACAAGATGTTCACTATCTGGTTGCCAGGATACTTTAGATACAGCCAAACAAATTATTCACTTCCTGTTTCAGCAACATTAACCATGCCCCTCCCCATTGTGCTTACCCTGGGTTGTAGTCTCTCCATTTGTTCCAGCCAAGGGGACAACACCTTTGTCTACCTGTAGGGAGGAAATATCAAGGATCAGAGTTATACATTACAACATACACACCAACATGACATTACCGATCATACAGTATTGTCAACCTACCTTGATGCCAACAACGGCACCTTTATCCTTGATGACCTTGGTAAAGGGTGTGCCGTCATCAGACTTGTGGTACAGTGTCTCATGGAAGGTGATGACACCGCCGATGCAGGGGTTAACCCTTTCATCAGCTGTGAAGAGCAGTTGGCGATAAAAGCGGCGATTCTCCTCTGTGTTCTCCACCCCAATGGAGCTCAGGCGCTTAGCTATGCTGCCTAAAGACAGATCAAAAGGAGGCGATTAAAGATATCATCCCCAGATTCTTCATTAAACATTAGCACACTACACATTGCAGCCATCTCATGCATCCAAAGGGTTAATGCCAAATTGGATAGTGAGCTTTGTTAAAAATAGTTCAGTGGTTTCATATTGTAAGGAACATTATCATTTTTTTTTCATCCAAGAGGGTATTTAAAAATGTATTCCAGCATGGGAGTTGTCTTATCAGCCAGTGAGCTACAGTTTCCTAGGGATGGGTTTTGCACAAACATGACATTTCCATTGGTTTCAACATAAAAACATTTAAATACTGTAAATGGTTACAGCTGTACCTGATGGGCGACCTTTCAGGTTTCATGTTGGGGGCAGATTCCTTTGGGATTGGCTGAATTATACATTTTTATAGACTAGTGTGTACTGCAGAGAAATCCAGCAAGTATCACGTTTCTCCAGATCCACAGACTGCCTACTATCACATGAATAAATATATTTGTAATGTTTTTATTACACGATACTTTATTAAAAGGGTAGGATACCTAGAAGTTCTCTTGTGATTCAGAGAGAGCATACAAATAATACAAAATAAGTTTCCAAATGTACTTCTATTATCAAATCTGCTTTGTTGGAGACTTTAGTTTAGGTGTCTAGTGCACTACCTGGCAGGAAATAGTGCAGGTGTGTAGGGCTATCACAAATAATTAAATTCTTGAAAAACTGCTGCCATAGTGCTCCAGACACATGCATGATCCTGAGCTTTACATCCCTGCTTTTCAACAAAAGATACAAAGAACAGAAAATGTAATAGAAGTAAATTAGAAAGTCGTTTAAAAAAAAAAAAAAAATGCATGCTCTCTCTGAATTATAAAAGTAAAATTTTGGGGTTTTGGGTCTCTACAAATACTTATACTGATTTCACTAGCTCTCCACAACAAGATGCCATAATGTCAGAGGATAAGCGAAGGGGAGTCCTAAAGAAAGAAAAAAAGTAATCTCAAGTAGAAAGATGTAAAGTCTGAATATAATCATCAGACCGATAAAGCGCCATGTAATATTCATCATGTCACAGCTGCACATAGAACATTATCCCACAATAAACTTAATCCCTTGGCAGTGAAATACCCCCCACAACACAGAGTTCAACCACACTGACCTGTGGACTCGTCAGCAGCTAGGATGCCCTTTCCTGGGGCTACGATACGCTTTGCAATATCATGGAGCTCTTTCTTCTGCTCAGGGGTCAGTGCGGGGTATTCGTGAGGCATGGTGCTGTGCTCTGCAGGGAAGGAACAGAGAAATGTCAGTTACACAGAAAACCAAGGAGATGTTCTGGTACAGAGGTATGGAACATAGTCCTAAAGTAGTCTCCCTGGACCAGCAATATTGCTGCAGCAGAGATCTCACCATAGACACAACATGGCTACCGGCACATCATTGTAATCCTTAGTTCTGGTATCCATAGTATTAACAGTAGCGTCTGCATTGTGCCACAATGTCACAGTTTAGCTGCTAAGATGGGTAACCAGGAACATTTTAAAGTCTAATATACGGAGATGTTGGTACTTAAGTGATATGATGGAGCATGCAATTTTACAAACAACTTTCTAGTTTACTTCTATTATCAAACTTTTCCGTTCTCTTGGTATTGTGTTGAAAAGCAGGGGTGTAAAGCTTAGGAGTCAGCCCATTTCTGGAGCATTATAAGGCAGCAGTTTTGCAAGAGCACTAGAGGGCAGCACTATTTCCTGCCATGTAGTGATCCAGATGCCTACCTAGGTATCTCTTCAACAAACAACATCATGGGAAAGAAGCAAATTTGACAATAGAAGTAAATTGGAATTTTTTAATGTTATGCTCTGTCTAAATCACAAAAGAAAAGTTTGGGTTTCCATATCCCTTTAATATTTTATCTTGGCCCACAATATAGAGGATGTTACCCCAGAACATAGGGTAGAAATAGATATTTATGGCTGCAACTTATCATACAGGAAACGAAGAACATACTTGCTGGTGTTTGTAAACATTAAATAAAAGGACAGAGCACAAATATACTTAGCCTGAGCACAAGCGTCAGAGCTGCTGAATACGTATACTCAAGCACAAGCGTCAGAGCTGCTGAATACGTATACTCAAGTACAATGAGTTAGTAGGTCTGAGGACATCTACACATGAAAATATAGCAAAAGGGATATATTCTGTCTAACTAGATTGTTTTTACACAAATCCCCATATAATACTATGTTTAACCCCTGCAAACTAGCTCTGATCTGCACCAGATGAGGAAAGTTATTATTAATAATAAAAAAAATAAAAGTGGAATTGTGAGAGAGATAGACACATATACACACACCAATTAAGCTTTTTTTTTACACTGAAGTATTACTTAAATAAATGGGTTAACAACTTTAAGAGGCCATGTGCACGTGTATTTGCATTTAATTAGCTGTAGGACATGCCAATATGTTTAGAGCCAGAATTAAAGTGGCTCCTTGGTTTTGTCTGACGCAGTATTATGGGATAATTAATCTTTCAGGCTACCAGGAATCTTGGATGCATTTCTGAGTATAATAGTTTTAAGGTCTGGGTGTGACAATTTGCCAGATTATATAAAAATACCTGCAACACACCTAGAGAATATTCACTGCCCCTGCAAGCCGGCTATAAAACCTCTCCTTCTCCTTGCAGTTATTAGCATCAGGCTATTGTACAGTGATCTGGATATCATCCTTCACTGTCAAACCCCCCCCCCCCCCATATCGATTGCAGGGTATTTAAAGCCGTCAAGGAGACTTAGAGGGCAAGCGTTCAACTAAAGCCAGATCAAAACAAGCTACGTGCTGTGGTACAAGCACAGAGGTAGCATCAATAGGTGTGTGGTTACCTTTAGTATTTCAGAAGCTAAAAGCCAGCCTTGCTGCAGAACACTGAATGTCAAAAGAAGGGGGAGGGTGTAGGAGGGCTTCCTCTTTAGCACAAGGAAATGATGAAGCAAATCAGAGGCAGCATTACATCCCCTATCCTACAGGCCTAGCAAAGAAACGCAGAGCATCTCTCCACTCAGGGGTTTCCCTGCAGAGGCTTGACATTAACCCATCACATGCCAGAGATCTGTACAGCATTGACACACACTTGGTTAACCCACTGTATGCCAACAACCTATACAAAGCATAACATAGCTAATATATAATTGTGTATAAACTCCATTAACCCATGTCATGCAGTGAATCGAATCAGTCTATACAGTGTTAATTCACACCATGGGGCTTTAAGAGCAGACAGTTTTCCCTGCACAGCCTGTTCAGAGACTTGCAAAGCATCACAGCACACTGGTACAGAGCCCCACAGGTAACTAATACCATGGTAATGATCTACAGAGCATCGCAGCAGGCTGGTTAACCCATTCCGTGAGCCTACAAAGCATCACTGCACACTGGTACAGAGCCCCACAGGTAACTAATACCATGGTAATGATCTACAGAGCATCACAACAGGCTGGTTAACCCATTCCGTGAGCCTACAAATCATCACTGCACACTGGTACAGAGCCCCACAGGTAACTAATACCATGGTAATGATCTACAGAGCATCGCAGCAGGCTGGTTAACCCATTCCGTGAGCCTACAAAGCATCACTGCACACTGGTACAGAGCCCCACAGGTAACTAATACCATGGTAATGATCTACAGAGCATCACAACAGGCTGGTTAACCCATTCAGAGCCCCACAGGTAACTAATACCATGGTAATGATCTACAGAGCATCACAACAGGCTGGTTAACCCATTCCGTGAGCCTACAAAGCATCACTGCACACTGGTACAGAGCCCCACAGGTAACTAATACCATGGTAATGATCTACAGAGCATCACAACAGGCTGGTTAACCCATTCCATGAACCTACAAAGCATCACTGCACACTGGTACAGAGCCCCACAGGTAACTAATACCATGGTAATGATCTACAGAGCATCACAACAGGCTGGTTAACCCATTCAGAGCCCCACAGGTAACTAATACCATGGTAATGATCTACAGAGCATCACAACAGGCTGGTTAACCCATTCCATGAACCTACAAAGCATCACTGCACACTGGTACAGAGCCCCACAGGTAACTAATACCATAGTAATGATCTGCAGAGCATCACAACAGGCTGGTTAACCCATTCCATGAACCTACAAAGCATCACTGCACACTGGTACAGAGCCCCACAGGTAACTAATACCATGGTAATGATCTACAGAGCATCACAACAGGCTGGTTAACCCATTCAGAGCCCCACAGGTAACTAATACCATGGTAATGATCTACAGAGCATCACAACAGGCTGGTTAACCCATTCCATGAACCTACAAAGCATCACTGCACACTGGTACAGAGCCCCACAGGTAACTAATACCATGGTAATGATCTACAGAGCATCGCAACAGGCTGGTTAACCCATTCCATGAACCTACAAAGCATCACTGCACACTGGTACAGAGCCCCACAGGTAACTAATACCATGGTAATGATCTACAGAGCATCACAACAGGCTGGTTAACCCATTCCATGAACCTACAAAGAATTACAGCACAGTAGAAACCCTGCAGAGCATTCTATTCTACACAAGGCACCTATAGCACAGTGGTCACTCATCACAGTCTTACAGTTAACCCAGTAAGTACCTAACAGGGAGCCCAGAGGTTAAAATGAGACACTTGCTTAGCGGTTCCGCCTACACAGGATAAAAGCAGCTGAGGCTGCATCCTACCAGTGACTCACAGGGCCCTTGTGCTAATCTCATCACCGTCCCCCTTATATAGCTGCTGCTCCCTAATCACCAGCCGGTTACCCACAAGCATTGCCTCCCTGTGCTCTATACTACACCCGTCATGAGGGCGCCTGCCTCTATATAACGATATTTATCTGCCCCTGCAGAAGCTCTCACCTGCTTGGTGTTTCCGGTTAAACTGATGCTGAAGGGTCTGAATCAGAACTTCTTGTATCAAGGGCAGGGGGCGGGGACACTGTATGCGCGTGGCCAATCAGGAATAGAGCTCTAGTGATGATGAGAGGCGGCCATGATATAGTAAAGAGACAGTTAGTTATAGAGACGGCTTCTTTATGGCCCACTGACAGCAGGTCACGGGAGCAGTCTATTTAACCCCACATCACATATGGATCAGACATCCTGATAATCTGTTCTGTTTGTAAATGGGGTCTGAGACTCCTTAATATATACTGTGTATGCTATGCATAATATGATGACGTATGTTACTTTATATAATAACGTCACCCTGTATAGTGCTTATCTCTGTATAGATGTGTTGCACTAAATGTGACACACAAATCCCTCATGTCATTTATCCATATAGACACATTATATCCATCTATACATCACACATACACATATATATATATATACTCACGTACTATGCACATATATACATCAGGAACACGTATCTATATACTATATATATGTACCCCTACCATCTATACGTCTCACACACACACATATATATATACTCACATACTATGCACATATATAAATCAGGCACACGTATCTATATACTATATATATATGTACCCCTACCATCTATACGTCTCACACACACACACACACACATATATATATATATATATATATATATATATACATACTACATCAGGCACACGTATCTATATACTATATATATGTACCCCTACCATCTATACGTCTCACACACACACATATATATATATATATATATATATATATATATATATATATACATACTACATCAGGCACACGTATCTATATACTATATATATGTACCCCTACCATCTATACATCACACATACATATATATATTATACTCACATACTATGCACATATATAAATCAGGCACACGTATCTATATACTATATATATGTACCCCTACCATCTATACGTCTCACATACACATATATATATACTCACATACTATGCACATATATAAATCAGGCACACGTATCTATATACTATATATATGTACCCCTACCATCTATCTTTACATCACACACTACAGCACCTAGAGTGGGTATATATACTACATCAGGCACACGTATCTATATACTATATATATATGTACCCCTACCATCTATACATCTCACACACACACACACACATATATATATATATATATATATATATATATATACATACTACATCAGGCACACGTATCTATATACTATATATATATATGTACCCCTACCATCTATACATCTCACACACACACACACATATATATATATATATATATATATATACATACTACATCAGGCACACGTATCTATATACTATATATATATGTACCCCTACCATCTATACATCTCACACACACACACACACACATATATATATATATATATATATATATATATATATACATACTACATCAGGCACACGTATCTATATACTATATATATATGTACCCCTACCATCTATACGTCTCACACACACACACATATATATATATATATATATATATACATACTACATCAGGCACACGTATCTATATACTATATATATATATATATATATATATATATATATATATATATGTACCCCTACCATCTATACATCTCACACACACACACACATATATATATATATATATATATATATATATATATATATATATATATATATATATATATACATACTACATCAGGCACACGTATCTATATACTATATATATATGTACCCCTACCATCTATACATCTCACACACACACATATATATATATATACATACATACTACATCAGGCACACGTATCTATATACTATATATATATGTACCCCTACCATCTATACGTCTCACACACACACACACATATATATATATATATATACATACTACATCAGGCACACGTATCTATATACTATATATATGTACCCTACCATCTATACATCACACATACACACACACACGCATATATATATATACTACATCAGGCACACGTATCTATATACTATATATATATGTACCCTACCATCTATACATCACACATACACACACACACATATATATATATACTCACATACTATGCACTGACACATATACATCAGGCACACGTATTATCTATATACTATATACTGTATATGTACCCCTACCATCTATCTATACATCACACATACTGTCATACACACACATATATACCATCTATACATCACACACACACACACATATATATATATATATACTCACATACTATGCACTGACACATATACATCAGGCACACGTATTATCTATATACTATATACTGTATATGTACCCCTACCATCTATCTTTACATCACACATACACACACACACACATATATATATATACTACATCAGGCACACGTATCTATATACTATATATATGTACCCTACCATCTATACATCACACATACTCACATACTATGCACTGACACATATACATCAGGCACACGTATTATCTATATACTATATACTGTATATGTACCCCTACCATCTATCTTTACATCACACATACACACACACACACATATATATATATACTACATCAGGCACACGTTATCTATATACTATATATATGTACCCTACCATCTATACATCACACATACTCACATACTATGCACTGACACATATACATCAGGCACACGTATTATCTATATACTATATACTGTATATGTACCCCTACCATGATGCCATCTATCTTTACATCACACACTACAACACCTAGAGTGGGTGTGTGATTTTGCACAGAGGGACCAGTCATCCCGGGCAGACGTGACATCTCTCACACACTTCCTGCTATTACTGATGTTACTTCACATTGCCTCATATGTATAACGTCACTCGGCAGCCATTATATGCCCTGCTGCAGAGCATCTCACTTCTCTGCAGATACCTAGAGAGGATCTCAGCAGGGCACCTCCCTCCCATACCTACAGCAGACTATCTGACCTTCCTATACACCAGGAGGAAATCTGACCTGCCCCACCCTAAACAGAGCATTTCCTGCAGCCCTGGCTCGTTAGCATAGATACATTGTATCACATTACTGTCACTCATTAATCCTTTTACACCAGCAACAATCTGACACAATTAAGTCATTTATATGTAACTTATATATTTTATATTTAACAATAGTTAGGCTTTAATTTGAATAATTATTATATTAATATAGCAACACAAAAAAAAAATATTTGCTGCGTTGGCCGGGAATCGAACCCGGGTCAACTGCTTGGAAGGCAGCTATGCTCACCACTATACCACCAACGCTTCACGTTAATTTCATCACTATTTTGCTTTTTTAATCAACATAAAACATATAAAAACCTGAAATAATCTAACTTCAGATAGGCCTTCAGCTTTGCTACACCATTTAAGTCATAAACCCCCTTAGCTGCCATTATAACTGAGCATACAAATAGTTAAACAAGAATAGAATGCATTTATGTTTTAGTTCCAACTTAAAAAAAATATATATATTTTATAAAAGCTGTAGATATGACCCCATGTCAGCATTTTTGCTTATGCAGGTGCTCTGAGTGATCATTTGTAACATGCACCACTGCAGCCTTATGCTATGTAGAATTATCTCCCTACTCCTGCAAAGAATAAAGCGACACTGGTATACGCATGTGCAGGAGGCAGTGCGCATACACCTGGCTTACGTTGCAGAGGCAGCTTACCTTTAAGGGATAGTAAACCCCAACATTTTCTTTTATGATTTAGATACAATTTTAAAGAACTTTCCAATTCTATTTATCACATTGTCTTCATTCTCTTGTTATCCATTGCTGAAGGGACAGCATTGCCCTACTGACAGGAAGCTGAACACATCTATTTAGCCAATCACAAGAGACAAATGTGTGCAGGCAGCTCCCACTAGTGTATGATTTGTGCGTATTCATTTTTTAACAAAGGATACTAAGAGAACAAAGCACATTTGAAAATAGAAGTGAATTTAAAAGTGTCTTTATATTACCTGCTCTATCTGAATCATGCACGCTTAATTTTGACTTTCCTATCCCTTTAAGCGTACCTGTCTAGTAGTGAACATTTTAATAGCAGAATTTTTGCAAACATAATAAGTATATTCCAAAAATATGTCTATGGTATTGATACACCCCGAGCGTAATATTAGTGATACACCCCGAGCGTAATATTAGTGATACACCCCGAACGTAATATTAGTGATACACCCCGAGCGTAATATTAGTGATACACCCCGAGCGTAATATTAGTGATACACCCCAAGCGTAATATTAGTGATACACCCCAAGCGTAATATTAGTGTAACAGAAGAGGGTTTTTATTGTAAACACGTGCTGCAGATCACTTAAAATCATGGTTCATTGGAAGTTGATGTTTATGCTTAGATATAGTGAGTAAAATTCAAGGGGGGTGGGGGACATTTCCTTCCCATTTTGACACCCACAGACTGCTGTACATTAAAAAAAACACTTTCATGTCCATTAATGTGGACATTTGTAAAAGTTGTGTGGTTGAACCCATGTACCTTGGACAGATGTCAGGACACACAGAGACCATAGTATACAGGCTGGAATCCCATATATAGTGTAAGCAGGCACTTTACTCAGATTACCGGTGCTCTAGATAAGACATTTGACATTGGAGAGAATATTTTCCCTCCTGTAAGGGGTGCACTGTAGGCAATCACTTTATAGTCTCCCAAAGTCCAGTGTTCCAGGCTAAAACGTTATCTAATACAGTGATTTTTAACCTTTTTTTGCCGTGGCACACTTTTTTACATTAAAAAATCCTGTGGCACACCACCATCCCAAAATTTAAAAAAAATCACACATTGTAGCCTAATACAGCATATATATATACACATACACACAAACACACACAACTGTATGTATTGTGCTGTTATGCCATGCCTCCTACAAACTACCCCTGCATTGGGAGTAAAAAACAAGCAAAGTTTAAAAAATATGTCACACTGTTATCAGTCTGCCGTGGCACACCTGAGGATCTCTCACGGCACACTGGTTGAAAAACACTGATCTAATATAAGGTTATAGGATCAGCTCAGGGCATGTTAGGCCCCTGATCTAAAGGCCACCCCATAAATATTGTCATGCAATGAGAATGTCCTTTAGCAGCTGCTGAGTGACAGAAACCGAGCCTCAGTCTGCAGGCCAGGAATAGATCTGACCTTTGTAGATGGAGCCAGCTGACTGTAGGATGCATCCAAGTGTTAGAGATAGCCAGAGTGTGACAGACATTATCAGTGTGCATGTGAGTGCATGTATAGAGACACGTGCACAGATTTGTGTGTGTAGATGCATGTGAGTGCATATATAGAGCCATGTGCACATATTTGTGTGTGCACGTATAGAGCAATGTGCACATATTTGTGTGTGCATGTATAGAGCCATATGCACAGATTTGTGTGTGCAGATGCATGTGAGTGCATGTATAGAGCCATATGCACAGATTTGTGTGTGCAGATGCATGTGAGTGCATGTATGAATGTGTGTGCACAGATTTGTGCGTGCAGATGCATATGTGTGCCTGTATAGAGCCATGTGCAGAGATTTGTGTGTGCAGATGCATATGTGTGCCTGTATAGAGCCATGTGCACAGATTTGTGTGTGCAGATGCATATGTGTGCCTGTATAGAGCCATGTGCACATATTTGTGTGTGCATGTATAGAGCAATGTGCACATATTTGTGTGTGCATGTATAGAGCCATATGCACAGATTTGTGTGTGCAGATGCATGTGAGTGCATGTATGAATGTGTGTGCACAGATTTGTGCGTGCAGATGCATATGTGTGCCTGTATAGAGCCATGTGCACAGATTTGTGTATGCAGATGCATATGTGTGCCTGTATAGAGCCATGTGCACAGATTTGTGCGTGCAGATGCATGTGAGTGCATGTATGAATGGTGTGCACAGATTTGTGTGTGCAGATGCATGTGAGTGCATGTATGAATGTGTGTGCACAGATTTGAGTGCAGATGCATGTGAGTGCATGTATAGAGCCATGTGCACAGATTTGTGCGTGCAGATGCATATGTGTGACTGTATAGAGCCATATGCACAGATTTGTGTGTGCAGATGCATGTGAGTGCATGTATGAATGTGTGTGCACAGATTTGTGTGCAGATGCATGTGAGTGCATGTATAGAGCCATGTGCACAGATTTGTGCGTGCAGATGCATGTGAGTGCCTGTATAGAGCCATGTGCACAGATTTGTGCGTGCAGATGCATGTGAGTGCATGTATAGAGCCATGTGCACAGATTTGTGCGTGCAGATGCATGTGAGTGCATGTATAGAGCCATGTGCACAGATTTGTGCGTGCAGATGCATGTAAGTGCATGTATAGAGCCATGTGCACAGCTTTGTGCGTGCAGATGGCGCATGTGAGTGCATGTATAGAGCCATGTGTACAGATTTGTGCGTGCAGATGCATGTGAGTGCCTGTATAGAGCCATGTGCACAGATTTGTGCGTGCAGATGCATGTGAGTGCATGTATAGAGCCATGTGCACAGATTTGTGCGTGCAGATGCATGTGAGTGCATGTATAGAGCCATGTGCACAGCTTTGTGCGTGCAGATGGCGCATGTGAGTGCATGTATAGAGCCATGTGCACAGCTTTGTGCGTGCAGATGCATGTGAGTGCATGTATAGAGCCATGTGCACAGATTTGTGCGTGCAGATGCATGTGAGTGCATGTATAGAGCCATGTGCACAGATTTGTGCGTGCAGATGCATGTGAGTGCATATTGAATGTGTGTGCACATAAGTGTGTGCAATTCCATATATGTGGCAGGACCCTCAATTATAGCTGTGAGAGAGAGGCAGTCATGTGTGTGTGTTTGCGAGAGCACCAGTCTCTATGCATGTATGTGTAGAACTATATTATGTAAACATTTATATGTGTGAGAAAGGCCCCTCTTGTTTAGGAATGAGACAGAGATTACCAGTGTGTGTACATTGTGTATACACATATATCTTGTAGATGTGTATGTTAGTGTGTGTGTGCAGAGACTTACATTGTGTATACACACATATCTAGTAGATGTGTGTTTGTGTATGTGTGTAGAGACTTACATTATGTATATACAGAGATCTAGTAGATGTGTATGTTAGTGTGTGTGTGCAGAGACTTACATTGTGTATACACACATATCTAGTAGATGTGTGTTTGTGTATGTGTGTAGGACTTACATTATGTATACACAGAGATCTAGTAGATGTGTATGTTAGTGTGTGTGTGCAGAGACTTACATTGTGTATACACACATATCTAGTAGATGTGTGTTTGTGTATGTGTGTAGAGACTTACATTATGTATATACAGAGATCTAGTAGATGTGTATGTTAGTGTGTGTGTGCAGAGACTTACATTGTGTATACACACATATCTAGTAGATGTGTGTTTGTGTATGTGTGTAGAGACTTACATTATGTATATACAGAGATCTAGTAGATGTGTATGTTAGTGTGTGTGTAGAGAGACTTACATTGTGTATAGACACATATCTACTATATGTGTGTGTGTTTGTGTGTAGGACTTACATTATGTATACACAGAGATCTAGTAGATGTGTGTATGTGTGTGTGTGTATGTGTGTAGAGACTTACATTATGTATACACAGAGTGAGATCTAGTAGATGTGTGTGTGTATGTGTGTGTAGGACTTACATTATGTATACACAGAGATCTAGTATGTGTGTGTATGTATGTGTGTATGTGTGTATGTGTGTGTGTGTGTGTGTGTTTGTGTGTAGAGACTTACATTATGTATACACAGAGATCTAGTAGATGTGTGTATGTGTGTGTGTGTGTGTGTGTATGTGTGTTTGTGTGTAGAGACTTACATTATGTATACACAGAGTGAGATCTAGTAGATGTGTGTGTGTATGTGTGTGTTTGTGTGTAGGACTTACATTATGTATACACAGAGATCTAGTATGTGTGTGTATGTATGTGTGTTTGTGTGTAGAGACTTACATTATGTATACACAGAGTGAGATCTAGTAGATGTATGTGTGTATGGGTGTGTGTGTATATGTGTGTGTGTGTATATGTGTGTAGAGACTTACATTATGTATACACAGAGTGAGATCTAGTAGATGTATGTGTGTATGGGTGTGTGTGTATATGTGTGTGTGTGTATATGTGTGTGTGTGTGTGTGTGTGTGTGTGTATATGTGTGTGTGTGTGTGTGTGTGTGTGTATATGTGTGTAGAGACTTACATTATGTATACACAGAGTGAGATCTAGTAGATGTATGTGTGTATGGGTGTGTGTGTATATGTGTGTGTGTGTATATGTGTGTGTGTGTGTATATGTGTGTGTGTGTGTATATGTGTGTAGAGACTTACATTATGTATACACAGAGTGAGATCTAGTAGACGTGTGTGTGCGTGTGAGACAGAGACAGGCCAGCCATACACGACAGAAGGCACATTCTATGTGTGTCCAGGTCTATTAGTGATATCAAGATATTATCATTGAGGCCTTTTTGGCAAATAACCTGATGGGTGTTTATATGAACAAGCAGTGTGGGGGGTAATCATACTTTATACACGATGGGCTACACTGGAATTGTATAAACAACATTTAAATGAGCAATATTCTTACTAGATATTTGTCATTGTTTTGCATTGTCAAGCAGGTAATGTCTGCCCACCCTACAAGTACAGTAATGTGACGCCATATTGGTTTGGATAGCGCATATGGACCTCAGTCAAGTTAAAGAAACAGGTGAAGAGGCATTTTAGTGAACAGAATTCTCTAGTTAGAGCATTTTATTTTAAATAAATTCCCTTCTGTTACTTTGTGTAGTTTAACTTCTTCAAAAGAGTTAGATATGTAAAGTTTCAGTCCTGTGGCACCTCCAATCTGTTAAAGATCAGGATACAGCCATTGGTTGCTACATACGCATGTATGCTCGCTTCTCATTTGCTAACTGTATCATCATCTGGATGTGCACAGGTGCACAACTCTGACTGTGTAAATATTAAAGGACCAGTAAATACAGTAAATGTGCATAATCAACAAATGCACAATGAAAAGACAATGCAATAGCACTTAGTCTGAACTTCAAATGAGTAGTAGATTTGAATGTGACAAATGTCAGTTATGTCTATTAGCAATCCCCCTGTATCATGTGACAGCCATCAGCCAATCACAAATGCATATACGTATATTCTGTGAATTCTTGCACATGCTCAGTAGGAGCTGGTGACTTAAAAAGTGTAAATATAAAAAGACTGCATATTTTGTTAATGGAAGTAAATTGTAAAGTTGTTTAAAAATACTGCTTTATCTGTATCATGAAAGTTTAATTTTGACTTGAGTTTCCCTTTAACCCTTTGCAGTAAAATAGAACAATTTGCTTAAGATAAAATGCTCTTATGAATTTCAGTGTTTTATTTTTACACTAGGATGTTTATTCAAATAAAAGTGTATAGGAAAGAGTTTGAGTGAGTATACATTTTGTTAGACTTCCCTCTGCTCCTCTTGATTTACAGACAATAAAGCAGATCTGATGTGTGCAGGGTGTGCAGCAAGAGGTGCGTTGTGTTGTGCGTGTGTCGTATGATATGGGTGTGTGGCTGCAGAATTTGCCCCAAGGGGTTTTGCAGTACAGACAGGAAGAAAAGTTTGGACAAATCCTTGTGTTTGGGGATTACAGTGAGCCACAAGGAATCTGCCAGTCAGCTGAACTCGGACAAAACAGAAGCGACACACAAAAACACAGACAGCGTAAAACTGGGCCCTATCTTGTCTGTAGGAATGTGAAAATAGAGTAACAAATATAACGTGAGAGACAAATTGACTAAGACCAAACTAAACAGGTGGACAAGGACCTGCAGTTTTGGTTCTAAACCTTTAACATTCGGAGGGTAGAAAAACATAACTACAAAGCTAAACATCATGCATATTATTGTATGAGTGTGACAGTGTGTGTGTCACTGTGCCAGTGTGAATGTGACCGTGTGTGTCACTGTGT
The DNA here is from genome assembly GCF_027579735.1 of Bombina bombina. Classification (NCBI taxonomy): domain Eukaryota; kingdom Metazoa; phylum Chordata; class Amphibia; order Anura; family Bombinatoridae; genus Bombina; species Bombina bombina. Next base: position 37,655,626 of record NC_069509.1, read on the forward strand.
CAGTGTGAATGTGACCGTGTGTGTCTCTGTGTCACTGTGCCAGTGTAAATGTGACAGTGCGTGTCACTGTGTCACTGTGTCAGTGTGAATGTGACCGTGTGTGTGTCCCTGTGTCAGTGTGAATGTGACAGTGTGTGTGTCACTGTGCCAGTGTGAATGTGACCGTGTGTGTCACTGTGTCAGTGTGAATGTGACCGTGTGTGTCTCTGTGTCACTGTGCCAGTGTAAATGTGACAGTGTGTGTGTCACTGTGCCAGTGTGAATGTGACCGTGTGTGTCTCTGTGTCACTGTGCCAGTGTAAATGTGACAGTGCGTGTCACTGTGTCACTGTGTCAGTGTAAATGTGACAGTGTGTGTCAGTGTGAATGTGACAGCGTGTGTCTCTGTGTCACTGTGCCAGTGTAAATGTGACAGTGTGTGTCAGTGTGAATGTGACAGCGTGTGTGTCACTGTGCCAGTGTGAATGTGACCGTGTGTGTCTCTGTGTCACTGTGCCAGTGTAAATGTGACAGTGTGTGTCAGTGTGAATGTGACAGCGTGTGTGTCACTGTGCCAGTGTGAATGTGACCGTGTGTGTCACTGTGTCAGTGTGAATGTGACCGTGTGTGTCCCTGTGTCAGTGTGAATGTGACCGTGTGTGTCTCTGTGTCACTGTGCCAGTGTAAATGTGACAGTGTGTGTCAGTGTGAATGTGACAGCGTGTGTGTCACTGTGCCAGTGTGAATGTGACCGTGTGTGTCTCTGTGTCACTGTGCCAGTGTAAATGTGACAGTGTGTGTCAGTGTGAATGTGACAGCGTGTGTGTCACTGTGCCAGTGTGAATGTGACCGTGTGTGTCACTGTGTCAGTGTGAATGTGACCGTGTGTGTCCCTGTGTCAGTGTGAATGTGACAGTGTGTGTGTCACTGTGCCAGTGTGAATGTGACCGTGTGTGTCTCTGTGTCACTGTGCCAGTGTAAATGTGACAGTGTGTGTCAGTGTGAATGTGACAGCGTGTGTGTCACTGTGCCAGTGTGAATGTGACAGTGTGTGTCCCTGTGTCAGTGTGAATGTGACAGTGTGTGTGTCACTGTGCCAGTGTGAATGTGACAGTGTGTGTCTCTGTGCCAGTGTAAATGTGACCGTGTGTGTCACTGTGTCACTGTGCCAGTGTGAATGTGACAGTGCGTGTCTCTATGTCAGTGTGAATGTGACAGTGTGTGTGTCAGTGTGTGGCACTGTCAATGTGTATGTGACAGTGTGTGGCACTGTCAGTGTGAATGTGACAGTGTGTGTGTCTGTGTAAGACTGAATTTGACAGTGTGTGTGTGTCACTGTGTCACTGTTAATTTGTAAGAATGCTTTTGTTAGATTTTTTTAGTGTAAATGTGTTACTATTTATGACTGACACATAAATACAAAATTACATGATATACTCATCCTAGCATACAGGAAAGAAAGAGAGAGAAAAATAAATAAATAATGAAATAAAGAAAGAGAGAAAGAAAGAAAGACAGTGAGATAGATAGATAGAAAGAAAGACACAGTTAAAAGGGACACTAAACCCAAATTATTTATTTCATGATTCAGACAGAGCAGGCAATTTTAAACAACTTTCTAATTTACTCCTATTATCAATTTCTCTTAGTTCTTTTGCTATCTTTATTTGAAAAAGCAGGAATGTAAGCTTAAAAGCCAGGCCCATTTTTGGTTCAGCACCCGAGTAGCACTTGCTGATTGGTTGCTAAATGTAGTCCCCAATCAGCAAGCGCTACCCATGTTCTGAACCAAAAATGGGCTGGCTCCTAACCTTAATTTCTGCTTTTTCAAATAAAGATAGCAAGAGAATGAAGAGAGTCATAATTGGGAGTAAATTAGAAAGTTGCTTAAAACTGCATGCTCTATCTGAATCATGAAAGAAAAAATAAGGGTTTAGTATCCCTTTAAGACGATATTCAGTGACAGAGGATGAATATCCTAATATTTTCTAGAATGTCTGAGAACTATTAACCTTTACACACAACCTAGTGACAGCTATACCTTTAGAGTATCATTTCCTTGCTGTGCAATGGAGAGGTTCATGCCAGGGGTACTTATACCCAGATGGGTAATATACAAGGTGTACAAGGTGCATATTGTTTTCCAACAGTCTTTAATCAATATGGGATAGAATTATAGAAGCTACCTCATTGTTTCACACTTTCACAAAATAATAACAGTGAGTCACATGACAAACAAATAATTGTTGTACTGTTTCTTTTAACTTAGATACTTGTGAGAAATAATGACGGTAAAGTTCTGTGCTTGTGTGACTGAGCTCACGTACAACATACAGTGTGGGGCTTTGTCCAGGCAGCGCCCCAGACAGAGAGGGAGGTTGGGCCTAGTTATGGGGAGGGGGAACTGGGGAGAAACAGGAGGCACAACTTCAGGAATAGTAACCTAACATTACAATATCACATCTATTAAAGGGTCATAACATTAAATCAATAATATAAGGCTCTGATTCATGCATCATTTCAACCTATGTGTTTAACCCATGCAATTGTCACTAACCCTGTGATTGTCTGCTACATAAGTATTTCTCTCCTGATTGGATCACTGGCCTTGCCCTGTTCTAAAGTGTCAAAGCAATGTGACTGCAACTTTAACATAGCGCCAACCCCTTTAAAAGAGTTAAACAAATAGTTACCAGTGAGGATTCACTTAATAATACAAGGTTCTAATGGATTAAAGCATTTTATTATTACACTACAATGTCCCTTTTAAATGTGCATTAAGCACTCACATATAATAACATGAACTCACTGGATATATGAGAGGTCAGTCCTCTCTGGCATCTAAAAGGTTAAAAATAACAGTCTGAGAAAGTATTCGGCTTTATCTCCCAGCAGCCCTTGCTGATATGTGACAGCTACTGTTCTGCACAGTTTTTTTCTTTTGTACTAAGTTGTGAAATGACATCTGACTTTATTTTGCCCATAGGATGCTGTGATCTGTGGCATTGCTGAATAAAACAGACTCCCTGATTTTTTTTTGTAAACCAGAAAATAATACATCAGTATAACTTGCACTAAATGCAGAAGCTGTTTGGAGTGCGTGTGTGGGGGTGTGTGTGCATGTGTGTACATGTGTGTGTGCGTGTGTATATGTGTGTGCCTGTGTGTATATGTGTGTGCGTGTACTTGTGTGTGTGCGTGTATATGTGTATATGTGTGCATATGTGTATATGTGTGTGTGTGTGTGTGTACATGTGTGGGTGCGTGTGTGTGTGTATATGTGTGTGTGCCTGTGTGTATATGTGTGTGCGTGTGCGTGTACATGTGTGTGTGCATGTATATGTGTGTATATGTGTGTATATGTGTATATGTGTGTGTGCGAGTACATGTGTGTGCGTGTACATGTGTGTGTGCGTTTGTTTATATGTGTGTGTGTATATGTGTGTGTGTGTGTATATATATGTGTGTGTGTATATATATATATATATGTGTGTGTGTGTGTGTGTGTATATGTGTGTGCGTGTGTATATGTGTGTGTGTGCGTGTGTATATGTGTGTGCGTGCGTGTGTGTGTATATGTGTCTGTATATTTGTGTGTGTGCGTGTGTGAATATGTTTGTGCGTGTGTATATGTGTGTGTGCGTGTACATGTGTGTGCGTGTATATGTGCGTGCATGTGTGTGTGCATATGAGTGTGTACATGTGTGTGTGCGTGCGTGTATATGAGTGTGTGCATGTACATGTGTGTGAATGTGTGTGTGTGTGTGGGGGGAGTGATGTGTCCCTCTATCTGTCTGTTTCTATGGCAGTCTGTACATGACAAGTGCCAGCTGCAAGCTGATAATTTACATGCCCTGAGCTCTACACACAGCAAGGAGTGAAGGGGTAGCAGAGGGATCTAAACACAATAAATAATACTAGCTAGGGCAGTAGATAATGAGCTTTTACAACTACACCCCCTGCACTATTATAGACAATTTTGTGCCCCAAATGTAATAGTCTAGAACCCCCTAAACCCCACACATAATCACATCTCTGCAACATTATATGCAAATCAGCACAAAGTAAACATTACTAACACTTACTTGTGCTTTAATTCAACTTTCTACAGCATAGACTTTCAGTTTAGTATATACCTTTCTATTAAAGACTCCTCACTTCTTGTATACTGTTAATGTTCTATCTATCTATCTATCTATCTTTATATCTATCTATCATCTATCCATCTATCTATCTATCTTTATATCTATCTATCTATCTATCTTTATATCTATATATCTATCTATCTATCTATCTATCTATCTATCTTTATATATATCTATCATCTATCTATCTATCTATCTTCTATCTAATCCATCTATCTCTATCTATTTCTCTATCTGTCTATCTATCTCTATCTATCTATAATATATCTATCATCTATCAATTATGTTATACATGACATATCATCTATCTATTATCAATGGTTTATCAACTTTTTTTCTCTCAATAGATTTGAACCATAATTTGTTAATACTGATATCTATTTTGAGGTTTGATACTCATATACAGCTTCAAATGTCCCACATATTTTGAATATAAACTATAGCAAATTAAATATTTGAATGTTCAAATGCTACATTTAAAACAATATATTTACCTGTTGAGAGTATTGCTTAATCTCAGAACTATCTAACAAGGATACTGATGTATTAAGCCCATGTCATATCATATCTAGATATCAGTAAATACAGATATACTTTGAGCACATGCAGGAGGGGGTATTGCTTAATCTCAGAACTATCTAACAAGGATACTGATGTATTAAGCCCATGTCATATCATATCTAGATATCAGTAAATACAGATATACTTGCAGGAGGGGGTATTGCTTAATCTCAGAACTATCTAACGAGGATACTGATGTATTAAGCCCATGTCATATCATATCTAGATATCAGTAAATACAGATATACTTTGAGCACATGCAGGAGGGGGTATTGCTCAGACTTCACTCTGGGCCTGACAGCCTCTAGTTACACTTCTGCCCCTGTCCCCTGTACTTACCTGGACAATGTGCAGTCAGCTAGTGGTTCAGTGACACTCAGCTCTGAGTAGCAGGTTTTGTGTGCTCGTGCACTTTATAAAGCCTCCTTCCCTGGTATCTGAGTGTGACCTTCAGGGGGAACCTCTGACCTTTTCTCACAAGGAGTAAATATAGAAGCTGGGCTGATGGCATGTGTAATCTGAGAGAGGGTGACATTCTCCGGCCACGCTGGGGACTCGTCAAGGTGAAGTGGCAGTGTGGTTTCAGCTGCCCTTATTGTACCAGACACTCTGACCTTTTGGTTGCCAGCTGGCCTGTGCCACTAGCCAATCTGATATCAAAAGGTCTGCTATGTCTGCTAAATAATGAGCTGATGAAGAATTAACATATGAAACATAAGGACAGGCAAAACTGCCAACGCTGTGTGCTAGTGACGTGACACAAACAGATATCAATGTTGTTTATATATTTCATGATCAGAACATTTAACACAAGACATTTTACTTCTGTTATCTAATTTGCTTTGTTCTCTTGTTATCCTTTGTTTAAAAATACCTAGGTAGGTTCAGGAGCAGCAATGAACTACTTGGAGTTAACTGCTTAGAGGTGGCTACACACATATGCCTTTTGTCATAGGCTCACCCAATGTGTTTAGCTGTGCGCTTGTGCACCTGGTGCTCAGCCTCACACGCACACACACGCACACACAAACACACACACACACACACACACAGGCATACATACACACAAATATGCATATACACACTCACTCACTCATACACACTCACAAACACACATACACATGCTCACACACACACACTCACTCTCACACACACATACACAGGCTCACACACACACACTCACACACACATACACAGGCACACACACACATACACATGCTCACACACACACACTCACTCACGCATACACATGCTCACACACACACTCATTCACTCACACATACACATGCTTACACACACACACACACACATACACATGCTTACACACACACTCGCACACACACATACACATGCTCACACACACGCTCACACACATACACATGCTCAGACACACGCTCACTCACACACACATACATATGCTCAGACACACACACACATACACATGCTCACACACACACATGCTCACACACACACTCACTCACACACACATACACATGCTCACACACACGCACACTCACACACACATACACATGCTCACACACACGCTCACTCACACACACACACACACATACACATGCTCACACACACACACTCACTCACGCATACACATGCTCACACACACACTCATTCACTCACACATACACATGCTTACACACACACACACACACATACACATGCTTACACACACACTCGCACACACACATACACATGCTCACACACACGCTCACACACATACACATACATATGCTCAGACACACACACACATACACATGCTCACACACACACATGCTCACACACACACTCACTCACACACACATACACATGCTCACACACACGCACACACACATACACATGCTCACACACACGCTCACTCACACACACACTCACTCACATACACATACACATGCTCACACACATGCTCACACACACGCTCACTCACACACACATACACATGCTCACACACACACACACACACACACACACACACACACACTCACACACACACATACACACACATACACATGCACACACACACATACACATGCTCACAAACACTCACTCACACACACGCACACACACATACACATGCTCACACACACACTCACTCACACACACATACACATGCTCACACACACGCTCACTCACACATACACATACTCACACACACGCTCACTTACACACACATACACATGCTCACACACACACACACTCACATACACATGCTCACTCACACACACATGCTCACACACACGCTCACATACACACTCACTCACACCACACACACACACACACATACACATGCTCACACACACGCTCACTTACACACACATACACATGCTCACACATACGCTCACTCACACACACATGCTCACACACACGCTCACATACACACTCACTCACACCACACACACAATCACTCACACACATGCTCACAGACATACACATGCTTAAACACGCACACACACTCACACACACACACATACATACGTTTGTGGGAGTGTTCTGTTCATATGTGTTTGTGCTAGTGTGTTGTGATAGTGTGTGTGTGCCTATATGTGTGCTAGTGTGTATATGCCATTACCCATATGTGTGCTAGTGTGTGTGTCCATATATGTGCTAGTGTGTGTATGCATGTGTGTGTGCCCATATGTGTGCTAGTGTGTGTGTGTGTGTGCCCATATGTGTGCTAGTGTGTGTATGCCATTACCCATATGTGTGCTAATGTGTGTGCCCATATATGCGCTAGTGTGTGTATGCCTGTGTGTGTGTCCATACGTGTGCTAGTGTGTGTGTGTATGCCTGTGTGTGTGCCCAAAAGTGTGCTAGTGTGTGCCCATATGTGTGCTACTGTGTGTGTGCCCATATGTGTGTTAGTGTCTGTGTGTGTGCCATTACCCATATGTGTGCTAGTGTGTGTGTGTGTGTGTGTCCATATATGTGCTAGTGTGTGTATGCATGTGTGTGTGCCCATATGTGTGTTAGTGTGTGTGTGTGCCCATATGTGTGCTAGTGTGTGTGTGCCCATATGTGTGCTAGTGTGTGTGTGTGCCCATATGTGTGCTAGTGTGTGTGTGCCCATATGTGTGCTAGTGTGTGTGTGTGCCCATATGTGTGCTAGTGTGTGTGTGTGTGTGTGTATGTGTTCATGGGGTGGCTGATTAAATAAAAAGAAAGCAAGTGCAAATGTTTTGCAGAGCCAAACCAAGCAGATTTTTTTCTGCAATAAAGAATAAACCTGTCCTGATAAACTGCACACAGGAGACTCTGAAACAGCAGATACATAAGTGCTCTTCACCTAATAAAGGATTTTAACTTTCCACCTATGAGAGTACAGCTTTTCCTGTTAGTTACCCAGCACTGTTTAACATGTCCTGATAGTGTGCAGTTAGGACTTCACCCCACAGTATCCAGCACTGTCTGAGCCTGTCCTGATAAACTGCACTTGGGACGATCCTACATTAGGCACAAACCACAGTACACTCATCCTGATAATACAGTCAGGAATTCACTTAACCCAGCGCTGTATGAGCCTGTCCTGATAAACTGCTCTTGGGACGATCCTACATTAGGCACAAACCACAGTACACTCATCCTGATAAAGTACAGTCAGGAATTCACTTAACCCAGCTCTGTGTGAGCCTGTCCTGATAAACTGCTCTTGGGACGATCCTACATTAGGCACAAACCACAGTACACTCATCCTGATAAAGTACAGTCAGGAATTCACTTAACCCAGCGCTGTGTGAGCCTGTCCTGATAAACTGCTCTTGGGACGATCCTACATTAGGCACAAACCACAGTACACTCACCCTGATAAAGTACAGTCAGGAATTCACTTAACCCAGCGCTGTGTGAGCCTGTCCTGATAAACTGCTCTTGGGACGATCCTACATTAGGCACAAACCACAGTACACTCATCCTGATAAAGTACAGTCAGGAATTCACTTAACCCAGCGCTGTGTGAGCCTGTCCTGATAAACTGCTCTTGGGACGATCCTACATTAGGCACAAACCACAGTACACTCATCCTGATAAAGTACAGTCAGGAATTCACTTAACCCAGCGCTGTGTGAGCCTGTCCTGATAAACTGCTCTTGGGACGATCTTACATTAGGCACAAACCACAGTACACTCATCCTGATAAAGTACAGTCAGGAATTCACTTAACCCAGCGCTGTGTGAGCCTGTCCTGATGATCTGCAGCCAGAAAGGGTCACTGTATGTTAGACACCCAACATCATCTGAGCCTGTCCTGATTATGTGCAGTCAGAAGTCCCCAACTGCAATAAGCAGTGACCCACCATGGTCTGAGCCTGTACTGCAGTTAGCTCTGTCTGAGCCCGTCCTGATAGCGTGCAGAAAGGAGGTCACCCTTTATTAGACACAAATACTGTCTAAGCCTGTCCTGATAATGTGCAGTCAGAAGGTCCAGGCTGCAATAAACAGTGACCCTCCAATGTCTGAGCCTGTCCTGAAAATGTGCAGCCAGGAGGTCACACTAAATTAAACACCAGCTCTGTCTGAGCCTGTCCTGATAATGTGTAGTCAGGAAGTCAACCTGCATTTAACACCCAGCACTGTCTGAGCCTGTCCTGATAATGTGCAGTGAGGAGATCACCTTACATTAGACACAAATATTATCTGAGCCTGTCCTGATAATGTGCAGTCAGGAGGTCACCCTACATTAGATACAAGCTCTGCCTGAGCCTGTCCTGAAAATGTGCAGTCAAGAGTTCACCCTACATTAGACACCAAAACTGTCTAAACCTGTCGTAATAATGTGCAGTCAGAAGGTCACCTTACTTTAAAGGGATAGTCTAGTCAAAATTAAACTTTCATAATTCAAATAGAGCAGCAATTTTAAGCAACTTTCTAATTTACTCCTATTATCAATTTTTTTCGTTATCTTGCTATCTTTATTTAAAAAGCTGGAATTTAAAGCTTAAGAGACAGCCCATTTTGTGTTTAGCACCCTGAAAAGGGCTTACTTATTAGTAGCTACATTTAGCAAACCAATAAGCAAGCATAACCCAGGTTCTCAACCAAAAATGGGATGGGTCCTAAGCTTTCCATTCCTGCTTTTTAAATAAAGATAGCAAGAGAATTAATAATAATTAATAATAGGAGTAAATAAGAAAGTTACTTAAAATTGTTGCTCTATCTGAATAATTAAATTGGGTTTAGTGTCCCCTTCTTCTCGTCTAATATATCCTTTAGTGTCCCCTTAAGCAACTTTCTAATTTACTCCTATTATCATTTTTTTTCTTTGTTCGTTTGGTATCTTTATTTGAAAAATCAGAAAAGTCAAATTTAGGAGCCGGACTAATTTTGGTTCAGCACCTGGGTAGCACTTTCTGATTGGTGTCTTAATGTAGCCACCAATCAGCAAGCGCTACCCAGGTGCTGAACCAAAAATAGGCTGGCTTCTAAACTTACATAAAAATAAAGATACAAAGAGAACAGGAAAAAAATGATAATAGGAGTAAATTAGAAAGTTGCTTAAAATTGTTGCTCTATCTGAACCATGAAAGTTTAATTTTGACTAGACTATGCCTTTAAGCAGCCGCTCTGTCTAAGCCTGTCCTGATAACGTGCAGTCAGGAAATCATTAGACAGAATCTCTGCACTGTCCTGATAACCTGGGATCAATATTCACATCCCACATGTTTCAATAAGCTGCACAGTTGTCTCTGAGGTGTGCTGCACTGGGTTACGCAGGGACCTATTAATGCCTTAGCCCAGCACGTAATTAGTCTAATCAGCCGGCTGCGCTCTCCCCGGCCCTCTCAGGAGCTGAGCTGATCTCACACGTCTGTACTCAAGGGCCTTCCCTCTGTGCTGTGTGTACTGAGCACACTTCCAGCCTGATTACCCTGGGAATTCCCAGCACAGCGCACACATTTCTGCAGTTCTTTAATATCGTTATAGTACAATAAGTATCAGAAGAACTAACCAATAAAAACAGCTGGGCAGTAGGAAATGTTAAAGAGCCATAACAGCCGAAAACTTACATGATCGAATTTGTTAGAGCGTGTAATTTAACGACTAGCGACACCGACCATTCACTACAGTGTGTTTAAACCTTGCAAAGGGGTTAAAAACACTCAGTAGACTAGTTGCACATCTGAATCGTGTGTCTAGCGCTGCTGATTGGATTAGCAGGTTCTGCTCAGGACCAACAGTGCTCCGCGGGTCCTGGTCCCTTTGCTGGGGTTAAACGCACAGTAGTGTAGGATAGATAGTCTTAAAAGAATAAATTAGATCATGTGATGTTTCGACTTGTTGGGCCCTTTAAATAAAAAAAAATTAACCCTTCACTTCCTAAAATTGAATGTGATTTTACAACTTCTGTAGAGCAGGTAGGTGACCTATAGCTCTTGTGTTAACCCCTTCTCAGCGGCAGCGTGATAACTGATTGTGACTTGCTGTACGTAGGAATGTTTAGGTTAATTTAACCAGTTCACATGGATGGGGTATAAATAACTAAGCACATGGGACATCTAAAGGGCAGTCTTGTCTTCTAGAACAAAGTGACACATCTGACAAGTGACACATGGCTATGTGCTGCCAACTAGGAAAACAAAGAATAAAGAATTTGTTATTAAATGTATCAACCTTACATGGTCTTGGGTATGTGGAAAACTTACAGAACCAAAATACAAATAACAAGTGTTTTCCTTTACAGATCATAAATTAGAGGTTGCAACTTTCTTATTTTAAATAAAAATGGTTTTTTGTTAAACTAGTAAATATGAGTTCAAGAATAATAACATTGTAGTATTTGTTTTTTTTTCTAATGTATTGTTTGTGATAGGATCCACACAGCATTAACACAGTGAAAATAAACTAGACATATCTGCAGTTATAAACATGGATACAAATCCATGTGAGAGGCCTTTGAGTGATATAACAGCAGAACAGACTACAAAATAATAACAGTGGCTAGATGCACTCAATGCAGTAGAATTACATAATTAACAAGTGCATAATAAAAACACAATGCAATAGCACTTAATCTGAATTTCAATTAAGCAGTATATTTATACCCTGTGAGCTTGTGCACATGCTCAGTAAGATATTGTTCCCCAGAAAAGGTAAATATAAAAAGATTTTGCAAAATTTGAAGTAAATTGGAAAGTGTCTTAAAGGGACAGTCTACACCAGAATTGTTATTGTTTTAAAAGATAGATAATCCCTTTATTACCCATTCCCCAGTTTTGCATAACCAACACAGTTATAATAATAAACTTTTAACCTCTGTGATTATCTTGTATCTAAGAATCTGCAAACTGCCCCCTTTATTTCAGTTCTTTTGACAGACTTTCAGCCTAGCCAATCAGTGCCTGCTCCCAGATAACTTCACATGCATGAGCACAGTGTTATCTAACACCCTCTAGTGGTGAAAAACTGTTAAAATGCATTCTGAAAAGAGGTGGCCTTCAAGGTCTAAGAAATTAGCATATGAACCTCCTAGGTTAAGCTTACAACTAAGAATACCAAGAGAACAAAGCAAAATTGGTGATAAAAGTAAATTGGGAAATTGTTTAAAATCACATGCTCTATCTGAAACATGAAAGTTTATTTTGGCCTAGACTTGTCCCTTTAAAACTGCTGCTGTATCTGAATCATGAAAGTTTATTTTGATTTGAGCGGCCCTTTAGTAATGAGACCAGTTTGACTGAGGCTACTGTAAAACAATCAGCTGTTCTGTTTATTGCAAGACAACAGAAGTCCTTTTACATTGGTATTATTTGGTAATTGGGTGTTTAAAGCCCCTGGAAAGCAGTTAAAGGGTCATTAATAGTATGATATAAAATGTTTAATTGAGCAGTTAAAACAAATTTGCAATATACTTTCATTTTTTATTTTTTCTCCCTAAAAATGGTTGATTTTCTAAATTCTACTGAGTCTCTATAAAGTAATGGGACACTGCCATGTTTGTACTTAAGTTGCCTCTTATCTGTTTTGCCTGCTGAAGAGAATTAGGGGCAGATACAAATCAGGCAATAAAACAACTTTCCAGGCAATTGCACAGAGATAAATAGAAAACTAGTTCAAACATGGCAGCAACCATTACTTTATAGAAATGAAAGTACTTTATAGAAACTAAATCTTTACACTTATATTTTCAATATTAAAATAACCAATTGTAAAAATGACATCTACATATTATTCTAAGACTAATCTTTGCTTTGAATACATTAGTATGTCTAATGTGTATTTACCGTTTAATGTCCCTTTAAAGGGATAATATAGTGATAAAGTGACATGCTCTAATTCACTAGAGTTTGTCATTTTATTACTAGTAATGCTGCAACTCTGTGTTTAACCCCAGCAACGACCCAGCTGGGTGATTAGTGCTGCTGATTGGCTCTGTGGCAGTTTCTGCTCAGGAGAGGCAATGCACTGCGGGTCCCAAGTGGTATTTTATCTATGTGTTTAACCCCTTTGCAGGGTTAAACAAAGAGTTATATAATCACAAGTGATAGAATTAGGTGCTATAACAAATTAGAGCACATCCTTTTAACAGTACATGAGGATCTCTGCAGACTGAGACACAGCCAGCGATTGGTGGATACATGCATATGTCAAATCTGATTGGTTTACTGCCCCTATCTTTCTCAGGAGCAGCAATGCATTGTGGGTTCTGAGCTGGATTTTAAATATGAGACTAACCCCTTTATAGGGGTCAAACAGATTGTAAGAAGAGAGTGCTGGTGCAATAATAATTACTGCATAGGGTCAGAATAATCACCTATGACACTAAACTATAAAAAGTATGTCTATTAGCCACTGGGGCAATTACATAAGAAGGATTATTGCAAATAGTAGGAACTAAAATGCTTGATCACACATTTCAAGCAAATGCAATAACTGTCATCATCTCCTGTTTCAGCAATTTCATAACACTGACTGGAGAATTAACCTCATATTAACAATATATTATTATTTATTATTCATTTCAAGCTCCAATAGCTTTTACAAAAGCTTTTTTTTCTTGCAGATCTTGCCCATGTTACACAACTGATAGGTTATAATGACTTAGTATATTTTAAACACATAGCAAATGAACAGCAAGAGGGGAGCAACATTTGTGGTTTAAATGTCAACATAATCTGATTCTAAAGGGTGGAATGTAAGGATGCTGCAGCGCCACCTGCTGGAATTTTATTAAATCAGCATCTGTTTTCTTACTACCGTATTACAAAGTATTTTTATTTTTTTAAAGAAATGATTAAAAGGTGAAAAAAAATATTCAGTTCGTAAATATATAATTTTATAAATTCAAAAATATGATTTACAAAATGTATTTTTATATGAAGAAAACAAAAAGCAGCAGCCGCCCGAACAGGGACTTGAACCCTGGACCCTCAGATTAAAAGTCTGATGCTCTACCGACTGAGCTATCCGGGCTCCATGAGAAGAAGGGGACTAGCTACTCATATATAACTACTTCACTTGTACTTGTGATTAAATTCATAGAAATATTCCCATTTATATGAGCTGAAGCTTTTTGTTTATCATTTAAAAAAAAAAAAAAGAGTACAAAACATTTTTTTAATGTTTTCATAATATATTTTAAACAGAAAGTAGTACAAATTAAATCCCTTTCCATACCATGCAGCTGACCTGTCCCGGTAACATGCTACAAAGTAGTTATACTGTATATTAAATATATTGTGTGTCATTGGATTAATTGTCTTATTTATTTATTTTTAAGTTTAAAATAATTGTTCAGCGGAAAGAAAAAAAATTCATACAAAAAAAGTTTGTTTATTTTGTAAAACACATTTTGATTATAAACAAAATACAAATAATTTCATGTGTAAACACATGTACAAATATATACAGATTTCACATAAAAGTTAGGGAAATAAAAAAAAGACATAACAGGTGAACACCACAAAAGTGCAAAAGAGAGTAAGAGACAGAGAACAACATTTTGTGCTTGAATAAAGTTATAATACAAAAACGGAGCAGAGAAAGAGTTCCATATACCCTGCAGCATTTAAACAATGCCAAATGTTTCCAAATGACAAAGGGACATTCTTGTGCAAAAGATATGATTACTAATTTTGTTAGAATATTTAATTTTTGCACTGCAGCTTCCAAGTAGACCATGGCTAGCGATCCAATCAGAAATGATTTGCAATAAAGTCCTGCACCACTAATATACAAGTACCCCAACTGGGTCTCTTTTATTAGGGAGAAACACAAATGTAATGTTTCGGGCTATACACCGTCCTTACTCATGCGATTCGAGCTATACACAGTCCTTACTCATGTGTTTCGGGCTATACACAGTCCTTACTTATGCGATTCAGGCTATACACAGTCCTTACTCATGTGATTCGGGCTATACACAGTCCTTACTCATGCGATTCAGGCTATACACAGTCCTTACTCATGTGATTCGGGCTATACACAGTCCTTACTCATGCGATTCAGGCTATACACAGTCCTTACTCATGTGATTCGGGCTATACACAGTCCTTACTTATGCGATTCAGGCTATACACAGTCCTTACTCATGTGATTCGGGCTATACACAGTCCTTACTTATGCGATTCAGGCTATACACAGTCCTTACTCATGTGATTCGGGCTATACACAGTCCTTACTTATGCGATTCAGGCTATACACAGTCCTTACTCATGTGATTCGGGCTATATACAGTCCTTACTCATGCGATTCAGGCTATACACAGTCCTTACTCATGCGATTCAGGCTATACACAGTCCTTACTTATGTGATTCGGGCTATACACAGTCCTTACTCATGCGATTCAGGCTATACACAGTCCTTACTCATGTGATTCGGGCTATACACAGTCCTTACTCATGCGATTCGGGCTATACACAGTCCTTACTCATGTGATTCGGGCTATACACAGTCCTTACTCATGCGATTCAGGCTATACACAGTCCTTACTCATGCGATTCAGGCTATACACAGTCCTTACTTATGTGTTTCGGGCTATACTCAGTCCTTACTCATGTGATTCGAGCTATACACAGTCCTTACTTATGCGATTCGAGCTATACACAGTTCTTACTCATGCGTTTCGGGCTATGCACAGTCCTTACTCATGAGTAAGGACTGTGTATAGCCTGAAACATCACATTTGTGTTTCTCTCCAATAAAAGAGACTAAGTCGGGGTACTTGTATGTGAGCAGTACTGGACTTTATTGCAAATCATATCTATCTACTGGGGGTAGCAGAGCCGCACACTCAAAAGGTATCTACAGGTTGGTGCTGTTCCAATAACTATTGTTGATCCAATCAGAAATTGCAGTTGCATGTATCTGCCCATCACCCGCCATATTTTCACCCCTTTGTGTTGGTTAGATTTAGTAAGCAAAGGTCAGTAACGCAAAACTAACATACTCTAAATAATGAGATCATGTCTCTTGTATCAGAATATCCCTATAATATTCTAACACTTCAAAATGAAAAGTGTGATAAGAAAAGAAAAAAAAAACAGACTTTTTTTCTTTAACACTAAGATTGGCAACTCTTAAACCACTGATCTGAGAGAGTATGTAGCCTCTGACTTGTAAGTACGCTCTCGGACATTAGCTTGCCAAGGGCGTACCTACCAATCAGCAGCTGTGTAAGCTCAGAGACCGTCACTGGGCGCGTGTACACGGCACCCATCTCAGAGTTAATGCTCCCTTTATTAATACTCTGCATTTATAAACTGCAATAACATAGTATGCTGGGGATGCACTGCTGGGACACAGAACCAAATAAAGGGACTGTTACAGCCATTAAAGGATTTACCTGGTTTTATGACTCAGTCACATGGACTTACCTGAGCTCGATTAGGGAGATCCTTTATTTCTGACCTGGTAAGTGTACAAGACGACTAAGAACCATGGGTGCATATAACCGTTTACAAAACCTACAGATAAATGCAGGAAGGGACCAACCAGCTGCACTTTGCTTAAAGTAAATGTAAACTTGAGCATAGTCGCTCAAGTCATAGGATAGAATTGAAAAAATGAATGAGACTTTCATTCATGAAATGTGTAGTATATACTTCTCTTCTGAGATTTGTATCTTCTTATGCCAGAACGAAAAGCTCCGTTCCTCCGCCCGCCATATTCGTCAATTGATTGACAGATGACTCATCTGCAATCCACTAATCGTTGTTTCCCCCCGGAGCGTTCAGTCCCTTTGGGGGAGGGGGAAACAATTGGTGGTGGGGGGGGGGGGGGAACAACGATTGGTGGATCATCAGTCAATCAATTGACGAATATGGCGGGCGGAGGAACGGCGCTTATGGTTCTGGCATTACAAGGTACAAATCTCAGAAGAGAAGTATATCCTACACTTCATTTGATGAATGAAAGTCTCTTTCATTTTTTAAATTCTACCCTATGACTTGAGCGACTATGCTCAAGTTTGCATTCACTTTAAATATAAATTCTGGTGTTAAAATAAAATGCTTTGCTTCATAAGAGAATATTATTTTTAAACATATTACATTTTTATGCTATGTGTTTAACACCTACAAAGGGATTAAACATGGGCTAGATTTATCAAAGCTGAGGCGGGGCGAAATCACCCGCAGGCAATCACCATTGCACACAAGTGCAATTTTGCACTCGCGTGCAATCCCACACCCCTGCCCGCGCACAGCCAATCACGCGCGGGCAGGAGCTGTCAATCTTCTCGGTCGGACTCGACCGCGGAGATTGAATTTCCCCACCTTAGAGGTGGCAAAGAGGTTAAGGAAGCGGCGGTCTGGTGATCGCTGCTTGATAAATTACGGCGAGCAAGTTCTTGTGAGCTCTTGCAGCCGTAGGACTTTGGTAAATCGAGCCCTTAGTTAAAGTTGTTGTCCTGTGATACTCCCGATAAGAATACAGCTGGTGAGCAAATTAAAAAAAGCATGTATGTGTATGTTTAATTTGTGCCATATTCCAGGAGGGTAACTTTGACTATCTATTTAACCCCTTTGATAGTACTAGACACATAGTAAACCCTTTAAGTGATCCTGGATGCCCATAACGGATGCAGCACCTGACCAGAATGACTGCGGACATCAGGATGGAGTCCCTCCTCACACAGTAAAGGAACCCACCTAAATATACATTAAGTAAGCGCTAGCGACCAGTAGGTGCTGGAGATGACACAGAGGAAATGAATGAGAGTGCTAGAGAGAGGAGAGAGTTGTTTGACACATAGAGAAGGCTGTACAGGTCTGGCTGCTGGGAGGTAACCGCTGCTTCGTCACCGGAGTTTGATCTCACAACAAATGCAGTTGATGGGATTGCAGTCCGGAGGCTGATATGTACATGCAAAGTCACAGAGCGGACAGCACGAGAGACCGCTGCAGCTGGGACAGCTCTGTAAAACCGAGAGGCACTGTGAGAATAGAGAAACTGATAGACTGTAATCAAGAACAAATACATTGGGAAAAAAGGGAGAGCAAGCAAGAAGAGATGAGTATACGCGAGCGACAGTGAGCATTAGTAAGCTGTGAGAATGAGAGCAAGAGAGACAGTGAGCATTAGTAAGCCGTGAGAATGAGAGACTCTGTGAGACTAAGAGAGACAGTGAGCATTAGTAAGCTGTGAGAATGAAAGCATGAGAGACAGTGAGCATTAGTAAGCTGTGAGAATGAGAGCAAGAGAGACAGTGAGCATTAGTAAGCTGTGAGAATGGGAGACTCTGTGAGACTAAGAGAGACAGTGAACATTAGTAAGCTGTGAGAATGAAAGCATGAGAGACAGTGAGCATTAGTAAGCTGTGAGAATGAGAGCAAGAGAGACAGTGAGCATTAGTAAGCCGTGAGAATGAGAGACTCTGTGAGACTAAGAGAGACAGTGAGCATTAGTAAGCTGTGAGAATGGGAGACTCTGTGAGACTAAGAGAGACAGTGAACATTAGTAAGCTGTGAGAATGAAAGCATGAGAGACAGTGAGCATTAGTAAGCTGTGAGAATGAGAGCAAGAGAGACAGTGAGCATTAGTAAGCTGTGAGAATGAAAGCAAGAGAGACAGTGAGCATTAGTAAGCTGTGAGAATGAGAGCGTGAGCATTAGTAAGCTGTGAGAATGAGAGCAAGAGAGACAGTGAGCATTAGTAAGCTGTGAGAATGAGAGCAAGAGAGACAGTGAGCATTAGTAAGCTGTGAGAATGAGAGCAAGAGAGACAGTGAGCATTAGTAAGCTGTGAGAATGGGAGACTCTGTGAGACTAAGAGAGACAGTGAACATTAGTAAGCTGTGAGAATGAAAGCATGAGAGACAGTGAGCATTAGTAAGCTGTGAGAATGAGAGCAAGAGAGACAGTGAGCATTAGTAAGCTGTGAGAATGAGAGCAAGAGAGACAGTGAGCATTAGTAAGCTGTGAGAATGAGAGCAAGAGAGACAGTGAGCATTAGTAAGCTGTGAGAATGAAAGCAAGAGAGACAGTGAGCATTAGTAAGCTGTGAGAATGAAAGCAAGAGAGACAGTGAGCATTAGTAAGCTGTGAGAATGAAAGCAAGAGAGACAGTGAGCATTAGTAAGCTGTGAGAATGAAAGCAAGAGAGACAGTGAGCATTAGTAAGCTGTGAGAATGAGAGCAAGAGAGACAGTGAGCATTAGTAAGCTGTGAGAATGAAAGCAAGAGAGACAGTGAGCATTAGTAAGCTGTGAGAATGAAAGCAAGAGAGACAGTGAGCATTAGTAAGCTGTGAGAATGAGAGCAAGAGAGACAGTGAGCATTAGTAAGCTGTGAGAATGAAAGCAAGAGAGACAGTGAGCATTAGTAAGCTGTGAGAATGAGAGCAAGAGAGACAGTGAGCATTAGTAAGCTGTGAGAATGAAAGCAAGAGAGACAGTGAGCATTAGTAAGCTGTGACAATGAGAGCAAGAGAGACAGTGAGCATTAGTAAGCTGTGAGAATGAGAGCAAGAGAGACAGTGAGCATTAGTAAGCTGTGAGAATGAAAGCATGAGAGACAGTGAGCATTAGTAAGCTGTGAGAATGAAAGCAAGAGAGACAGTGAGCATTAGTAAGCTGTGAGAATGAGAGCAAGAGAGACAGTGAGCATTAGTAAGCTGTGAGAATGAGAGCAAGAGAGACAGTGAGCATTAGTAAGCTGTGAGAATGAGAGCAAGAGAGACAGTGAGCATTAGTAAGCTGTGAGAATGAAAGCAAGAGAGACAGTGAGCATTAGTAAGCTGTGAGAATGAGAGCAAGAGAGACAGTGAGCATTAGTAAGCTGTGAGAATGAGAGCAAGAGAGACAGTGAGCATTAGTAAGCTGTGAGAATGAGAGCAAGAGAGACAGTGAGCATTAGTAAGCTGTGAGAATGAAAGCAAGAGAGACAGTGAGCATTAGTAAGCTGTGAGAATGAAAGCAAGAGAGACAGTGAGCATTAGTAAGCTGTGAGAATGAGAGCAAGAGAGACAGTGAGCATTAGTAAGCTGTGAGAATGAAAGCAAGAGAGACAGTGAGCATTAGTAAGCTGTGAGAATGAAAGCAAGAGAGACAGTGAGCATTAGTAAGCTGTGAGAATGAGAGCAAGAGAGACAGTGAGCATTAGTAAGCTGTGAGAATGAGAGCAAGAGAGAGAGTGAGCATTAGTAAGCTGTGAGAATGAGAGCAAGAGAGACAGTGAGCATTAGTAAGCTGTGAGAATGAAAGCAAGAGAGACAGTGAGCATTAGTAAGCTGTGAGAATGAAAGCAAGAGAGACAGTGAGCATTAGTAAGCTGTGAGAATGAGAGACTCTGTGAGACTAAGAGAGACAGTGAGCATTAGTAAGCTGTGAGAATGAGAGCAAGAGAGACAGTGAGCATTAGTAAGCTGTGAGAATGAGAGACTCCATGAGACAAAGAGAGACAGTGAGCATTAGTAAGCTGTGAGAATGAGAGCAAGAGAGACAGTGAGCATTAGTAAGCTGTGACAATGAGAGCAAGAGAGACAGTGAGCATTAGTAAGCTGTGAGAATGAGAGCAAGAGAGACAGTGAGCATTAGTAAGCTGTGAGAATGAAAGCATGAGAGACAGTGAGCATTAGTAAGCTGTGAGAATGAGAGCAAGAGAGACAGTGAGCATTAGTAAGCTGTGAGAATGAGAGCAAGAGAGACAGTGAGCATTAGTAAGCTGTGAGAATGAGAGCAAGAGAGACAGTGAGCATTAGTAAGCTGTGAGAATGAGAGCAAGAGAGACAGTGAGCATTAGTAAGCTGTGAGAATGAGAGCAAGAGAGAGAGTGAGCATTAGTAAGCTGTGAGAATGAGAGCAAGAGAGAGAGTGAGCATTAGTAAGCTGTGAGAATGAGAGCAAGAGAGAGAGTGAGCATTAGTAAGCTGTGAGAATGAAAGCAAGAGAGACAGTGAGCATTAGTAAGCTGTGAGAATGAGAGCAAGAGAGACAGTGAGCATTAGTAAGCTGTGAGAATGAGAGCATGAGAGACAGTGAGCATTAGTAAGCTGTGAGAATGAGAGCAAGAGAGACAGTGAGCATTAGTAAGCCGTGAGAATGAGAGCAAGAGAGACAGTGAGCATTAGTAAGCCGTGAGAATGAGAGACTCTGTGAGACTAAGAGAGACAGTGAGCATTAGTAAGCCGTGAGAATGAGAGCAAGAGAGACAGTGAGCATTAGTAAGCTGTGAGAATGAGAGCAAGAGAGACAGTGAGCATTAGTAAGCCGTGAGAATGAGAGCAAGAGAGACAGTGAGCATTAGTAAGCCGTGAGAATGAGAGCAAGAGAGACAGTGAGCATTAGTAAGCCGTGAGAATGAGAGACTCTGTGAGACTAAGAGAGACAGTGAGCATTAGTAAGCCGTGAGAATGAGAGACTCTGTGAGACTAAGAGAGACAGTGAGCATTAGTAAGCCGTGAGAATGAGAGATTCTGTGAGACTAAGAGAGACAGTGAGCATTAGTAAGCCGTGAGAATGAGAGATTCTGTGAGACTAAGAGAGACAGTGAGCATTAGTAAGCCGTGAGAATGAGAGATTCTGTGAGACTAAGAGAGACAGTGAGCATTAGTAAGCCGTGAGAATGAGAGACTCCGTGAGACTAAGAGAGACAGTGAGCATTAGTAAGCCGTGAGAATGAGAGACTCCGTGAGACTAAGAGAGACAGTGAGCATTAGTAAGCCGTGAGAATGAGAGACTCCGTGAGACTAAGAGAGACAGTGAGCATTAGTAAGCCGTGAGAATGAGAGATTCTGTGAGACTAAGAGAGACAGTGAGCATTAGTAAGCCGTGAGAATGAGAGACTCCGTGAGACTAAGAGAGACAGTGAGCATTAGTAAGCTGTGAGAATGAGAGCATTAGAGAGTCTGTGAGACTAAGAGAGACAGTGAGCATTAGTAAGCTGTGAGAATGAGAGCATTAGAGAGTCTGTGAGACTAAGAGAGACAGTGAGCATTAGTAAGCCGTGAGAATGAGAGACTCCGTGAGACTAAGAGAGACAGTGAGCATTAGTAAGCCGTGAGAATGAGAGCATTAGAGACTCTGTGAGACTAAGAGAGACAGTGAGCATTAGTAAGCCGTGAGAATGAGAGCATTAGAGACTCTGTGAGACTAAGAGAGACAGTGAGCATTAGTGACTCTGTGAGACTAAGAGACTAAGAGACTATGGCAAGGAGACAATGAGACAGCAAGGAGAGAGAAATTAATAGAGACAGAAATCATGTAAAGCAGACCTGAGAGAGGAGCTGCCAAAATGCAAGAGACAGAGACTGTGAGAATCAAGATAGCAAGAGAGACAGAGAGCATTGAAGACAAAAAAGTGTGTAATAGAGAAAAGAAGAAGCAAGAATGATAGCATGCATTAATAGAGAAAGCAAGAGAGACAAGAAGTACAGAGAGGGTAGTAAGCAGGAGAGACAGCAAGCACAAAAAGAAAAAGAGAGACAGCAAAGAACAGAGAGAGAGAGAGAAAGGAAGAGAGAAAGCAAGGAGAGAGAGAGAGAGAGAGAGAGAGAGAGAGAGAGAGAGAGAGAGAGAGAGGGAGAGAGAAATCAAGAGTGCCAGACAGCACAGGTTGAAGAAGAGAGAAACAGCATAATGGAGAAAAAGTACAAAAGAATGAGAGGACAGACTGTCAGTAGAATGAGAGAACAGACTGACAGTAGAATGAGAGGACAGACTGTCAGTAGAATGAGAGAACAGACTGACAGTAGAATGAGAGAACAGACTGACAGTAGAATAAGAGGACAGACTGACAGTAGAATAAGAGAACAGACTGACAGTAGAATGAGAGGACAGACTGACAGTAGAATGAGAGGACAGACTGACAGTAGAATAAGAAGACAGACTGACAGTAGAATGAGAGAACAGACTGACAGTAGAATGAGAGGACAGACTGTCAGTAGAATGAGAGAACAGACTGACAGTAGAATGAGAGGACAGACTGTCAGTAGAATGAGAGGACAGACTGACAGTAGAATGAGAGGACAGACTGACAGTAGAATGAGAGGACAGACTGACAGTAGAATGAGAGGACAGACTGACAGTAGAATGAGAGGACAGACTGACAGTAGAATGAGAGGACAGACTGACAGTAGAATGAGAGGACAGACTGACAGTAGAATGAGAGGACAGACTGACAGTAGAATAAGAGAACAGACTGACAGTAGAATGAGAGGACAGACTGACAGTAGAATGAGAGAACAGACTGACAGTAGAATAAGAGGACAGACTGACAGTAGAATGAGAGGACAGACTGACAGTAGAATGAGAGGACAGACTGACAGTAGAATGAGAGGACAGACTGACAGTAGAATGAGAGGACAGACTGACAGTAGAATGAGAGAACAGACTGACAGTAGAATAAGAGGACAGACTGACAGTAGAATGAGAGGACAGACTGACAGTAGAATAAGAGGACAGACTGACAGTAGAATGAGAGAACAAAACGGCTATGAAGATGTGTGTGAATCTCACTGGCAACCATATGGATAAGCAGCCAGGCACTCACTGGATTGGAGGGGCAACAAGAGTCCATGACATGTGCGGGGGAGGGCATCCTACAATCACACGTTTGGGCGCAGCTAATGCACATGTCACACAAACCCAGTTCTCCCACCTTCTGCCAACCGAAACAGGAAGGACAACAATCACGTGCCTGCAGAGAAAGATGGAGGTCAGCGTGTTAAGACAAATACATTTTCACTAGGAACCCCAAACCAGCAACATTTTACATTTTGTGACACAACATATCCCTCTCATTGGCAGTGCTGTCAGTCTACCACTAGGAGGTGCCAGCACCCAGGGCTATTGCTTGCTGTTAGGTGACTGCTATTAAAATGCCATCTAAGTTAAATAAACTATGTGCAGGAAAAAGCAAACATTTGATCATCATTAGTAAAACAAAGTTGATTTGTTTTACATCAGCATCATTTAGATATGTTACAAATCTTTTACTAGCACTAAAAAAATAAAAATAAAGAAAAAGTGAAAGCTATTTAAATTGCTATTGAAAGTAAGTGGATCTAAATGGACAAGGAAATCCGTTTGCAAACATAAAAATGAAACACTTTCATCTCGTTTAATTAAAAAGAACAAATAAATAGTACAATTCATAATACAGGTAGGAAACCCTTTAGCCAAACGGCTTGGGAGCGGAAAAGGTTTGGATTTCTGAAAAATAGTACAGTAATCAGAAAGGTAATATTTGTTGTTTTAACCCTTTCGTGTCAGGGCTAAAGTGCCTACATCGGAACAAGTGTGGAGATGGAGAGAGAGAGAGATGGAGAGAGAGATAGAGATAGAGAGAGATATAGAGATAGAGAGATAGAGATGACTCAATACTAACAGGTTTAGTTCACATATTATATCCCTGCCAGTTTTATACAGTTAGTAACACTATGTAGCATGGTTGGTATTTAGGCTTATGACAATAAGGTACATATGTTACAGAGCACATCAGGCGTCACCTGCAGGCACTGGTGTATCAGGAGAAGAAAGAACAGCACAATAAGGTACAGCGAGACCGCCAGTAAGATGACGGCTGGTAGCGGGATGCTCAGTTCAGAGACTGCCGTGGCTCTTGGTGAGACTGCTGGGAACGTGAGCGCCTGCAGAACAGCAAAAAAACAGCAATTACATAAAAGGGGTGATGGGACAATCAGTAGTAGAAGGAACTGAGGGAGGGATAAGACAAAACACACACTGTAGATACGTCCCAGAGGGCAATAAATGTTAATAACACTCACAGCCATCTGCTCTGCGACCTCTTGGATCCTGGGGAAGAAGACAGAATATACATTAATAGAACTAATACACACAGAGTGGTGGGTTACAGCATTTATACTCTATGCAACCACTTCCCAAATACACCAGCACTTACACACACTGGGTAGAAATACTTCCATAACCTCATACTGGTACCCTGTTACTCACAACACCAATACCCCTTCCCCATGAAACTTCATACCCTGCTATGATACAAACCCTCACCAGCTCTAATACCCCTGCTCAGATACAATCCCTAATACCAGCTCTAATCACTTGCTATAATACAATCCCTAATACCAGCTCTAATACAATCCCTAATACCAGCTCTAATACCCCTGCTCTGATACAAACCCTAATACCAGCTCTAATACCCCTGCTCTGATACAAACCCTAATACCAGCTCTAATAACCCTGCTCTAATACAATCCCTAATACCAGCTCTAATAACCCTGCTCTAATACAATCCCTAATACCAGCTCTAATACAATCCCTAATACCAGCTCTAATACCCCTGCTCTGATACAATCCCTAATACCGGCTCTAATACCCCTGCTCCGATACAATCCCTAATACCAGCTCTAATACCCCTATTCTAATACAATCCCTAATACCAGCTCTAATACCCCTGCTCTGATACAAACCCTAATACCAGCTCTAATAACCCTGCTCTAATACAATCCCTAATACCAGCTCTAATACCCCTGCTCTGATACAATCCCTAATACCAGCTCTAATACCCCTGCTCTGATACAATCCCTAATACCGTCTCTAATACCCCTGCTCCGATACAATCCCTAATACCAGCTCTAATACCCCTGCTCTAATACAATCCCTAATACCAGCTCTAATACCCCTGCTCTGATACAATCCCTAATACCGGCTCTAATACCATTAAGTCCATACCATTAACTGGGTTATGTCTAGAGGATATCAGGAAAAAACTGGATAATATTAAGGTAAATAAAACTCCAGGCCCAGATGGAATACACTTAAGGGTGTTAAGGGAACTTAGCACTATTATAGACAAACCTCTACTCTTAAAGGGCCACTAAACCCAAAATCTTTCTTTCATGATTAAGATAGAACATACAAATTTAAACAACATTACAATTTACTTCTATTATTTATTTTGCTTCATTTTTTAGATATCCTTATTTGATGAAAAAGCAATGTGCATGGGTGAGCCAATCACACGAGGCTTCTATGTGCAGCAACCAATCAGCTGCTGCTGAGCATATCTAGATATGCTTTTCAGCAAAGATCATCAAGAGAATAAAACAAATTAGATAATAGAAGTAAATTAGAAAGATGTTTAAAATTGCATTCTCTTTCTAAATCATGAAAGAAAAAATGTGGGTTTCATGTCCCTTTAATTTTTCAAGACTCATTATCCTCAGGCATGGTACCCCAGGATTGGCGCAAAGCTGATGTGGTGCCAATCTTCAAAAAGGGAAGCAGGGATGATCCAGGAAGCTATAGACCAGTTAGTCTGACATCAATAGTGGGGAAGATATTTGAAGGGATTATAAGGGATTATATTGATGAGCATATTCGTGTAAACAAGATTATGAGTTCTAATCAGCATGGCTTTAGGAGAAATAGATCATGTCAAACTAATCTAATTAGATTCTACAAGGAAGTAAGTAAAAATATAGATAAAGAGGAATCAGTTGATATGATATACTTAGATTTTGCAAAGGCATTTGATACAGTGCCACATGAGAGATTAATGCACAAAATTAAGGGACTGGGAATAGCTGAAAATGTTAGCTCATGGATAAATAACTGGATAAAAGATAGGAAGCAACGAGTAGTAGTAAATGGATCATACTCAGATTGGATAAAGGTAATCAGTGGAGTCCCCCAGGGATCAGTACTGGGCCCCGTTCTTTTTAATATTTTTATAAATGACTTGGAGCAAGGATTAAATAGCGACATCTCTATTTTTGCAGATGATACTAAGTTAAGTAAGGTCATTAGGTCAGAGCAGGATGAACTTTCATTACAAAGGGATCTGCAAAAATTATAAGTATGGGCAAGTAAATGGAAAATAAGATTTAATACGGAAAAATGAAAGGTTCTACATTTTGGAAGTAAAAATAAGCAGGCAACTTATTTTTTAAATGGGACAAGACTTAGCCAAACAGAGGAGGAAAGGGATTTGGGAGTAATAATAGATAACAAGTTAAAGATGGGGGCACAATGAAGGGCAGCGGCTTCAAAGGCTAATAAGATACTAGCATGTATTAAAAGAGGCATTGATTCAAGGGAGGAAAGCATAATTCTGTCACTATATAAAGCCCTGGTAAGACCTCCCCTTGAGTATGGAGTGCAGTTCTGGGGACCGATCGCAACAAAAGATATTGCAGAACTAGAAAAAGTTCAGAGAAGGGCCACAAAGCTAACAAGGGGATTGATTAATCTATGAGGAGAGGCTAGCCAAACTGAGTCTGTTTTCTTTAGAAAAAAGGCGCTTGAGAGGTGACATGATTACTTTATATAAATATATTCAAGGCTCAAATTCAGAGAAGGCAGAAGCTCTGTTTATTCCTAGAAAAATGTTTCTGACAAGAGGTCACAATTTAAGGTTGGAGGAAAGGAGATTTAATCTCCTGCAACAGAAAGGTTTTTTCACTGTAAGAGCAATAAAATTGTGGAACTCATTACCAAAGGAGGTAGTGAATGCCAATACCCTAGATACATTTAAAAATAGTCTGGATACATTTCTGTATATAAACAAGATTCATGGATATGATTGCTAGTGTTAAATGAGTCACCTTTTAGTGGGGTTATTTAAGCTTAACTGGAGCTTTTGTAAGTATTATAAATTTGTATAGGTTGAACTCGATGGACTTTTTTCAACCTTATCTACTATGTTACTATGTATGTTACTCCAATACAATCCCTAATACCAGCTTTAATACCCCTGCTCTGATATAATCCCTAATACCAGATCTAATACCCCTGCTCCGATACAATCCCCAATACCTGCTCTAATACCCCTGCTCTGATACAATCCCTAATACCTGCTCTAATACCCCTGCTCTGATACAATACCTAATACCCCTGCTCTGATACAATCCCGAATAACTGCTCTAATACCCCTGCTCTAATACAATCCCTAATACCTGCTTTAATACCCCTGCTCAGATACAATCCCTAATACCCCTGCCCTAATACAATCTCTAATATCTGCTCTAATAACCCTGCTCTAATACAATCCCTAATACCAGCTCTAATACCCCTGCTCTGATACAATCCCTAATACCAGCTCTAATACCACTGCTCAGATACGATCCCTAATACCAGCTCTAATACCCCTGCTCAGATACAATCCCTAAGACCAGCTCTAATACCTCTTCTCAGATACATTCCCTAATACCTGCTCTAATACCCCTACTCTAATACAATCCCTAATACCAGCTCTAATACCCCTGCTCAGATACAATTCCTAATACCAGCTCTAATACCCCTGCTTTGATACAATCCCTATTACCTGATCTAATACAATCCCTAACAACAGCTCTAATACCCCTGCTCTGATACAATCCCTAATACCTGCTCTAATACCCCTGCTCTGATACAATCCCTAATACCAGCTTTAATACCCCTGCTCTGATACAATCCCTAATACCAGCGCTAATACCCCTGCTCAGATACAATCCCTAATACCAGCTCTAATACCCCTGCTCAGATACAATCCCTAATACCAGCTCTAATACCCCAGCTCAGATACAATACCTAATACCATCCCTAATACCAGCTCTAATACCCCTGCTCCGATACAATCCCTAAAACCTGCTCTAATACCCCTGCTCAGATACAATCCTTAATACCTGCTCTAATACCCCTGCTCTGATACAATCCCTAATACCAGCTCTAATACCCCTGCTCAGATAAAATCCCTAATGCCAGCTCTAATACCCCTGCTCAGATACAATCCCTAATACCTGCTCTAATACCCCTGCTCAGATACAATCCCTAATACGGTGCTAATACCCCTGCTCTAATACAATCCCTAATACCGGCTCTAATACCCCTGCTCAGATACAATCCCTAATTCTTGCTCTAATACCCCTGCTCTGATACAATCCCTAATACCAGCTCTAATACCCCTGCTCTGATACAATCCCTAATACCGGCTCTAATACCCCTGCTCAGATACTATCCCTAATACCTGCTCTAATACCCCTGCTCTAATACAATCCCTAATACCGGCTCTAATACCCCTGCTCTGATACAATCCCTAATGCCAGCTCTAATACTCCTGCTCAGATACAATCCCTAATACCTGCTCTAATACCCCTGCTCAGATACAATCCCTAATAAGGCGCTAATACCCCTGCTCTAATACAATCCCTAATACCGGCTCTAATACCCCTGCTCAGATACAATCCCTAATTCCTGCTCTAATACCCCTGCTCTGATACAATCCCTAATACCAGCTCTAATACCCCTGTTCTGATACAATCCCGAAAACCTGCTCTAATACCCCTGCTCTAATACAATCCCAAATACCTGCTCTAATACCCCTGCTCTGATACAATCCCTAATACTGGCTCTAATACCCCTGCTCAGATACAATCCTTAATACCTGCTCTAATACCCCTGCTCTAATCCAATCCCTAATACCGGCTCTAATACCCCTGCTCTGATACAATCTCTAATACCAGCTTTAATACCCCTGCTCTGATACAATCCCTAATACCAGCTCTAATACCACTGCTCAGATACAGTCCCTAATACCTGCTCTAATACCCCTGCTCTGATACAATCCCTAATACCTGCTCTAATACCCCTGCTCTGATACAATCCCTAATACCTGCTCTAATACCCCTGCTCCAATACAATCCCTAAAACCAGTTCTAATACCCCTGCTCCGATACAATCCCTAATACCAGCTCTAATACCCCTACTCTAATACAATCCCTAATACCAGCTCTAATACCCCTGCTCAGATACAATTCCTAATACCAGCTCTAATACCCCTGCTTTGATACAATCCCTATTACCTGATCTAATACAATCCCTAATAACAGCTCTAGTACCCCTGCTCTAATACAATCCCTAAAACCAGTTCTAATACCCCTGCTCTGATACAATCCCTAATACCAGCTCTAATACCCCTGCTCAGATACAATCCCTAATACCAGCTCTAATACCCCTGCTCAGATACAGTCCCTAATACCTGCTCTAATACCCCTGCTCTAATACAATCCCTAATACCGGCTCGAATACCCCTGCTCTGATACAATCCCTAATACCAGCTCTAATACCCCTGCTCAGATACAATCCCTAATACCTGCTCTAATACAATCCCTAATACCAGCTCTAATACCCCTGCTCAGATACAATTCCTAATACCAGCTCTAATACCCCTGCTTTGATACAATTCCTATTACCTGATCTAATACAATCCCTAATAACAGCTCTAATACCCCTGCTCTAATACAATCCCTAATACTGTCTCTAATACCCCTGCTCCAATACAATCCCTAAAACCAGTTCTAATACCCCTGCTCTGATACAATCCCTAATAACAGCTCTAATACCCCTGCTCTGATACAATCCCTAATACCAGCTCTAATACCCCTGCTCTAATATAATTCCTAATACCTGCTCTGATGCCTCTGCTCTAATACAATGCCTGATACCAGCTCTAATACCCCTGCTCCGATACAATCCCTAATACCAGCTCTAATACCCCTGCTCTGATACACTAATAACCATATTACACAACAGGAATCATTAATACCCATATTACACACCACCACTAATGCCCATATAACACACCATGAATACCCCTATTACACATCACTAATACCCCTATTACACATCACTAACACCCATATTACAAATAAATAATACCCATCTTACACATCACTAATACCCATATAACACATCTCTAATACCCATATTACACCTCACTAATACCCATAATACACATCACTAATACCCCTATTACACATCACTACTACCCATATTACACATCACTAATACCCCTAGTACACATCACTAACACTCCTATTACACATCACTAATACCCATATTACTAATACCGATATTACACATCACTAATACCCATATTACACATTACTAATACCCATTTTACTAATACCCCTATTACACATCACTTATACCCCTATTACACATCACTAATACCCCTATTACACGATCACTAATATCCCTATTACACATCACTAAAACCCCTATTACACATCACTAAAACCCCTATTACACATCACTAATACCCATATTACAAATCACTAATACCCATATTACACATCACTAATACCCATATTACACATCACTAACACCCCTATTACACATCACTAACACCCCTATTACACGATCACTAATACCCCTATTACACCTCACTAATATACCCCTATTACACCTCACTAATATACCCCTATTACACATCACTAAAACCCCTATTACACATCACTAATACCCATATTACACATCACTAATACCCATATTACTAATACCCATATTACACATCACTAATACCCATATTACTAATACCCATATTACTAATACCCATATTACTAATACCCATATTACACATCACTAATACCCATATTACTAATACCCATATTACACATCACTAACACCCCTATTACACATCACTAACACTCTATTACACGATAACTAATACCCCTATTACACCTCACTAATATACCCCTATTACACATCACTAAAACCCCTATTACACATCACTAATACCCATATTACACATCACTAATACCCATATTACTAATACCCATATTACACATCACTAATACCCATATTACACATCACTAACACCCCTATTACACATCACTAACACTCTATTACACGATCACTAATATACCCCTATTACACATCACTAAAACCCATTTTACACATCACTAAAACCCCTATTACACATCACTAAAACCCCTATTACACATCACTAAAACCCCTATTACACATCACTAATACCCCTATTACACATCACTAATACCCATATTACACATCACTAATACCCATATTAGACATCACATACCCATATTAGACATCACTAATACCCATATTAGATATCACATACCCATATTAGACATCACTAATACCCATATTAGACATCACATACCCATATTAGACATCACTAATACCCCTATTACACATCACTAATACCCATATTACACATCACTAATACCCATATTACACATCACTAATACCCATATTACACATCACTAATACCCCTATTACACATCACTACTACCCATATTACACATCACTAATACCCATATTACACCTCACTAATACCCATATTAGACATCACTAATACCCATATTAGACATCACTAATACCCATATTACACATCACTAATACCCATATTAGACATCACTAATACCCATATTAGACATCACTAATACCCATATTAGACATCACTAATACCCATATTAGACATCACTAATACCCATATTAGACATCACTAATACCCATATTACACATCACTAATACCCATATTACACATCACTAATACCCCTATTACACATCACTACTACCCATATTACACATTACTAATACCCCTAGTACACATCACTAACACTCCTATTACACATCACTAATACCCATATTACACATCACTAAAACCCCTATTACACATCACTAAAACCCCTATTACACATCACTAATACCCATATTACACCTCACTAATACCCATATTACACATCAATAATACCCATATTAGACATCACTAATACCCATATTACACATCACTAATACCCATATTACACATCACTAATACCCATATTACACATCACTAATACCCCTATTACACATCACTACTACCCATATTACACATCACTAATACCCATATTACACATCACTAATACCCATATTACACATCACTAATACCCCTATTACACATTACTAATACCCATATTACACATCACTAATACCCATATTACACATCACTAATACCCATATTACACATTACTAATACCCCTAGTACACATCACTAACACTCCTATTACACATCACTAATACCCATATTACACATCACTAAAACCCCTATTACACATCACTAAAACCCCTATTACACATCACTAATACCCATATTACACCTCACTAATACCCATATTACACATCACTAATACCCATATTAGACATCACTAATACCCATATTACACATCACTAATACCCATATTACACATCACTAATACCCATATTACACATCACTAATACCCCTATTACACATCACTACTACCCATATTACACATCACTAATACCCATATTACACATCACTAATACCCATATTACACATCACTAATACCCCTATTACACATCACTACTACCCATATTACACATCACTACTACCCATATTACACATTACTAATACCCCTAGTACACATCACTAACACTCCTATTACTAATACCCATATTACACATCACTAATACCCATATTACACATCACTAATACCCATATTACTAATACCCATATTACACATCACTAATACCCCTATTACACATCACTAATACCCCTATTACACATCACTAATACCCATATTAGACATCACATACCCATATTACACATCACTAATACCCATATTACACATCACTAATACCCATATTACACATCACTAATACCCATATTACACATCACATACCCATATTAGACATCACTAATACCCATATTACACATCACTAATACCCATATTAGACATCACTAATACCCATATTAGACATCACTAATACCCATATTACACATCACTAATACCCATATTAGACATCACTAATACCCATATTACACATCACTAATACCCATATTAGACATCACTAATACCCATATTACACATCACTAATACCCATATTACACATCACTAATACCCCTATTACACATCACTAATACCCATATTACACATCACTAATACCCATATTACACATCACTAATACCCATATTACACATCACTAATACCCATATTAGACATCACATACCCATATTACACATCACTAATACCCATATTACACATCACTAATACCCATATTACACATCACTAATACCCATATTAGACATCACATACCCATATTAGACATCACTAATACCCATATTACACATCACTAATACCCATATTAGACATCACTAATACCCATATTACACATCACTAATACCCATATTACACATCACTAATACCCATATTAGACACCAGAAATCACTAATACCTTCGGCATAATACCCCAGCAGTATTTACAATCTTCTGCTGAGCTACCACTCACATCTCGCGATATTTGGGCTGCGTCTCTCATTGCTATGGAGACGCGAGAATACAGGAAGGTGGTACGGCAGCCGGGGTGGTCCAATCCCTATAAGGTTTGAACGTGACGGTAGTTTCTTACAGATGTGATGTGAGTAACTTGTTTGGAGTCCGGGGCGGGAAACTGAGCGTGAGAGAGCTCCACATTGTGGGGATAACTGGTATTGCATGGGTCGGTCCCATTATAATGGGGAACTATATCTAATCGATACTTTACCATTTATTACTTGGGAGTGACACTGTCAGCAACTTGGACTTTGTAAATACCTTAAATACTATCATGGGGTACTAATGTACTATTGTTAGCTGGAGCCATTGAGACACTGTCACTAACTTGGCTCTGTCACAGATTCTGTCACTGAGGCGCTGTCACAAATTGGGGCTTTGTCGCATGCTCTATCACTAACTGGGGCTCTGTCATTGAGACAGTTTTACTAACTGCGGCACTGTCACTGAGTAATGGGGCTCTGTCACTGAGACTACAGTCACTAACTGAGACTCTATCACTTATTGGGGCTCTGTCACAGATTCTGACACTAACCCGGGGCACTTTCCCTTAGACTCTATTACTTACTGGGGCTCTGTCATGGAGACACTTTCACTAACAAGCACTGTCACTGAGACTCTATCACTAATTGGGGCTATGTCCCTGAGACTCTGTCATGGAGACACTGTCACTACCTGGGGCTCTGTCACTGAGATTCTGTCACTACCTGGGGCTCTGTCATGGAGACAATGAAACTTTCCCTGAGACTCTGTCACTAACTGGGGCTCTGTCATTGAGACAGTTTTACTAACTGCGGCACTGTCACTGAGACTGTCACTTACTGGGGCTCTGTCACTGAGACTACAGTCACTAACTGAGACTCTATCACTTATTGGGGCTCTGTCACAGATTCTGACACTAACCCGGGGCACTTTCCCTTACACTCTATTACTTACTGGGGCTCTGTCATAGAGGGACTTTCAGTACCAAGCACTGTCCCTGAGACTCTGTCACTAACTGGGGCTCTGTCACTACCTGGGACTCTGTCACTAACTGGGGAACTGTCACATATTCTATCACTAACTGGGGCACTGTCCCTGAGTCTGTCACTCACTGGGGCATTATCACAGAGATACTGTCACTAAATAAGACACTGTTATTGAGACTGTCACTAACTGGGGCACTGTCATGGAGATACCGTCTCTAACTGGGGCTCTGTCCCTAAGACTTTGTCACTAACTGGGGCTCTGTCCCTTAGACCCTGTAACTAACTGGGGCATTATCACGGAGATACTGTCGCTAAATAGGACACTGTTATTGAGACTGTCACTAACTGGGGTATTGTCACAGTGATACAGTCACTAACTGGGGCACTGTCCCAGAGACACTGCTACTTAATGGGACACTGTCACTGAGACTGTCACTAATTGGGCCACTGTCACAGAGTTACTGTCACTAGGGCACTGTCACTGAGACTCTTTCACTAACTGGTGCATTGTCACTGAGACTCTGTAACTAACTAGGCCACTGTACCAGAGACATTGTCACTAAATGGGGCACTGTCACTGAGACACTGTCACTAACTGATTGCTTATGTGTTTGCATGCAGGTTCAATTCATGACTTGTGTCTAGTTATCATTTTTTTTTTACATTATTTTATAGCACAAAATATTATATGAACGTTACAGAAATGTCTAAATACTTCATTGTAATAATAGATTACCATTCTTGTGTTAGTTAAATTGAGTACAATTTTCATAGTTTAAAACTGATTAACTTTTGACTAAACCAGGGAAGAATCATGTGAAATCCTTATGTGTGTGAACTAAAGAATTTAAAAGACTGCATGAAGCATAGAAATATGTCTTTCCTGAAAGGGGGAGGTCAGAGAACATGCAGGCTGTGGCCCACTGGGGTTTTGGATGTGGAACCAGTGTGGGAGGGGAGGGGTCAAGGCATGCTATAGGCATAAATATAATGAATATATAGGGTGAAGTTCTGTACACTCCTTTAAGGGATACTGAACCCACTTTTTTTTTTTCTTTCGTGATTCAGATAGAGCATGCAATTTTAAGCAACTTTCTAATTTACTCCTATTATTAAATTTTCTTTGTTCTCTTGGTATTTTTATTTGAAAAATCAGGAATGTAAGCTTACGAGCCGGCCCATCTTTGGTTCAGCACCTGGGTAGCGCTGGCTGATTGGTGGCTAAATGTAGCACGCCAGTTGATTAAGCTTGTTACTATTTGAATTAAGTAGCATACAAGATATACAAGCTATAATACGAGTATCACTGAGTGTGCTACCGGATGAATTCTCAGTCGGTATGAATGATTATAGAAATAAGGGATCTTAGCCAGAAATCATCTGCAAGAGTATTTTACCTGGAAGCTTGCAGGTAGGAGGCTGCCTTTGAGCACCTAGGTTCAAATGGTGATTGCATTGTATCCACTACTTTACCTCCCCTAACAGTATGGGATATAACCTATAACTGAATGAATTTTAGTTGAAACAGACTAACACCCAAATGAAGCTCAACTATGCTTTTAACTTCTCCAGTCGGTATTGACAGTCTGGAAATTAAAGGGGCAGTAATTAATGTAAACTGCCTTTCTATTTCTATCACTTGGTTTTGGTGTTAACTAATTATAAATACCCCCCCATTAACTATGTACTTATATGCTATAGGCATGGCTGGGTGTGTCTTGGGTGGGAGGCGTTCGTGGGCATGTCTGGGACAGTCTGCGGGCGAGGATTAGGGAAATTCTGCAAATCGGAAAATACTGTCTCAGAGGGACAGCAGGACAGAGCTCAGAATTAGAGACTGTTCCTCTCAAATACGGACAGTTGGAAGATGTAGTTAAAGGGACATTGTACACAAGATTTTTCTTTGCATAATTGTTTTGTAGATGATTCATTTTTATAGCTCGTCTGGATGTGTTTTTGTAACAATGTACAGTTTTGTTTATTTTTAAATAACATTAAAGGGACAGTAAAGTCAAAACTAAACTTTCATGATTCAGATAGGACATGCAATTTTAAACAACTTTCCAATTTACTTTTATCATCAAATTTGCTTTGTTCCCTTGGTGGTATTTTTGAAAAGCTAAACCTAGGTAGGCTCAAACTGATTTCTAAAACCGTTGAAAACCACATCTTGGCTCTGAGCATTTTGAAAGTTTTTCATAGCTAGACAGTACTAGTCCATGTGTGTCATAAAGATAATATTGTGCTCACTCCCGTGGAGTTATTTAAGAGTCTGCACTGATTGGCTAAACTGCATGCCTGTCAAAAGCACTGAGATAAGGGGGCAGTCTGCAGAGCCCTAGACACAAGGTAATCACAGAGGTAAAAAGTGTATTAATATAACCGTGTTGGTTAAGCAAAACTGGGGAATGGGTAATAAAGGGATTATCTATCATTTTAAACAATAACAATTCTGGAATAGCCTGTCCATTTAAGCTTATTTTAAGACTCCTAACCAAGCCCCAAAGTATCAGATGCATACTGATGTCTACAGAATCCTGCTTCCTCCTGTTTGTGTAATGGTTCTTTTCATATGCAGGGGACGGTCTTCTCTTCCTGCTTTCTCAGCGGTGTCCCAGCCTAACCTCATCAGCAGAGCTAAATCGGGAGCTTCTAATTACGTTTTTAAACGGTTTTATACTAGATGTTTAGATCAGTATCTATGTCTATTACATACAGTTATATGAAAATTGGTTTACACTGTCCCTTTAAAAGGAGTACAACTTTGACTACATGTTTAACCCTTTAGAAGGACTTAACCCCATTGTGGCAGTACTATAATGTTCA
The DNA here is from genome assembly GCF_027579735.1 of Bombina bombina. Taxonomy (NCBI): domain Eukaryota; kingdom Metazoa; phylum Chordata; class Amphibia; order Anura; family Bombinatoridae; genus Bombina; species Bombina bombina. Next base: position 37,693,580 of record NC_069509.1, read on the forward strand.
CATCGGAACGAAGTTCTGATGTAAAAACTATTATTAAAAATGAAATCACACGATTGTTAATACAATCGCTTGATTTCAAGGCTGGGATCGGATCATGGGGGACTGCCTAAGCTGCTAGACACGCCCCCAGGCCAATCCTTGCCTACGTCAAAGGGGCTGATCCTTGCCTATGTCAAAGGGGGAAGCTGCAGGACGCCGTATATGGTAGGACGTTTCATACCGTCCTAACGGCATTAAAGCCCAGCGCTGTTAGGACGGCATGGAACATCCTAATGGTGTAAAGGGTTTAAACACACCGTAAAAAAGGGCAGTTTGCTAGAAATTTGTTTAAAAAGAAAATAGAACATTTAATTTTTTTCACCAGAATGTGAAGCCATTAAAAAAACAGGCAAAAATGGTGTTTTCATATGGACTGGAATAGCCTTAACTTTTAAAACTTTGCTAATGCATTGGAATAAACCCCTATATTGTTGTTGGCTCATGTAAACAGCCTGTCAGCTTTCATTTAAAGGGACACTGAACTCAAATTGTTTTCTTTCGTGATTCAGATAGAGCATGCAATTTTAAGAAACTTTCTAATTTACTCCTATTATCAATTTTTCTTCATTCTCTTGCTATCTTCATTTGAAAAAGAAGGAATCTAAGCAATTTTTTGGTTCAGAACGCTGGACAGAGCTTGTTTATTGGTGGGTGAATTTATCCACCAATCAGCAAGAACAACCTAGGTTGTTCATCAAAAATGGGCCGGCATCTAAACTTACATTCCTGCATTTCAAATAAAGATACCAAGAGAATGAAGAAAATTTGTTAATAGGAGTAAATTAGAAAGTTGCTTAAAATTGCTCTATCTGAATCACAAAAGAAAAAAATTGGGTTCAGTGTCCCTTTAAATCTGTTAGACCCTGGTGCCCATGCTCTTCAAATAAGGTGCTACACTGGAATTTGCAGGGCTAAAACTCACAAACAATATATATTTACATATGCAGAAACTGAGAAAACAGATATATGAGCTACAGAAAAGCTGAACATGCCTTCTACTGCTTCTTTACCATCAGAAATAATCCTTAAACCAAAAATGTTGGTAGGAGTAGATTTGGCTATTCTCCCACTAACCTTTTGCTTCACATTTATCACACATGAATCATACAAATATTGTTATGCAGTGAAAATAAAATTTTTACTTTATTCTCAACTCTGACTAATGTCTATAAAATAAGAGGAAATTAGATAAGCATTAATTTCAGATTTTTAATAAGCTTACCAAGCTATGCCCTGTTTTCTACAGTGCTTCTGCAGTTATAGATAATACCCATAAAGAGGATGCATGTCCAATTTTCTTTTTTTCTATGGAAGATTCAAGGTCATTTAGAGATCATATGATTAAGAAAATGGAATCAAATTTTAAAAATATTTTTTCTCATTGTAGAGGCTTCCTAGACCCAAGGGAACATGGAAGTCAGAATTAAAAATTCTAAAAGAGAATACATATAGAAAAAATCAAATTGGTATCTGTTGTCAGATTTACCATTTTCTATTGGTATTCTTTGTTGAAATGTAGCTCCTTTCCATGAGAGCATACTGAGGTAAGCTCACTTATTTTGAACATTTTATGGCAGTAGTGTTCACAATATTATTTGTAACAATATTATACATATAGTGCTCAAGACATACTCATTAGCATACATAAATATGCTCTCATGGAAATTAACTAACATTTGTCTGACATCATGTTTTCTCTGGAGGCAGAAAATATACAGGCTTCAATTTCCATGATGTATATACAATTGCTGCAGTGCAGTGAAAATGCAGCTAGAATCATCTGAGCAGTGGTTAAATGGTGACTGTTCAAAATGTTGTGTTGTAGCCATAGTGTGCACATTGTCAAGAGTACTACCTAGTGACAAATGTCAAGGAACATTGTGTTTAAATCAATAGATTCTCTCCTGAATGCAATCAGCACCATCATATACCTTTCAGTGAAATTTAATGTCACTGTGATCATTGTCATTTTTTTGTGACCATGGTAGTTTATTAGGGATCAATGTTAGTAATTAGGCTTGGTGTCAATTACTGGCTCCAGTAAGTTTGTATTATACACTTAGCCCAATGTAACTTATTGTGAGTATGTCACTGTGAGTACTGACACTAAATCATTTTAGTGCCACTTGTGATAAGCGTAACTTAACGTGACTATTTGAGACCAGTGCCACTCATTGTGATCAAGGTAACTTACTGTGATTGCTGCAACGTATTAGGGCCATAGTCACTCATTGTAATGAGTAAGTTACTGTGTTGCTGTCACTCATTAAAGTCAGCGTCGCTCATTGTGATGAGCATAAGTCACTATCATTACTTTTAGTTATTGAGGTCAATTGTGATTATGGAAATGAAAACTAATTTGAAAAATATTTTTTTCTCATGAAAGAGTAAGTCACTGAGAATACTGCTACTTATTAAGGTCCTTCCTTAAGGTCAGCACGAGTTACTGTGATCACTGTCACTTATTGAGCTCAGTGTCACTGTGACCAGAGTAAGTTCTAGTGACCACTTATTGAGGACATTGTTGGTGTTACTCTGAGGGATTGAAGTCACTCATATGAACCGAGTAGCATTTATAGGAACTAAAGTGAATCATTGTAGAACCTCAGGGAAATAAACCAAGTAGTGTATTAATCACTTCAGCAAGTTTTAAGGATTGAATCATTGCGGCACATTATGTCAAAACCATAAACATACTATTACTGCCTATGTAAGATCAGTATTGATAGCTGGGAAGCACTTTCTCCTTGGATGAATATTTAATTTATAGAATATTATTATTTTTGGTAGAGTATGTGTTTTTAGTAAAATATTGTAGATCAGCATCCTTGTTAGTAAAAGGCTATGTTGTTGTTGCTTTCCATTTGGGCATTACTCTCTGGTTGCATATCACACTTATTAGAGGTCCCATTTGGTATGAAGTCTCACCCACTTGGGAAGCTCTCCTGCACAAAGGTTGCCGCTATACTAATATGATAGTAGCTGTGTTCATTTGTAACAATCACTATGTGCAATGTTGATAGTTGTATTCATAATGCTATCTTCTTATTGGACTGCTAGACATGCAATACTATTTTTCAAACACTAGAGGGTGTACTTCCAACAGAAATGGCACCTTAGCTTTTGCAGCACCTGCAGATAGTTATAATTAACGCTTATATACCTAGCAGACAGACATAATGCAGTGACAAAGGAAGATATTTGACTCTTTTTTAATGTTAGTGATAATCAAAAATAAAACTGCAGAAATATATTTTACAGGAAGCATTTTAATTGTTTTTAATAGGCATACCTGGACCAGACATCTATTTGCTCCTAAAGACGTAAAGAGCATCTTGTGCAAAGGCAATAATACAAATGTAATGTGACAAAATATAAATATGAGGCCTGACCACTTATGCTCAGGGTAACTCTCATATTCCAATTCAAGTCTAATATTTTAGCCAGCTTTGTAAAATTAGTTCCTTAACCGAGTAAATGATGAGATCCGATGTAGACAACATGGTGTTAAGGGTCAGGAGTCTTATTTGAGGTGTTACGATCTGTTGCAGACAGATGTGCTTTAGGACCTTGGGACTGAGCTGAGGACTGATGTGGATCTGTGACTGATAGAGGTGCTGTAGGACCTTCAAACTGAGCTTGGGGTCTGATGTGGATCTGTGGCTGACATGTTCTGAATGACCTTGGGACTGAGCTGATGGCTTGTGTGGTCTGTGGCTGACAAGGTTCACCTAGGACCCTGGGACTGAGCCGACGTCTGATGTGTATCTGTATTTGACAGTGTTGCTGTTGGACCTTGGGACTGAGCTGAGGTCTGATGTGGGTCTGTGGCTGACAGAGGTCCTGTAGGACCTTGGGACTGAGCTAAGGTCTGATGTAAAGCTGTGGCTGATAGGTGAAGTAGGAACTTGGGACTGAGCTGACAACTAATGTGGGGCTGTGGCTGACAGAAGAACTGCAGGATCTTGGGACTGAGCTGAGGTCTGATGTGGGTCTGTGGTTGACAGATGTGGTCTAGGACCTTGGGACTGAGCTGAGATCTGATGTGGGTTTGTGGCTGACAGAGGGGATATAGGACCTTCTGACTGAGCTGAGTTCTGATGTAGGCATCTGTCTGACACAAGTGCAGTAGGACTTTTGGACTGAGGTGCGGTCTGTTGTAGGTCTCTGTCTGACACAAGTGCAGTAGGACCTTTGGACTGAGCTGAGTTCTGATGTAGGTCTCTGGCTGACAGAAGTGCAGTACGACTTTTGGACTGAGCTGAGGTCTGATGTAGGTCTGTGACTGACAGAGGTACTGTAGGACTTTGGGACTAAGGTGAGGTCTTTTTCGGTCTGTGGTTGACAGATATGGTCTAGGACCTTTGGACTGAGCTAAGATCTGATATGGGTTTGTGACTGACAGGGGGGATATAGGACCTTTGGACTGAGGTGAGGTCTGATGTGGGTCTATGACTGACAGAAGTGCAGTAGGACTTTTGAACTTAGGTGAGGTCTGATGTGGATCTCTGTTTGACAGATGTGGTCTAGTACCTTGGGACAAAGCTGAGGTCTCATGTGAGTCTGTGGCTTGCAGAGGTGTTGTAGAACCTTCTGACTGAGCTAAAGTTTGATGTGTGTCTGTGGCTGACAGAGTGCATACAGGACTAGGATTCAGATCTGAGGCATTGGTGTCTAGAGGAGGATTCAAGAGGTGGCAAATGCTGGTATTATGCCTATTTTTCTCAAGTTAAAATGTATACTAGAATTGCCAACTCAGGTGCTAAGTTAGGCAGATACTTGCATGAAATTTCAGTGTCTTCAGTGCACACAGCTGATAGCACTAACCTATGCCCCCCCCTCTATCTCATTTGTCATTCAGAATAGGTTGTTATTGTTTTTTTGCCTTCCCCTCAAGGCATTTTTGTTTTGTTTTCTGGCACCATGATCTGTGGTCTGGTGAAAATATACACCTGACAGAGGGGTTGCAGAACCATGAGGTTTAATTTGGTGTGCATTTTGCTTATAGAAGTGCTGCTGTTCCAAGGATCTAATCTGAGGTCTTATAGCTGTCATTGGCTTTAGGGCATTAGGGTTTTATACATATGACTGATACAGACTTCATGGCTATAGCGTCTCATTTAGGGTCATATACATAAATATGACTGACACGGACTTCATGGCTATAGCGTCTCATTTAGGGTCATATACATAAATATGACTGACACGGACTTCATGGCTATAGCGTCTCATTTAGGGTCTGATACATAAATATGACTGACATGGACCTTATGGCTATAGCGTCTCATTTAGGGTCTGATACATAAATATGACTGACATGGACTTCATGGCTATAGCGTCTCATTTAGGGTCTGATACATAAATATGACTGACATGGACCTCATGGCTATAGCGTCTCATTTAGGGTCTGATACATAAATATGGCTGACATGGACTTCATGGCTATAGCATCTCATTTAGGGTTTGATACATAAATATGACTGTCATGGATCTTATGGCTATAGCGTTTTATTTAGGGTCAGATACATAAATATGACTGACATGGACTTCATGGCTATAGCGTCTCATTTAGGGTCTGATACATAAATATGACTGACATGGACCTTATGGCTATAGCGTCTCATTTAGGGTCATATACATAAATATGACTGACAAGGACTTCATGGCTATAGCGTCTCATTTAGGGTCAGATACATAAATATGACTGACACAGAACTTCATGGCTATAGCGTCTCATTTAGGGTCTGATACATAAATATGACTGACATGGACTTCATGGCTTTAGCGTCTCATTTAGGGTCTGATACATAAATATGACTGAAATGGACCTCATGGCTATAGCGTCTCATTTAGGGTCTGATACATAAATATGACTGACATGGACTTCATGGCTATAGCATCTCATTTAGGGTCTGATACATAAATATGACTGACATGGACCTTATGGCTATAGCGTCTCATTTAGGGTCTGATACATAAATATGACTGACATGGACCTTATGGCTATAGCGTCTCATTTAGGGTCATATACATAAATATGACTGACACGGACTTCATGGCTATAGCGTCTCATTTAGGGTCAGATACATAAATATGACTGACACGGACTTCATGGCTATAGCGTCTCATTTAGGGTCAGATACATAAATATGACTGACACGGACTTCATGGCTATAGCGTCTCATTTAGGGTCTGATACATAAATATGACTGACATGGACTTCATGGCTATAGCGTCTCATTTAGGGTCCGATACATAAATATGACTGACATGGACCTCATGGCTATAGCGTCTCATTTAGGGTCTGATACATAAATATGACTAACATGGACTTCATGGCTATAGCATCTCATTTAGGGTCTGATACATAAATATGACTGACATGGACCTTATGGCTATAGCGTCTCATTTAGGGTCTGATACATAAATATGACTGACATGGACTTCATGGCTATAGCATCTCATTTAGGGTCAGATACATAAATATGACTGACATGGACCTCATGGCTATAGCGTCTCATTTAGGGTCTGATACATAAATATGACTGACATGGACCTCATGGCTATAGCGTCTTATTTAGGGTCAGATACATAAATATGACTGACATGGACCTCATGGCTATAGCGTCTCATTTAGGGTCTGATACATAAATATGACTGACATGGACCTTATGGCTATAGCGTCTCATTTAGGGTCATATACATAAATATGACTGACACGGACTTCATGGCTATAGCGTCTCATTTAGGGTCAGATACATAAATATGACTGACACGGACTTCATGGCTATAGCGTCTCATTTAGGGTCAGATACATAAATATGACTGACACGGACTTCATGGCTATAGCGTCTCATTTAGGGTCTGATACATAAATATGACTGACATGGACTTCATGGCTATAGCGTCTCATTTAGGGTCCGATACATAAATATGACTGACATGGACCTCATGGCTATAGCGTCTCATTTAGGGTCTGATACATAAATATGACTAACATGGACTTCATGGCTATAGCATCTCATTTAGGGTCTGATACATAAATATGACTGACATGGACCTTATGGCTATAGCGTCTCATTTAGGGTCTGATACATAAATATGACTGACATGGACTTCATGGCTATAGCATCTCATTTAGGGTCAGATACATAAATATGACTGACATGGACCTCATGGCTATAGCGTCTCATTTAGGGTCTGATACATAAATATGACTGACATGGACCTCATGGCTATAGCGTCTTATTTAGGGTCAGATACATAAATATGACTGACATGGACCTCATGGCTATAGCGTCTCATTTAGGGTCAGATACATAAATATAACTGACACGGACTTCATGGCTATAGCGTCTCATTTAGGGTCTGATACATAAATATGACTGACACGGACTTCATGGCTATAGCGTCTCATTTAGGGTCAGATACATAAATATGACTGACATGGACCTCATGGCTATAGCGTCTCATTTAGGGTCAGATAAATAAATATGGCTGACATGGACCTCATGGCTATAGCGTCTCATTTAGGGTCTGATACATAAATATGACTGACATTGACCTCATGGCTATAGCGTCTCATTTAGGGTCTGATACATAAATATGACTGACATGGACCTCATGGCTATAGCGTCTTATTTAGGGTCAGATACATAAATATGACTGACATGGACCTCATGGCTATAGCGTCTCATTTAGGGTCAGATACATAAATATAACTGACACGGACTTCATGGCTATAGCGTCTCATTTAGGGTCTGATACATAAATATGACTGACACGGACTTCATGGCTATAGCGTCTCATTTAGGGTCAGATACATAAATATGACTGACATGGACCTCATGGCTATAGCGTCTCATTTAGGGTCAGATAAATAAATATGGCTGACATGGACCTCATGGCTATAGCGTCTCATTTAGGGTCTGATACATAAATATGGCTGACATGGACCTCATGGCTATAGCGTCTCATTTAGGGTCTGATACATAAATATGACTGACATGGACCTCATGGCTATAGCATCTCATTTAAGGTCTGATACATAAATATGACTGACATTGACCTCATAGCTATAGAGTGTCATTTAGGGTCAGATACATAAATATGACTGACATGGACCTCATGGCTATAGCGTCTCATTTAGGGTCAGATACATAAATATGACTGACATGGATCTCATGGCTATAGCGTCTCATTTAGGGTCAGATACATAAATATGACTGACATGGACCTCATGGCTATAGCGTCTCATTTAGGGTCAGATACATAAATATGACTGACACGGACTCCATGGCTATAGCGTCTCATTTAGGGTCTGATACATAAATATGACTGACATGGACCTCATAGCTATAGCGTCTCATTTAGGGTCTAATACATAAATATGACTGACATGGACCTCATGGCTATAGCGTCTCATTTAGGGTCAGATACATAAATATGACTGACACGGACTCCATGGCTATAGCATCTCATTTAGGGTCTGATACATAAATATGACTGACATGGACCTCATAGCTATAGCGTCTCATTTAGGGTCTGATACATAAATATGACTGACATGGACCTCATGGCTATAGCATCTCATTTAGGGTCTGATACATAAATATGACTGACACGGACCTCATGGCTATAGCATCTCATTTAGGGTCTGATACATAAATATGACTGACATGGACCTCATAGCTATAGTGTCTCATTTAGAGTCAGATACATAAATATGACTGACATGAACTTCATGGCTATAGCGTCTCATTTAGGGTCAGATACATAAATATGACTGACACGGACCTCATGGCTATAGCGTCTCATTTATGGTCTGATACATAAATATGACTGACACGGACCTCATGGCTATAGCGTCTCATTTAGGGTCTGATACATAAATAGGACTGACATGGACCTCATGGCTATAGCGTCTCATTTAGGGTCTGATACATAAATATGACTGACATGGACCTCACGGCTATAGCGTGTTATTTAGGGTCTGATACATAAATATGACTGACATGGACCTCATGGCTATAGCGTCTCATTTAGGGTCTGATACATAAATATGACTGACATGGACTAAATGATAATGGGGTCTCGCTTGGGGTCTGATGCGATAATATGACTGATAAGGGCTGTGGTATTATGAAATCTGATCTGAGGTCTAATCCCTGATCACCCCCGGTCACCCACTGATCCACTTGTGTGGTCTGTGGCTAACAAGGTTCACCTAGGACCCTGGGACTGAGCCGACGTCTGATGTGTATCTGTGCTTGACAGAGTTGCTGTTGGACCTTGGGACTGAGCTGAGGTCTGATGTGGGTCTGTGGCTGACAGAGGTCCTGTAGGACCTTGGGACTGAGCTAAGTTCTGATGTAAGGCTGTGGCTGATAGGTGAAGTAGGAACTTGGGACTGAGCTGACAACTAATGTGGGGCTGTGGCTGACAGAAGAACTGCAGGATCTTGGGACTGAGCTGAGGTCTGATGTGGGTCTGTGGTTGACAGATGTGGTCTAGGACCTTGGGACTGAGCTGAGATCTGATGTGGGTTTGTGGCTGACAGAGGGGATATAGGACCTTCTGACTGAGCTGAGTTCTGATGTAGGCATCTGTCTGACACAAGTGCAGTAGGACTTTTGGACTGAGGTGTGATCTGATGTAGGTCTCTGGCTGACAGAAGTGCAGTACGACTTTTGGACTGAGCTGAGGTCTGATGTAGGTCTGTGAATGACAGAGGTACTGTAGGACTTTGGGACTAAGGTGAGGTCTTTTTCGGTCTGTGGTTGACAGATATGGTCTAGGACCTTTGGACTGAGCTAAGATCTGATATGGGTTTGTGACTGACAGGGGGGATATAGGACCTTTGGACTGAGGTGAGGTCTGATGTGGGTCTATGACTGACAGAAGTGCAGTAGGACTTTTGAACTTAGGTGAGGTCTGATGTGGATCTCTGTTTGACAGATGTGGTCTAGTACCTTGGGACAAAGCTGAGGTCTCATGTGAGTCTGTGGCTTGCAGAGGTGTTGTAGAACCTTCTGACTGAGCTAAAGTTTGATGTGTGTCTGTGGCTGACAGAGTGCATACAGGACTAGGATTCAGATCTGAGGCATTGGTGTCTAGAGGAGAATTCAAGAGGTGGCAAATGCTGGTATTATGCCTATTTTTCTCAAGTTAAAATGTATACTAGAATTGCCAACTCAGGTGCTAAGTTAGGCAGATACTTGCATGAAATTTCAGTGTCTTCAGTGCACACAGCTGATAGCACTAACCTATGCCCCCCCCTCTATCTCATTTGTCATTCAGAATAGGTTGTTATTGTTTTTTTGCCTTCCCCTCAAGGCATTTTTGTTTTGTTTTCTGGCACCATGATCTGTGGTCTGGTGAAAATATACACCTGACAGAGGGGTTGCAGAACCATGAGGTTTAATTTGGTGTGCATTTTGCTTATAGAAGTGCTGCTGTACCAAGGATCTAATCTGAGGTCTTATAGCTGTCATTGGCTTTAGGGCATTAGGGTTTTATACATATGACTGATACAGACTTCATGGCTATAGCGTCTCATTTAGGGTCATATACATAAATATGACTGACACGGACTTCACGGCTATAGGGTCTCATTTAGGGTCAGATACATAAATATGACTGACACGGAGCTCATGGCTATAGCGTCTCATTTAGGGTCAGATACATAAATATGACTGACATGGACCTCATGGCTATAGCGTCTCATTTAGGGTCTGATACATAAATATGACTGACATGGACCTCATGGCTATAGCGTCTCATTTAGGGTCTGATACATAAATATGACTGCCATTGACCTCATGGCTATAGCGTCTCATTTAGGGTCTGATACATAAATATGACTGACATGGACCTCATGGCTATAGCGTCTCATTTAGGGTCAGATACATAAATATGACTGACATGGACCTCACGGCTATAGCGTCTCATTTAGGGTCTGATACATAAATATGACTGACATGGACCTCATGGCTATAGCGTCTCATTTAGGGTCAGATACATAAATATGACTGAGATGGACCTCACGGCTATAGCGTCTCATTTAGGGTCAGATACATAAATATGACTCACATGGACCTCATGGCTATAGCGTCTCATTTAGGGTCAGATACATAAATATGACTGACATGGACCTCACGGCTATAGCGTGTCATTTAGGGTCTGATACATAAATATGACTGACATGGACCTCATGGCTATAGCGTCTTATTTGGGGTCTGATACATAAATATGACTGACACGGACTTCATGGCTATAGCGTCTCATTTAGTGTCTGATACATAAATATGACTGACATGGACTAAATGATAATGGGGTCTCACTTGGGGTCTGATGCGATAATATGACTGATAAGGGCTGTGGTATTATGAAATCTGATCTGAGGTCTAATCCCTGATCACCCCCGGTCACCCACTGATCCACTAGTATTTTTGTGAAGAACTTGTGACAACCCTATCAGTAACACATACTCCTCATCCTACAGAAAAACAGGGTAAGTAATTACCTTTTTGTCTTCCCTAATACCTGAAGAAAGTGTTTGTGGCTCCTTCTGTCCAATCACAACTTCCCTCCTCTCCAAACACTCATCTCTCCACTTCCCATCCAGTTTGCAAAGCAAAACATCCTCATGCAAAACATGATTGCATTAAAACCATTACAGATTTGTTAACTCTCCTGCGGTTTCAAGATTTGCTAGTACTCTTAACCCATTTATTGCTAGCTCTTTTTGGCACCAGAGATATTAAACATATAATTAATTCTGCATAAAATCAGGAAGTGGAATGAATAAAACTGGTAATACCTAATATAGTGTAACCCATAGGTTGATCTCCTATTGGTCAAAGCTCTGACCCTTCCTCTCATTATCTCAAGATCATTAGTTGATTTCTCATATTACAGAACTGTCAATAGATTTGTATAAATGCTGTTATAATTATTAGCTTTGTTTGATAGCAAAAAGACTGCTGGGAAAGCTGCGTTTGTCGTAAGGACCAGGGTTGTATAGACTATTAACTGAGACATGTTTGTGCTGCTTGCTTCATATTACTTTATTTGCATAGGATAGTATCACACTTCTGTTAAAGGGACGTAAAACCCACATTTTTTCTTTCATGATTCAGATAGAACATAGAATTTTATACAACTTTCCAATTTACTTCTGTAATCAAATGTTCTTAGTTTGCTTGTTATCCTTTGTTGAAAAGCACTATATGGCAACATTTTTGCAACAATGTTATACATTAGCAGGAGCACTATTTCCTGTCATGTGGTGCTTCAGGCATGTGCACGTTACCTACCTAGGTATCTCTTCAACAATGAATACCATGCGAAGGAAGCAAATTTGATAATAAAAGTAAATTGGAAGCTTTTTTTTTTTTGCATTCTCTATCTAAATTATGTAAGAACTATTTTGGGTTTAATGTTCCTTTAACTTTAAGGGGTAGTCTAGCTCACGAAAAATACATGCTCTAAATTGTTAGATCATTTAATTTCTGTGTAACTATCCCTAGTTTACGAGTTTTGTGGTATGAGTGAAAAAGCAGCGTTAAGGCTCTCTTTCACTACCGCTGGTATTACGAGTCTTGCAGGTTTAGGGGCACCGCACACTTTTTTGGCCTTAACGCAACGTAATTACCGCAGCTTTCAAAAAGTCCTTTTTCAATGGGACTGCCGGAATTACGAGTCTGCCTGGGAGGCCAAAGTCAGTAGTTATGAGTTTTGCGCTACAAAGCTGTAGCATAAAACTCATAACTAAAGTGCTAAAAAGTACACTAACACCCATAAACTACCTATTAACCCCTAAACCGAGTTCCTCCCGCATCGCAAACAATAAAATAAAATTATTAACCCCTAATCTGCCGCTCCGGACATCGCCACCACTAGAATAAACATATTAACCCCTAAACCGCCACACTCCCGCATCGCAAACACTAGTTAAATATTATTAACCCCTAATCTGCCGCCTCCAACGTTGCTGCCACTATACTAAATTTATTAACCCCTAAACCTAAGTCTAACCCTAACCCTAACACCCCTAACTTAAATATAATTAAAATAAATCTAAATAAAACCTACTATCATTATCTAAATAATTCCTATTTAAAACTAAATACGTACTTGTAAAATAAACCCTAAGCTAGCTACAATATAACTAATAGTTACATTGTATCTACTGTAGCTTAGGGTTTATTTTTATTTTACAGGCAAGTTTGTATTTATTTTAACTAGGTAGAATAGTTATTAAATAGTTATTAACTATTTGCTAACTACCTAGCTAAAATAAATACAAATTTACCTGTAAAATAAAACCTAGGTAGTTAGTTAATAGTTAATAACTATTTAGTAACTAGTCTACCTAGTTAAAATAAATACAAACTTGCCTAAGCTAGATACAATGTAACTATTAGTTATATTGTAGCTATCTTAGGGTTTATTTTACAGGTAAGTATTTAGTTTTAAATAGGAATTATTTAGGTAATGATAGTAGGTTTTATTTAGATTTATTTTAATTATATTTGTTAGGGGGTGTTAGGGTTAGACTTTGGTTTAGGGGTTAATAAATTTAGTATAGTGGCGGCAACGTTGGGGGCGGCAGATTAGGGGTTAATAAATGTAGGTGGCGGCGGCGATGTTAGGGGCGGCAGATTAGGGGTTAATAAATGTAGGTGGCGGCGGCGATGTTAGGGGCGGCAGATTAGGGGTTAATAATATTTAACTAGTGTTTGTGATGCGGGAGTGCGGCGGTTTAGGGGTTAATATATTTATTATAGTGGTGGCGATGTTTGGAGCGGCAGATTAGGGGTTAATAAGTATAATGTAGGTGTCGGGCGGCAGATTAGGGGTTAATAAGTATAAGATTAGGGGTGTTTAGACTCTGGGTTCATGTTAGGGTGTTAGGTGTAAACATAAATGTTATTTCCCCATAGGAATCAATGGGGCTGCGTTACGGAGCTTTACGCTCCTTTTTTGCAGGTGTTTGGCTTTTTTTCAGCTGGCTCTCCCCATTGATGTCTATGGGGAAATCGTGCATGAGCACTTAAAACCATCTTACCGCAGCTTTCAGCAGCGCTGGTATTGGAGTGCGGTATGGAACTCAATTTTGCTTTACGCTCACTTCTTGCCTGTTAACGCCGGGTTTTTTTAAACCTGTAATACCAGCGCTGTAGGGAAGTGAGCGGTGACAATAACTTAACAAGTTAGCACCGCACCGCTCTTACCGCAAAACTCGTAATCTAGCCGTATGTGATTTATTCTCAGAAAGGAGTTAAACAATATATAGGTGAAGTTATTGATTGGCAGATATATGTGATTGTATCTCCTTATTAGCGCTTTTGCAGGAGGTTACACACAGAGCCAGGTTACTGCTGATTGTGTATATAGTTTATCCAAAAAAGTAGCATCACCAATACCCAAATCCACTCCTCAAGATCTATGAATTCTATTGGTGCTCCTACTTTTTTGGATAAACTTCAGTATATACACAATCAGCCATTTTGTGCGATGACATCTCAGCTCACAGCACGTTCTGCCTTGGGGTTATTACTCATTTGCCAGTTTAGTATAACCAACGCTATTATATCAATTCACTTTTAACCTCTGTGATTACCTTGTATCTAAACCTCTGCAGACTGCCCCCTTAGCGCACCATAACACTTGTAATTAAATTGTAATCTAGTCCTACAATTAGTAAACGCAAAAAATGCGAACGTTATGGATAATGCTAGAGCGATACGAGCGCATCATAACACTTGTAATCCACTTGCATTACATTGTTTTCTACGCTTTTCTATAGGGAGGCTAAATCAGTTCTGGCTTAATTGTCCCTAAACAAAGCTGTAACTGTAGGGTCATATCTCCAGTCAGGTAGCTTCCAGGTATTAGTATCTGTTTGTTATTACGGTAGATAATGATTATATAAATATAAAGGACATGTACCTTTAAATCAATAGATTTATAAACTAAATCCTCATTAGGTGAAATCCTGGTGTTTTTACAGGGAAGCAGGTGCCTGGTGTCTTAGGTCCCCCTCGTCTCACTGTCACCCTGTAGGCAGCTAACAGCTGATGACTCATAAATTCCACAGATCTGCTAATCCCAGGGGATGAAAGGTGGAGGGATAGGAGATCCCTATTAGTGTGAAGAGAGAGCTTTAAAGGGGTTAAAACCAGCAGCAAGAGGACTCTCTGTTGTAGTTCCCGATAGGGCTATATATAGATGATCATCTGCAGATTTATCGTAAAAGTGTTTGTCCTCAAATCAGCAGACATAGCAGGACCAGGAGGGGGTGAGCTTATTACTGCTTATGACCCCATAAAGGGATGGGAATCTGTTCTGGGAGTAATACCCCTTTAATGGGACTTTCATGATTCCAACAGGGCATGCAATTTTAAACAACTTTCCAGATTACTTTTATAATCAAATTTGCTTTGCTCTCTTGGTATTGTTTGTGGAGAGCTTAACCTAGGTAGGCTCATGTGCTAATTTCTATGCCGTTGAACTGCCTCTTATCTCAGTGAATTTTGACAGTTTTGACACTTAGACATTGCAAGTTCAAGTGTGTCAAATAGATAACATTCTGCTCACTCCCGTGGAGTTATTTAAGAGTCAGCACTGATTGGCTAAACTGCTTGTCTGTCAAAATAACTGAAATAAGGGGGCAGTCTGCAGAGGCTTAGATACAAGGTAATAACAGAGGTAAAACGTGTATTAATAGAACTGTGTTTGTTATGCAAAACTGGGGAATGGGTAATAAAGGGATTATCTATCTTTTTAAAAAAATATAAATTCTGGAGTAGACTGTCCCTTTAATGGTAGTATCCTTATAAAGAACATTATAAAAAAGGGATATTAAAGGGACAGTGTAGTGCAGAAGTTACACAATCTAATTAGTTAGAGCATGTCAATTTAACACTGGCTACATTGTCCCCCTGCCCAAGGGGGATAAAAACACAGTCAAAGTCTTGTTCCGGAGCAACAGATAACTGCTGATCCTCACCAGTAAGCCAATCGGCATCGGTAGTAGCACACCACCAATCACTATTTGTGTTTGTTCAGGACTAGCAGAACTACGTGGTTCTCGAGCTGGACTTTATATGTTTAAAACCTTTGCAGGCGTTAAACACATAGACTTTCAGGGTCAGTAGTACTAAAATTACGTGCTCTACAATTAAGAGCATGTAAGCTCAAAGTGATTGTCAATTTTGACGAATTATTGCCTGGTTTTTAATAATCCTATTAAAAACAAGGGCACTTTAATTCATTAAAATTGACATTTCAAGCGTTTCCTTCAAAATCTTACCTTTGAATCCTGAGAGCCGCTGCAGCGCTTCGTCCGCCCGTTGCAAGCCCTCTTCAAAATGACGAATCCTGCTTCATCCAATTACGGCCATGATCCCCGCGGGGGGAACGCCATGATTGGAGGAAGCCGGATTCATAATTTCTGACGTAAGCAGAGGCTTCCGACAGCCGGGGGAATCGATGAAGCAGCTTTCAGGATTCAAAGGTAAAATTTTGAAGGAAACGCTTGAAATGTCAATTTTGATGAATTAAAGTGCCCTTGTTTTTAATAGGATTATTAAAAACCGGGCACTAATTCGTCAAAATTGAACTATACTACTTTACTTTCATTATTTTTAGCTCTGCTTTTTCTGTTATTTAAAATTTTGTTTGTGCGTTTTTTTTTTTTCTGTTGTCATTGCTTAATGAGTGCAGGAGCTTACATCACAAGGTCATTTACAATTTTATCTTATAGGCCACAGCAATGGAGATAAATCAACAATTCTCAAGCTGCTTTCAAGGGGTCTGTTACTGGACTGCAAAAAAGTACAGATTTTGTATGAAGACCTTGTGCAAAGCAGTGAATAATTGCTGAAATATTCACACAAAAAACAATAATTTATAGCCCCTTTAAAGGTCATGATACTCAAATATTTCTGTGTGCTATCCAAAAAAAGCACAATTGTAGAACCTTGTTATTTATTTATTAAAACAGATGTCCCTGTGCTGAATAAACTGATTTTTATTTTTTTAGTACTTAGTACGTTAAATGTAAACAGCTTTTACTTAACCCTTTTTATGCAAAAAACAATATTTGAATATGTGTAACTGCTGCTGTTTCATAGACACGATAACACACTATGTAATATATCCCAGAGAAAAACAAAATCGCAGTATACTTTAATGCCGGGAACATTTTTTTTTCCTGTGGCTATTTTTATTTATTTATTTTAAGGGGGTGATTACAATGATGATTTTCTTTATTGTTTCTTACTAAGTATATTGTAAGTGGCTTTTAAAGGGCTTCCAAAATAGGTTTCTTAAGACTACAACCATGTTTGACTTTAGGAATGTAAGACATTCTGACTGTGCATCCCTGCTTAGAGGCGCATCAAACAAGCCCTGTGTCCTTACAACTAGGCAGCAGCACGCTTAGACAAGGACAAGCAGTGCTCTTATAGTTGGAGTCTTGGTATAAACTGAGGACCCACTTAACAGTAGGGTTACCATATTGCCGCTATGTCAGGTCTGCAAGGAGATGCCCTTATATCCAGGATTACTCCAAAGACATTTCTAAACCGGATTATATTTGTTCTTGACGTACAATAGGGAAACAAAACCGATCCTATCTCTTTAAATCCCTCCTCCAAGTCTTTTTTCGCAGCCCTCCTCCTGTCTCCCTCTCTCCTCCTGTCACAGACAATTCTCTGCTTGCTTTCTCTCTCTCTCTCTGTCATCCCACCCTCTTCCTACACCCTTGTCCATACAGTGTATTACTATATATCCCTGCTGGGGCAGCGGGTGTGTGCTGTGTCTATTGCTCCTATGCAGCATGTTTGGTACTGCAGCATCAGTCAGTCTGCATCTCTGAGGCCAGCAACAAAGCAGGGTACCAGCCAGCATCCCCCCTTCAAGACTAGCACACTTTCCCCCCCTCCCCTCCCTGCCATTTCATGACCCCCTCCCTGCCTCTCCCTTCTCCCAATTGTCTCTTTGTCTTTAATAGGATCTGTCCCTATTTTCTATCTGTCTCCTGCCCCTTTTCTTTCCATCACCTCCCTCGCTGTGTATCTTCTTCCTCCCTTTCCAGTTTTGTTTTCCATCTCTGTCTCTCCATCTCTCTCTACCCCCCTCCTTCTCCTCTCTGTCTCCCTCCCCCTCTCTTTCTGCTTTATCCCTTCTCCTGCCGCAATGGTATATGTTCTGATAGCTGGCAGCATTTTTTTCCCGGGTCTGTTTCTCCTTTCCAAGGCTGGACTACGGAGGCTGCGGCTATTCCGCGGGGACGAATCCAACACCGTGATAGTATCAGCCAGGTAACCAGCATCGGTGTCAGGCTCCCCCTCTCCCACATCCCTGCAGAAAGAGGTCAAAAGATGATGAGCTGTACTGCTTGCTGCAGGGACAGGACAATTGGGGGTGTTGAAGGGACAAGGGTGAGAGACAGGGGGAAAGTGATGAAGAGACAATGGGGAGAAAAGAGTAAAAGGGAGAGACAGACCTGGGTAGAGTATGAGAGGATGGGTTGCAGGTGACATTGTGTAAAGGACACTGGTGCAGCAGTGATATGATATCAGTTTGTGCATCTGTCAGTGGATGGGCTGTGTATGTCAGTGTCTGATGCTGTGTGTTATAGTAGTCTGTGTGTATATTGTATGTGTGTTTATATTAGTCTGTGTGCTATGTGTGTGTGTTGTATGTGTGTTTATATATTAGTCTGTGTGCTGTATGTTTACATATTAGTCTGTGTATTTTGTATGTGTGATATATTAGTCTGTGTGCTGTGTGTTATAGTAGTCTGGGTGTATGTTGTATGTGTGATTATATTAGTCTGTGTGCTGTGTGTTTACATATTAGTCTGTGTATTTTGTATGTGTGATATATTAGTCTGTGTGCTATAGTAGTCTGTGGGTATGTTGTATGTGTGTTTATATATTAGTCTGTGTGCTGTGTGTTTACATATTAGTCTGTGTGTATGTTGTGTGTGTGTTTATATATTAGTTGTGTGCTGTGTGTGTATGTTGTATTTGTGATTATATTAGTTTGTGTTTGCTGTGTGTATGTTGTAAGTGTGATTAGTCTGTGTGTGCTATATGTATATTGTATGTGTGTTTATATTAGTCTGTGTGCTGTGTGTGCATGTTGTATTTGTTATTATTATATTACTCTGTGTGCGCATGTTGTATGTGTGATTATATTAGTCTGTGTGTATGTTGTATGTGTGATTATATATTAGTTTGTGTGTATGTTGTATGTGTGATTATATTAGTGTGTGTGCATGTTGTATTTGTGATTATATTAGGCTGTGTGTATGTTGTATGTGTGATTATATATTAGTTTGTGTGTATGTTGTATGTGTGATTATATTAGTCTGTGTGTATGTTGTATGTGTGATTATATTAGTTTGTGTGTATGTTGTATGTGTGATTATATTAGTTTGTGTGTATGTTGTATGTGTAATTATATTAGTTTGTGTGTATGTTGTATGTGTGATTATATTAGTCTGTGTGTATGTTGTATGTGTGATTATATATTAGTTTGTGTGTATGTTGTATGTGTGATTATATTAGTCTGTGTGTGCTGTGTGTATGTTGTATGTGTGATTATATTAGTCTGTGTGTGCTGTATGTATGTTGTATGTGTGATTATATTAGTCTGTGTGTGCTGTATGTATGTTGTATGTGTGATTATATTAGTCTGTGTGTGCTGTATGTATGTTGTATGTGTGATTATATTAGTCTGTGTGTGCTGTATGTATGTTGTATGTGTGATTATATTAGTCAGTGTGCTGTGTGTGTATGTTTTATGTGTGTTTATATATTAGTTTGTGTGTATGTTGTGTGTGTATTTATATATTAGTCTGTGTGTGTTTATATTTTAGTCTGTGTGTATGTGTGTTTACATATTAGTCTGTGTGTGCTGTGTGTATATTGTATGTGTGCTTATATATTAGGCTGTGTGTGTTTACATATTAGGCTGTCTGCATGTTTTATGTGTGTTTATAGTCTGTGTGTATGTTGTATGTGTGTTTATATATTAGTCTGTGTGTTTACATATTAGTCTGTGTGTATGTTGGTTGTGTGTGTGTGTGTGTTTATATATTAATCTGTGTGTGCTGTGTGCATTTTGTGTGTGTTTACATATTAGTCTGTGTGTGCTGTGTGTATGTTGTATGTGTGTTTATATATTATTCTGTGTGTGCATGTTGTGTGTGTGTGTTTACATATTTGTGTGTGTGAGTGCAGTGTGTTTATATATTAGTCTGTGTGTTCTGTGTGTATGTTTGTGTGTGCTGTGTGTGTGTGAGTGCGCAGTGTGTTTATATATTAGTCTGTGTGTGAGTGCAGTGTGTTTATATATTAGTGTATGTGTGTGAGTGCTGTGTGTATGTGTGCTTATATATTAGTCTGTGTGTGCTATGTGTATGTTGTGTGTGTTTACATATTAGTCTGTGTGAGTGCAGTGTGTTTATATATTAGCCTGTGTATGTGTGTGCTGTGTGTGTGAGTGCAGTGTGTTTATATATTAGTTTGTGTGTGCTATGTGTGTGAGTGCAGTGTGTTTATATATATATTAGTCTGTATGTGCTGTGTGTATATGTGTGAGTGCAGTGTGTTTATATATTACTATGTGTGTGAGTGCAGTGTGTTTATATATTAGTCTGTGTGTGAGTTCAGTGTGTTTATATATTAGTCTGTGTGTGCTATGTGTGTGTGAGTGCAGTGTGTTTATATATTACTATGTGTGTGAGTGCAGTGTGTTTATATATTACTATGTGTGTGAGTGCAGTGTGTTTATATATTACTATGTGTGTGAGTGCAGTGTGTTTATATATTACTATGTGTGTGAGTGCAGTGTGTTTATATATTACTATGTGTGTGAGTGCAGTGTGTTTATATATTACTATGTGTGTGAGTGCAGTGTGTTTATATATTACTATGTGTGTGAGTGCAGTGTGTTTATATATTACTATGTGTGTGAGTGCAGTGTGTTTATATATTAGTCTGTGTGTGCTGTATGTGTGTGAGTGCAGTGTGTTTATACATTAACTTGCTTATGTATGTGTGTGTGTGTTTATACATTAGCGTGTGTTGTGTTTATACATTAGCGTGTGTGTGAGAGTGCTTTGTGTTTATACATTAGCGTGTGTTGTGTTTATACATTAGCGTGTGTGTGAGAGTGCTTTGTGTTTATACATTAGCGTGTGTTGTGTTTATACATTAGCGTGTGTTGTGTTTATACATTAGCGTGTGTGTGAGTGCTTTGTGTTTATACATTAGCGTGTGTGTGTGAGAGTGCTTTGTGTTTATACATTAGCGTGTGTTGTGTTTATACATTAGCGTGTGTGTGAGAGTGCTTTGTGTTTATACATTAGCGTGTGTGTGTTTATACATTAGCGTGTGTGTGTTTATACATTAGCGTGTGTTGTGTTTATACATTAGCGTGTGTGTGAGAGTGATTTGTGTTTATACATTAGCTTGTGTATGTGTGTGTGTGTGTTGTGTTTATACATTAGCGTGTGTTGTGTTTATACATTAGCGTGTGTGTGTTTATACATTAGCGTGTGTGTGTTTATACATTAGCGTGTGTTGTGTTTATACATTAGCGTGTGTGTGAGAGTGATTTGTGTTTATACATTAGCTTGTGTATGTGTGTGAATGCTGTTTGTTTATATATTATTATATTATAAGTATTTGTACACTGTGTGTATTTCATTAACCCTTTGACGCCCTTAGGACTCTCCATGCTGTCCTTAAAACACTTGACTTTTATGCCCTAAGACGGCATGTAACGTCCTAATTTGTGGGGCGTCCTGCTCCACTCCTTGTTGAAGATATGGTGGATCCGACTGGGAGACGTGCCTAGTAATGTGGGCAGTTCCCTAGGATCCAATCAGCACCGTTTTTGAGTCACATGATCGCACTGATGACCATGTGACTTATTTTTCCGTTTTTGTTTCCGTCCTTAACTTGTCTCCGTCCTAAAGTGGTTAAAGGGACAGTCTACTTGAACAATTTTATTGTTAAAAAAATAGATAACCCCTTTATTACACATTCTCCAGTTTTGCATTACCAACACAGTTGTATTAATTTACTTTTTACCTCTGTGATTACCTTGTATCTAAGCCTCTGCAGACTGCCCCCTTATCTCCATTCTTTTCACAGACTTGCATTTTAGCCAATCAGTGCTGACTTATAAATAACTCCATGGGAGTGAGTACAATGTTATCTATATGGCCCACATGAACTAGCGCTGTCTAACTGTGAAAAACTGTCAAAATGCTCTGAGATAAGAGATGGCCTTCAAGGGCTTAGAAATTAGTATACGAGCCTACCTAAGTTTAGCTTTAAACAAAAAATACCAAGAGTACAAAGCACATTTGATGATAAAAGTAAATTTGAAAGTTGTTTAAAATTGCATGTCCTATCTGAATTATGAAAGTTTAATTTTGACTTGACTGTTTCTTTAAAGGGACAGTATACAACAAATGTAATATAACTACTATAAAGAATAATATGCACAGATACTGGTAAAAAAAAAAAAAATCCAGTATAAAACCATTTAAAAACTTAGAAGCTCCCAGTTTAGCACTGTTGATGAGGTTAAGCTGGGACACCCACTGAAATGGGCTGAGAAAGCAAAAAAAAAAGTATGAAAATCAGCACAATGTTATTTAAAAATAAGCACAACTATACATTTTTACAAAATGGGGTATATAAATGGATCATCTACAAAACATTGAGGCAAAGATAAATATAGTATACAATGTCCCTTTAATTGTAAATATGATATATATATATGTCTGTGTGTGCATGTGTGTTGTGTATTTAAAGGTTAGTCTGTGTGTGAGATGTTTACATATCGTGCATGTGAGCTATGTTTACATATTAATGTGGGTGTGTTGTGTGCCTACATATTAGTGTGCATGTGTGCTTTGTGTTTACATATTAGTGTGCTGTGTGTTTACATATTAGTGTTCTGTGTGTTTACATATTAGTGTGCATGTGTGCTGTGTGTTTACATATTAGTGTGCTGTGTGTTTACATATTAGTGTGCTGTGTGTTTACATATTAGTGTGCTGTGTGTTTACATATTAGTGTGCTGTGTGCCTACATATTAGTGTGCATGTGTGCTTTGTGTTTACATATTAGTGTGCTGTGTGTTTACATATTAGTGTGCTGTGTGTTTACATATTAGTGTGCATGTGTGCTGTGTGTTTACATATTAGTGTGCTGTGTGTTTACATATTAGTGTGCTGTGTGTTTACATATTAGTGTGCATGTGTGCTGTGTGTTTACATATTAGTGTGCTGTGTGTTTACATATTAGTGTGCTGTGTGTTTACATATTAGTGTGCTGTGTGTTTACATATTAGTGTGCATGTGTGCTGTGTGTTTACATATTAGTGTGCTGTGTGTTTACATATTAGTGTGCTGTGTGTTTACATATTAGTGTGCTGTGTGTTTACATATTAGTGTGCATGTGTGCTGTGTGTTTACATATTAGTGTGCTGTGTGTTTACATATTAGTGTGCTGTGTGTTTACATATTAGTGTGCTGTGTGCCTACATATTAGTGTGCATGTGTGCTGTGTGTTTACATATTAGTGTGCTGTGTGTTTACATATTAGTGTGCGTGTGTGCTTTGTGTTTACATATTAGTGTGCTGTGTGTTTACATATTAGTGTGCTGTGTGTTTACATATTAGTGTGCGTGTGTGCTTTGTGTTTACATATTAGTGTGCTGTGTGTTTACATATTAGTGTGCTGTGTGTTTACATATTAGTGTGCTGTGTGTTTACATATTAGTGTGCTGTGTGTTTACATATTAGTGTGCGTGTGTGCTGTGTGCCACTGTGCCTACATATTAGTGTACATGTGTGCTTTGTGTTTACATATTAGTGTGCTGTGTGTTAACATATTAGTGTGCTGTGTGTTTACATATTAGTGTGCTGTGTGTTTACATATTAGTGTGCTGTGTGTTTACATATTAGTGTGCTGTGTGTTTACATATTAGTGTGCTGTGTGCTTACATATTAGTGTGTTGTGTGTTTACATATTAGTGTGCTGTGTGTTTACATATTAGTGTGCTGTGTGTTTACATATTAGTGTATTGTGTGTTTACATATTAGTGTGCTGTGTGTTTACATATTAGTGTGCTGTGTGTTTACATATTAGTGTGCGTGTGTGCTGTGTGCCACTGTGCCTACATATTAGTGTGCATGTGTGCTTTGTGTTTACATATTAGTGTGCTGTGTGTTAACATATTAGTGTGCTGTGTGTTTACATATTAGTGTGCTGTGTGTTTACATATTAGTGTGCTGTGTGTTTACATATTAGTGTGCTGTGTGTTTACATATTAGTGTGCTGTGTGCTTACATATTAGTGTGTTGTGTGTTTACATATTAGTGTGCTGTGTGTTTACATATTAGTGTGCTGTGTGTTTACATATTAGTGTGTTGTGTGTTTACATATTAGTGTGCTGTGTGTTTACATATTAGTGTGCTGTGTGTTTACATATTAGTGTGTTGTGTGTTTACATATTAGTGTGCTGTGTGTTTACATATTAGTGTGTTGTGTGTTTACATATTAGTGTGCTGTGTGTTTACATATTAGTGTGCTGTGTGTTTACATATTAGTGTGCTGTGTGCTTACATATTAGTGTGTTGTGTGTTTACATATTAGTGTGCTGTGTGTTAACATATTAGTGTGCTGTGTGTTTACATATTAGTGTGCTGTGTGTTTACATATTAGTGTGCTGTGTGTTTACATATTAGTGTGTTGTGTGTTTAGATATTAGTGTGCTGTGTGTTTACATATTAGTGTGTTGTGTGTTTAGATATTAGTGTGCTGTGTGTTTACATATTAGTGTGTTGTATGTTTAGATATTAGTGTGCTGTGTGTTTACATATTAGTGTGTTTACATATTAGTGTGCTGTGTGTTTACATATTAGTGTGCGTGTGTGCTTTGTGTTTACATATTAGTGTGTGTATGTTGTATGTTTACATATTAGCGTGAGAGTGCGCTAGGTGTTTATATATTTGTGTGAGTGTGTATGTGTTTATGTGCATCCGTTAGTCTGTATGTTCAATGTATATGTCAGTGTGTGTGTGTTTGTTTGTAGGTTTTTTGTTTATATCAGCAAATTGGTGTGTGCGTGCAGTTTTTGTATATGAGAAATTTCCATTTTTTTCTTACTAGGGAGCACTTGTCATGCTTGTAAAATTCATGTGGTATCTGTGATATTAGTTTGTTATATGTTAGCTATTGGCCATATGCTTTATTGATATAATGCAACAATATATAAACAAATGTACTGTGAACCATGAAGAATATGCTAGCAACATCACACAATGGGATCTAGTCATATGCATGTGGGTATATGCACCGACTATGAACTGACTTAAAGATAATCAGCTATAAGGTATTATAGATGATTTATAGAAAAATCTCCAAACGGTCTCTTCTGTAAAAGTCAGGGATTTTGAGGTATAGTCTTGGAGCCTGTTAACATGTAATAGGCACTACTATAAATAAGAATATGCACAGATACTGATCTAAACATCCAGTATAAAACCTTTTAAAAACTTACTTTGACTCTTCCAGTTTAGCACTGTAGATGCGGCTAGCCTGGGACACCCAGTGAAAAGGGCTGAGAAAGCAGAAATAACAGACTCTCCCCCCTCCCCTACATATGAAAAGACCCTTAAAAAACAGGAGCCAGCAGTAATCTATAGACGTCAGTCTACATCTCATACTTTGGCGCTTGGGTAGGAGTCTGAAACCCAGCACAAGGTTATTAAAAAATAAGCAAAACTATACATTGTTACAAAAACACGCCTAGATGGGCTATATAAATGGATCATCTAAAAAACATTTATAGAAAGAAAAATCAAGTGTACAATGCCCCTTTAAAAACCTGGTAATATCAAGTCTAAGGTCAGACATATGTTTCTAACCATTTTACACCTGAGATTTGCCACAATTAGATCACTGAATTCCTAAACAATAACAAATTGTCTGTGGTATCGTATGTGTTTTAAAGTTTGAAACACAAAAACAAATCTGCATATTACATTTATAACCAGTGGGTCTGTCAGACAAGGGATTAATTTAAAAGAGCCCCCCCCCCACTTGTTTTTGAATGAAAATTAACCCTTTGGCCGCCTATGGCATTAGTTATAAATTAAAAATGGAACAGACTTGCTCTTTGGGAACACACAATAAATCGGATTAGGGTTTAAAGGTCTCTTTTACAGAACCAATCGAACTCTGCTGTTAAAATACTCAGGTAGGGTCTGTTTTGTTCTATGTTTTTGTTTTTTTAAAGAATTACTCAACTGAAACCAAAGTTAGAGAAGATGAGTTTGAGCGACTTTAATCAGCTGTTTCCAGTTGTGTATTGCAGATTTCATAGTTTTAAAGAGTGTCTTGAGCATTAAAGTTATAAACCACAAAAAAACAATAATTTTTATAACGATGTGAACTGAGCATGGGCAAAAAATGTAGTATTAAAAAACGCAGAGCGAACAGCCCAAGCCAATATGTGCTGCTCAGTACAAAAATTGGTTTTCCAAGTATATAGGGGGAGATTTAATAAGCAGCAGATTCTCCTTAAAGGGCCATGATACCCAAATGTTTAAACACTTGAAACTGATGCAGTATAGCTGTAAAAAGCTGACTAGAAAATATCACCTGAACATCTCTATGTAAAAAAGGAAGATATTTTACCTCAAAAGTTCCTCAGTAGCCACATCCCATTATAAAGGACTTCTAAGCAGCAAATCAGTATGTTTGTCCCGGGACAGCGAAAGGGGCGAGCTTACGTGCACACTCATATTATTTCCCTATTCAGTTTAAGGAAGTTTACTATGAAATCTCATGAGATCACAGTAAAGAGTTCATGACCTCAGCACTGCTGATGCTGATTGGCTGCTGTTCATTTCTTCATTTATTTTTATTTTTTTTACCTGCAGCTAAGCAGCAGCTGAAGTATAACTTTTTACACAGCACTTACTCTGGTGAGCTGAGGAGATTGTGAGGTAAAATCTCTTCCTTTTTTACATAGAGATGCTCAGGTGATATTTTCCTGTCAGCTTTTTACAGTTATACTGCATCAGTTTCAAGTGATTTAGCATATGAGTATTATGTCCCTTTTAACTTGTCCGCCACATTTTAGAATTGGGATGATTGACACTGTCTGTTAGGGGCCAATTGGCCGCGAATGTGCGGGGGTGGCATTGCACAAGCATTTCACCAGAAATGCTTGTGCAATGTTAAATGCCAATGCTCAACCCATAATAAATCTACCCCCATAGTGTTTAGAGTTAAAGGGCCATGAAACCCAAATGTTTTCTCTCATGATTCAGTTAGAAAATACAATTTTAAACAACTTTCTAATTTACTTCTATTATCTAATTTGTTTCATTCTCTTGGTATAATTTGTTGAAGAAGCAGCAATGCACTAATGGTTTCTAACTGAACTTATGGGTGAGCCAATCACAATCGATACACAGTATATATTCAGCCACCAATCAACAGCTAGAACCTAGGTTCTCTGCTGCTCCTGAGCTTGCCAAGATAAACCTTTTACCAAAGGATAACAAGAGAAAGAAGCAAAGTAAATAATAGAAGTAAATTGGAAAGTTGTTTAAAATTGTATGCTCTATCTGAATCATGAAAGAAATTTTTTGGGTTTCATGTCCCTTTAAGTCCAAAAATCTTACAATAAGCTTCTAGGAGAGGCCAACAGTGACTGACCTTAAAGGGATAGGAAAGTCAACATTAAACTTGCATGATTCAGATAGAGGAGGTAATATAAAGACACTTTTTAAATTCACTTCTATTTTCATATGTGCTTTGTTCTCTTAGTATCCCTTGTTAAAAAATGAATATGCACAAATCATACAGTAGTGGGAGCTGCTGCTAATTGGTGGCTGCACACATTTGTCTCTTGTGATTGGCTAAATTGATATTTTCAGCTTCCTGTCAGTAGTGCAATGCTGTCCCTTCAGCAATGGATAACAAGAGAATGAAGAAAATTTGATAATAGAATTAAATTGTAAAGTTGTATAAAATTGTATGTTCTATCTGAATCATAAAATAAAAATGTGGGGTTTACTGTCCCTTTAACCTTAAGGGACATGAAACAAAAACAAATTTCTTTCATCATTCAGAAAGAGGTTTTCAAATCTGTCCCCAGGCTATAGTGCAGCAGTTTTGCAAGAACACTAGAGGGCAGCACTATTTCCTGTCATGTAGTGATACAGATGCTACCTAGGTATCTCTTCAACACAGAATTTTATGGGAACGAAGCAAATTTGATAACAGAAGTAAATTGGAAGCTTTTTTTAAATTGTACGTTCTGTCTGAGTCACAAAAGAACATTTTTGGGTTTTATATCCCATTAACGAGGTTATCATCTCTATTGTAAATAAGCGTAGGGTTACTAAATATCAGGGTATTTGTGCAAATCATTTTTTTTCTGTCAAAATTATTTTGAGGATAGCTAGATGTCCCTGCAACCTGCATTACTAAAAGTCTCCCCTGCATTAGGTTAATACACATTCTGTATATACTGGGTCCTATGGGGCCCCGGTGCCATTGCACCTGCTGCACCAATGGTAGTTCCGCCCCTGGTTCCATATAGGACAACATAAATAATAGACGGTTACCGTGCTGATTGAGTGGTTCTACCATGTGTGACCGCTGCTGTCTTTTTTTAAAATTCTGGATTTCAGAGGCTTTTTCTACAGAGAATTTATTTAGTTCTATTAACATAAATAATAAGTAATAGAAAATAAAGATACCATGATAGGATTAACAGGTATGAAATAACATGGACCTAATATCACTGATAGGGCCCTTGTCGCTGGCGCTCTGTACCGCAACGCTTTGCCATTTATAGGTCTTCTCTGAAGCAGCTTATGAGAAAATGAGATCATAAAGCTGTAATATTATACCAGATGATGCTCACTGTGTGTTTAATGTGTTTTATCACAGGTCACTTACTTTACTAATTAGCTGCCAGAAAAGGCTGCATAATCAGTTGCAGGCCTCTCTGGCGGGCAAGAGGTTAATAGACTGTGCGTTTTCTGTTGTCAGGTGATACTTAATTACTTAAAGCGACATTAAACTGCTGGGCGCAACTGCAATAGCTTGGTTACCGCTCACCTCCTGCTCACTCTCTTCAAAGCCATCCTCCTGCTTTACCTCTTACAGGTGCTAGTTGGTGAAGCTCTGCATCTTTATACTGGGCCCGGCCATCTTGGTGCTTAGGTATTCTTGCACCTTCGTATATAAGCAGTGTACATTCTCAGATCTGTGGCGTTTCCGCCTTTGTGACAGCTGTTGTGTGCTCTTCATGTTAGGGTGCAAGGTACAAAATGGGAGCTTTACATATTTTTTTGCAGAAGCTATATACAGTATATATATATATTATTTTTTTTTTATTGAGGTAAAACATTGCTTACAATCCAAGGTGAAGCACATTACATACAGTTAGTATACATATCAATGAATGTACAGTGTGTAAAGGAAAATAGAATACATCTAAACAAAACACATTACAGGGTTTGGATTAGATTTGTCAATATGGAACCAAATACAAATAATCAAACATCCTCTGTATTTGTATTTTTTTCTTTCATTTTTTTTTAACTATAGATTTTCAACTTATTTTTGAAGAGTACCTTATCCTCCTTAAACTAAAAAGAGGCCACTTTTAGGTCTCAAGAAAATTAAAGTGAGTATGTGGCGGAGGAATATAAAAATATAAAATATAAAAAGTCTGTCAACTTTAGCTTAGGTAGGTCAATAAACTGAATAGAGTTGACTATAAAACATTTAGAACATGTAAGTCTCTAAAAATACTACCACTTTGAGTAATCCATAACTTATTTGCAAACCTCAAATTTTAGTTAAATGAAACAGTACTCAATACTATATAATAGGTCACTCTAGGTCCTCAGTATAATTGTATAAAGTTACTCAAGCTGAGGACATGAGTAAGAAAAGAAACACAGAACAACATGAATAAAAGGAATGGCAAGATAGAGGGGATACTCATGAGGCCACATTTGAACTATAGGGGAAAACACTTATGCTAAAGGATATCTGAAAGGGATTTGGTGTTTTTGTTTGGTTCAGATCCAATAAAAAGGGGAGGGAGTATGTAGGTGTCAGATACTGAGAGGCAATTTTACTTTAGAGGTCTTCACAGTTTTGCAGAAGCTATTTTGCTTTTTGAGGGCTTTTTTATATACATTTTATGTAACTCAAAAACTTTGTAAAAAAAATTAAAAGTGAAAAATGTTAAAGGGCCATAATATCCAAATGTTTAAACACTTGAAAGTGATGCAGCATAGCTGTAAAAAGCTGACTAGAAAATATCACCCGAACATCTCTATGTAAAAAAAGAAAGATATTTTACCTCAAAAGTTCCTCAGTAGCCACATCCCATTGTAAAGGACTTCTAAGCAGCATATCAGTATGTCTGTCCCGGGACAGCCGAAGGGATGAGCCTTGTGCACTCTCATGTTATTTCCCTATTCAGTGTAAGGAAGTTTACTATGAAATCTCATGAGAGTTAAGTGAAATCTCATAAGATCACAGTAAAAGAGTTCATGACCTCAGCACTGCTGATGCTGATTGGCTGCTGTTCATTTCTTTATTTTTTTTATTTTTTTTTACCTGCAGCTGGGAGCAGCTGAGTATAACTTTTTACACAGAACTCACTCTGCTGAGCTGAGGAGATTGTGAGGTAAAATATCTTCCTTTTTTAAATAGAGATGCTCAGGTGATATTTTCCTGTCAGCTTTTTACAGTTATATCAGTTTCAAGTGATTTAGCATATGAGTATTATGTCCCTTTAAGTTAATTTTTTATGCATAGTATCGGTCAATTTCTCAAAGGCTTTCGCCAGCCTTCCACCCCCTACGACTGCACGTTTTTACAAGAGAACCTGCAGTCCATATTTAACAAGCAGCGGTCATGAGACTGCTGCTTCCCTAACCTTTCGACAGGAGAGATTGACAGCTCCTGCCTGCGCGTGATCGGTTGTGCGCGGGCGGTGTTGCACATGAGCGCAAAATTGTGTTCGCCGCAGCTTGATAAATCGACCCCTATATATCAGCAATTAAGTGGTACATTGCAAAAAATCTGCACAAAAAGTAAATATTTCAACTGTAATTTTGTTAGCAACATTTGAATTGTTTTAGAATTTACAGACATAAACATTATAAAACGTTGTTTCTTATACTCTTAGTTGTAACCATTTAAAGATATATATTCAAGAGCTCCTGCACTGATCAAGCAATCATTGTGTAGCATGTTGCAGGGTTAGATCCGGTGCTTAAAGGGATACTAAACCCAAATTTATATTTTAATGATTCAGATAGAACAGCAATTTTAAGCAGCTTTCTAATTTACTCCTATTATCACATTTTCTTCATTCTCTTGCTATCTTTATTTAAGAAGCAGGAACGTAAAGACGGCCCATTTTTGGTTCAGAACCTGGTTATGCTTGCTTATTGATTTGATAACTGTAGCCACCACTAAGCAAGTGCTATCCAGAGTGCTGAACCTAAAATGGACTGGCTGTTAAGCTTTAAAGTTCTTCTTTTTAAATAAAGATAGCAAAAGAACAAAGACAAATTGATAGTAGGAGTAAATTAGAAAGTTGCTTAAAATTGCTGCTCTATCTAAATCATGAAAGAAAAAAATTGGGTTTAGTGTCCCTTTAAAGGGATACTAAACCCAATTTTTTTTTCTTTCATGATTCAAATAGAGCATGAGATTTTAAGCACCTTTCTAATTTATTCCTATTATCAATTTTTCTTTGTTCTCATGCTATCTTGATTTAAAAAAGCAGTACTGTAAGCTTTAGAGCCAGACCATTTTTTGCTCAGCACCTGGGTAGCACTTGCTGATTTGTGGCTAAATGTAGCAAACCAATCAGGAAGTGCTACCCAGGTCCTGAACTAAAAATGGGCCGCTCCTAACCTTTCATTACTCTTTTTTCAAATGAAGATAACATGAGAACAAAGAATAATTGATAATAGGAGTAAATTAGAAAGTTGCTTAAAATTGCATGATCTAGCTGAATCATGAAAGAAAAAAAATTGGGTTTAGTGTCCCTTTAACTTAAATGCATGCTCCTGAGCCTACCACAGTGAGGGAATAAGGGGAAATTACAAAATAGCTTTTAGCAACATTTAGAAAGGAATGCTAAGTGAAAAGACACATATTCTGTAACAATATGCCTCCATACAGGTTAGCCATACACAATGTTTTTTGGCGTTTCAAACACCAATACAACAAATGAATACGGCTAAATACTTCACACATATGGACGCATATTTGACAACGCCATGTAAAACCATATAAAAGTCTGTAACTTTCCGTACAAGCCATATAAACGCTTGAGTCATCACAAATGTGCGTCTTTTGTGTGAAAATCATATGAGGTTTGCACCTGCTTGTGAAAAACTAATATAATATTTACTGTGAAATTTTTTTTAAAGTGTGTATTTGTGTGTGAAAAGCAAATAAGTGTTTGTTAGTCATTTGTATACTTCAGTTAGCGGCAACTGTTGTTGCAGGGTGCTGAGATGATGAATCAGTGCCATAAAGTATATGTAGATTGTGACGGACTCCGGCTACCCCGACTGGGTAGCTCTGCCAAAAGGGTCCTTCCTGTACCTGGAACTTGTAGCTATAGAGTGGAGAAAGTGATTTTAGCAAGAGCCCACCCTAAAAACCAGACAAGACCAGTATTAAGGTGAAACATGAACAGACTTTATTGGGAAAAACACACTGCTTTTATACACCTTGGCCATCTTGATAAGAGCCTTATCGGATTCCAAAATTCCCGGCATTCCCGCCCCTCCGGACAGGCTGGTGCCTTCATAGGAACAACAGTCACACATGGATCCCATGATGGCTAGGTCGCCATTTTGGGGTGATACAGAGGGAGTGGCGGCTATTCCTGGGTACCGTTGGAGAGCTCCAGGCCCCAAGATGTCACAGTCCAAAAAGCGACATGATTTGTCGCTGGGGGCCGGAGAAGCAGCTGATCAAAGGTACAGCCTCTTGTAGTAGGGGTAGAGGGGGTCCGAAACCCTGAGTACTGAAGTGAGCTCCCTCCTGGCAATCACCCCACTCCTTGCCCTTCATAGGAAGTACAAATCCCCAAAAGAGCGGAGCTCTGGGGCAAAGGGCCTCTGGAGCGACCTAGGTTGATCCCTAGTGAACCCAGCCGGCGAGTAGTTCCAAAAGCCTGGCTCTTCTGAAAGGGGCCAAGCGGCCAGAGATCAGCTCTTTCAGTGATAAATTAAAAGGGGGGTCAGGGGAAAACAAAATATTGAGGGAGGGAGGGTGGCCTTGGCAGCTTGGTAACCGTGACACAGATATTAGTGTTTTGTTGTGAGTTTGTTTGGAGAGACTCTTCTGCAGTTTTTATGCAATTCCAGACAATATGGCTGCCTGAGGTGTGAAAAACTGCAAGCTAAATGGTGTCTCAGGAAGTCTCATGGGTGTGATTTCTGTTAAAACGCTTACATTTCAATAGTGGTACCTATGTCATGCGTTTCTTGCACATTTTGTGTATCTCATGGTCAGCATTTAATGGACCATTAAAGGGATATGAACACATTTGCTTTGTTTTCATAGAAGTAAATTAGAAAGTTATTTAAAATCTCATGCTCTATCTATCCCTTTAAATACAGTAGAATTGAATAATCAGGAAGTGCATAATAAAACAACAATGCAATTGCACTTACTTTAAATTGTAAATGAGCAGTAGATTTATGACAAATGTCAAAATTGACTTTGATTTGCTAACCCCCTTGTATCATGTGACAGCTGTCAACCAATCACAGACTTCTATATGTCTACACTGTGGACTTTTGCACATGCTGATAATGGAGGTAAATTGGAAACTCTCTTAAAACTGCTGCTCTATCCGAATCATGAAAGTTTAACGGTGACTTAAATGCCCCTTTAAAGATCTGTTGGTGGGTAACATCTAACTTTAGTATTTCATCACATGTTCCTATTAGCAGACATGAGTTACAGTGTGATATATACTATATGCTGGAATCTTCTGGCTTCTCTAAAAATAATTTGTAAGTGGTGAATTTCTAAATAAATTATTTTACAAATATTAACCCATTGCTCGCTACATTGCATGTGACACTTTGTTTAGCCAATGCCGTTATTGCATTCTATTCCGTCCAAACCGCGCCGGGCTTTAGCACCGTTAGGACGGAATAGAACGTCTTAGCCATTTGGCTGTCCTGAAGCCAACGGCACTTCCTAGCATCATAGGGATGCCCCCCTGACCTGATCCCATCATTGAAATCTCGCAATTGCGTGCACAATCGCAGGATTTCAATTTGTTTACATCAGAACATTGTTCCGATGTAGACAAATTAACCCGGTCATCAAAGGGTTAAAGGGACAGTAGGATTAAACTTAAATGGATTGGATAAAATGTGGAATTTTAAATACATTTCCAATGTACTTCTGTTATCCGTTTTGCTTAGTTCTCTTGTATCCTTTGTTAAAGAATAATCCTAGGTGTGCTCAGGAGCGTGCACGTGTCTTTAGCCATCTGGCAGCAGTGTTTGCAACAATGTTTATTTTAATGTTATACATAGTTACAAACACTGCTACCATAAACTGCTAAATAAACATGCACACTCCTGAGCTTCTATCAGCCTACCTAGATTTACTCTTCAACAAAAGATATCGAGAGAACAGTTGAAGCACATTGGAACATTGTTTAAAATCACATGCTCGATCTGAATCATCAAAGTTTTATTTTGACTCTTCCAGCTTTCATAACTCCTTCAAAATTCCTACAGATTCTGGGAACACAACCTATTATGTTGCTGCTGATGCAAAATACAGACATTCTCTTTGGCTTCCATTACAGCTCTGTCATTAGCCCAATTATTGGGAAGTAGATGGCTTGAAAGCTCATATTAAGCCCTCTAAGCTCTGCATCTTCATCTAAAACTTTACAAAATACCCAAATGGAAATGCAATGTATTATTAATAGAAAAGGGGCTTTTTGGTGGGTTTAAAAAAATGTGCACAGTCATTTAAAGCAATTAGTATGTTGGTCTCAAAAGAGATAAAACGGACATCTTTACATAATTCAGCTGAGATGTTTATCTGATTATTAAAGGGGCACTGTAATGACAAGATTTCATGGGCTAATACATGAGTGTCATTTTGCACTAGTCTCCAAAGAACTCGATGTTCACCGTGGTACAAAAAATATACATGTGCTAATTCATTAGAGAATATGTTTTTTTTTACTGATCTCAGTGGAGCTTTAGGTATTCAACCTCTGGAAAGTTTTTTTTTTTTTAAACTCTTTGTGGTGTTTAAACACATAGGGCTAGATTATAAATCGGACACTATTTAGTACAAACACCACCAGAAGTAAACTTTTAACGTTCGTGGGTAAGCACGTATTACAATTTTAAGAAAAAAGTTTGCTCGTGAGCAGAAGCTGATACGCATTAACTTCAGGACTTCGGATATCGCAACCCCATAGACCTTAATGGAGCCGTGAAGAACACATATAGCTCACCTGCTAACCTGACCGCGTTCTACCAAGTATATACACGTCTACAGCCCTTTCCAGTCAAACACCCTGTCATATACCATTTACTTTTAAACCATTATAACTTTATTTTTAATATTTATGTGAATATTTTTTGTAAGATAATGTTTATGTGAGTGTAACTGTTTATTTTGATGTATTTATGTTGTATTTGGTTCAATTTTATTTTAGCTTCTTATCCTTTCTGCAAGGTCTTCAGTTGCGCTAACCTGACGAGCGCAAAATGCTATTGCATTTGCACGTTCACGTTTACTTTCAACTTTTAATATGAGTGCAAGTTAGGCGTGGGCACAATATTTCTATATTGCACACGCTAACGTTAGAACGCCACTTGTAATCTAGCCCATAGAGTTTGATTTGTCAGTGTTGAGTGTAAAAATTGCATGCTCTAACAAATTAGATTAATTTAGGCACCAAAATGTCTCTTTAATAATCGCCCTTTAATAAATGTCCCTTTAATTTTAGCATACTTTAAAGCCCCTGTTCAAAGAGTCAGTTTATGCAATGTTACGGGCCTCCCACTTTCTCCCAATTCCAGGATATAATTACTCTGTTAGGGCATTTGTAAATACTAGATGAATTGGCTGGCAAAAAAGATTTAACACTTATACATATTAGAAGAAAGATTAAAGGGCTTAGATGTGCAAGTAGCACTGCTGTGTTTAACCCCCTGTAAAGGGTTCGGGGTTAAACACACAGTAGAGAAGGGTCAATAGTCGTAAAATTACAAGCTCTAATGGATTCAAGCATGTAATCTCTCCGCTATTACTATAAAGTGTTAAGACTTGGCGAAACAAGAGTGGTAGACAATTTAGGGGTACCAGGTAGCAGCTTCAAAGGCAAATAATATATTAGCATAGATATAAAGGGGCACCGATACAAGAGGATACAGAATAACTCTGCTGCTATATAAATCCATAGTATGACCTCACCTTGAATACAGTGTTGGGGACAAATTATTAACAAGGTCATTGCAGGACTAGAAAGGGTTGAGAAATGGGCTATACAATGAATAATGAGATGGAAGATTTATACTATGAGTAGCATGTTTACATGAGAGGTGATGTGATTGCTTTATATAAATATATTCATGGCTCATATAGAGAGTTGGCAGGTTCACTGTTTATGGCAAAAAAATTGTTTGTGACAAGAGTTCGCACCTTAAAGGGACAGTCAAGTCCAAAAAAAACTTCATGTTTCAAATAGGACATGTAATTTTAAACAACTTTCCAATTTACTTTTATCACCAATTTTGCTTGGTTCTCTTGGTATTCTTAGTTGAAAGCTAAACCTAGGAGGTTCATATGCTAATTTCTTAGACCTTGAAGGCCGCCTTTAATCTAAATGTATTTTGATCGTTTTTCACCACTAGAGGGCATTAGTTCACATGTTTCATATAGATAACATTGAGCTCATGCACGTGAATTTACCATGGAGACAGCTCTGATTGGCTAAAATGCATGTCCGTCAAAAGAACTGAAATATGGGGGCAGTCTGCAGAGGCTTAGATACAAGGTAATTACAGAGGTAAAACGTGTATTATTATAACCGTGTTGGTTATGTAAAACTGGGGAATTGGTAATTAAGGTATTATCTATCTTTTAAAACAACAAAAATTCTGGTGTTGACTGTTCCTTTAAGGCTAGAGGAAAAGATACTTAGGGACCAGTGATCATAAACTCGCCATGTAGAGTGAAATCTTTGGGTTTTTATTGAGCATTATATTGTAACATAGGTGTCTGTTCCTCACATCCATAGCGAGATAAACAGCTGTAAAGATAACATTTGCCTTTTGAATTATTTGAGGAACCTCAATGTAATCTTTTCAGACCAGGGTGTTTTATATAACCTGACCCTTAACCTCCAGCAACAAAAAAGTGGTTGTTCTTGTTTTTTTTAGCTGGAAGAGTGAGCCTACTCTGTGCCTGAAGAGGTAGTGACTATCAATACAGTAGATATGTTTAAATACGGCCAGGGCCGGCTCAACCATAAGACCAAGTGGGATCAACAGACCCAGGCAGCGCTTGACAAGAGGCAGCACTTAAGTGACTGATTCAGTCACTGTCAGACCAAGACCACTCCTGTCCTCTGTCTCTGCGGGGAGGAAGTCACAGGTTCCTAGCAGCACAAAGACACAGAACTGGTCAGGGGTAGCATTCAAGGTGGGACAAGGGCATCTCTTCCCTAACATTCTTCCGACTTATTGTGGTATTGTGCATAAGCATTGGTTGCATGCAGGTAGGCAGGCTTAGTAAGGCCAGTGGCCTGGATAGTAGGTTGATATGCTAATCAGTAATGTTAGTACTTGGGGGGGGGGGGGGGAGTGTCATTTAATTCTCAGACACAGGCTTAACAATATCTTGAATACGACTTAGATATATTTGTGGCTTAAAATAGAATCTATGATAATTCAGTGGACTTTGATTTTCTTTTGTTTAGATCTACAGTGCTACTATGAGAGCTATAACAATATATCAGATTATATACAGTATATACAGTATCCCTAAGGAGCCAAGGATGGTGAGCTAGTTTAGTTAGCCTTGTGTTACCCCCCTGTTTGTAAAATGATTTAAATTCCATAATCCTAATGCTGCAGCCAGTTATTTTATTAGTAAAAACTGAATTGTTTTGCAGTATCTTACCTTATCACCTCTGCTGAGACCTATTGGTGATAGAATTAGCTGGTTAGGAATGTAAGCTCTTCAGTGTGCAGTTCCAATTCTCAGAATTAAAAAACACACACAATCTTTAGAGTTAAATTATAGGAAAAGACCAAATAATTAATGTACAGTAACAATATTGCATTTTTTTGACTTTACATAATTTTTTTTTTTACAATCTCAAGGTATTTATGTTCCTTTTTACTCAAAGGTACATCCTTGTGAAAAGGTTAATTAAACTTAGTAAAAAATGTCTAGCCATGTGCATTAATTATTTATTGTACATAATTTCCTGTCATTTGTTACTGCAAATGTTTTTTTCTCCTCCCCCCTAAAAAAGTATGGAGTGCATTCTGCATATGAAAGAATGCTTTTACCCTGTTACATATTGGTCAGAATTCACTAAAAGACCTCTGCAGTCTTTCTGGCATCCCCAGTCTCACCAAATGTCATGTTATTTAAAGTGAATGTGAATTTACAGAGCCGCCCGCCATATTGTCAAATTGATTGACAGCTGACGTTTCTTCAAACAACTAATCCTTGTTTCCCCCCAGGGTGTTCATACCCTTTGCAAAAACGTCACGGCCCGGGGGTGAATTAGTTGCTTGAAGGAACGTCAGCTGTCAATCAATTAGACAATATGGCGGGCGGGAGAGTTGTGCTTATCGGCGGCTCTGTAAAAATGTAAGAAAATAAATATCAAACATTTCATAAGTTAAACTCAGGCTAGTTTTTAAAAGTCTTTACGATGCCGTGAGGCATCCGTGTTAACTTGACATTCACTTTAAAGTTGGTGATTCACCAAATCTCTCTCAGCTTTACATTCTTAGGAACTAGTGCAGCTGGTAATACTGAGTAAGCTGAAGGAACTGGGATGGGTTTTTAGACAGTGAGTGCTTAGACTTTTAGGGAGATATGATTCAGAAAGCGCATGCAATTTTAAACAGCTTTCCAATTTGCTTCCATTCTCACAATTAATTTGAAGAGCATACCTAGGTAATCTTAAGAGTATGCTTGCATGTGTCTTGAACACTATGAGGTCGATGTATCTAGGGCTTCGCCTGCATTCTCCTTTCTTCGATTGCAGGTTCTCACAAGAGAACCTTTAGTCCATATTTATGACCGCTGCTTCGCTAACTCTTCTCCACCTCTTAGAATTTCAATCTCCCCAGTCTCATCTGACCGGGGAGATTGACAGCTCCTGACCGTGCATGATTGGTTATGCGCGGGCAGGGGGCGGCATTGCACGTGAGCGCAAAATAGCGCTTGTGTGCAATGTTAAATTCCACCAGACTATGCATATATATATATATATAACTTTAACCCTTTCACCATGTATGATGACACATGGTTATCATCTGCACAATGTCATCACCTGGGGGAGAGGGGGGGCGCTTTCGGAGGTCATCATGTGTGACCCCAAATCCCTAATGGTCCAGTGGCCCAGCATCGCTGGGGGATTCCGTGGATGCTGGTGATGTCATCAGGCCCCAGAAACCAGGAAGTAAAAGAAAACTCCATAGGACTTAATGGAGGTGGGTGGGGGTTGGTATTTAAACCCCTCGATCTCAGCTCCCTTTAAAGGGACAATATACACCAATTTTCATATAACAGCATGTAATAGACACTACTATACAGAATAATATGCACAGATACTAATCTGAAAATCCAATATAAAACCTTTTAAAAACTTACTTAGAAGATCCCAGTTTAGCTCTGTTGATAAGGTTAGGCTGGGACACCCACTAACAAGGGCTGGGAAAGCAGGAACAGGCAGACCCTCCCCCCATATGAAAAGACCCTTTAAACAATCAGGAATCTGTAGACATCAGTATAAATCTGATACTTTGGGTCTTGGTTAGGAGTCTGAAAATCAGCACAATGTTATTTTAAAATAAGCAAAACTATACATTTTTATAAAAACACTCCCAGATGGACTATATATATATATATATATTATCTACAAAACATTTGTGCAAAGAGGAGGGCATGCCCGGGCAGAGATGGCGCTCAGTCGCACGTTCAGAGGCTCCAGATTACCTTAGCTTAATCCTCTGTTCTACATCAAATATTTTTAACTACTTTTAGACTATTTAGTTGTGGCTCATATACTACTACTTGTAGTCCGGGTGGGCGCTCTAAGAACGTTCTACATCTGATCCTTGAACCCTGAACCGGACCGTTGAGGCATTAGGCGGTGATCTACTTAAGGAACCTCGGCACTCCCCCCACCCCGCAGCCAATTTGACCTTATTACACTCTGAAAATGAATAAGTAGTAATGAAGATCCCCTACCAGTCAAGTCTCTACCCACACCGGATGAGATATTTACCTCCTTACTCCCTCAGAGTAAGGTTTTGAAGATGATGAGGGTGTTGCTTGAGGAGCGAGATGGACCCGAGGAAAATCAGCAGAGCCTGCAGACTATAATAGAGGAACCTAAACTGATTTCGACCTTTGCCCCTTAATGGAATGACAAAGTCAACACCTCTGATGAGCCAATGACAGCACTCGGCATATATGTGTAGCCACCAATCACAAGCTAGCTCCCAGTATTGGATTTCTGCTCCTGAGCCTACCTAGGTATGCTTATCAACAAAGGATACCAAGAAAACAAAATCTATTTGATAACTGAAATAAATTGAAAATTGCATTTGCTATCTGAAACATGGAAAGTCATGTCCCTTTAGCTGTTAGCTTAAGTATGCCTATAAAATGTAGCATTAATTCATGTATTTTCACAGAAAATTGTTCTCTCCCTGAAGTTAATAAAGTTTTGTCTGTAATTGTTTCGATTGCTATATCTGATGCATTATGTGTGGACACAATTTAATAAAATAGAGCTAGCAGCCTTTATACACCACATTAAAGGTCTCCCTAGCTAGAACATGAAATGAAACTCCGGTTTTATTCTAAAACATATGTAATAATTGTAAGAGGACTCTCCATCCTTAGTGACTGTAGCCTTCTGGTCGTGCTCCCATGACACAGACCTGTGCTACTTCTATCATATCCTACTGATATGTTAATCTATGGTATAGAGGGGCCAATTATACTGAATTTGTTCTATCCAAAGCCATTAGACATGTGAGCATATAATATGTAGCGCGTATGTATTATAGATGAGTATATATTATGTATGGTCTGCATATCCTTTATGTGTAGATACTGTAAGTAAATACAGGAGATTATAATGAATAAGCATGTGATTTGCAAAAAGATGTGTCCCCTCCCCTGGGAAGTTCCGTATCAGGCAGAACTGACATGCGGCGGTCTATCACCTTATAGTAAATGACTGCGCAGAGGGAATAATTTGACTGTTTATGTAAAAATGGGATTTCTAGGCAGTGGACAAAGCTGATATTTATTCAAAATAACATGAATTGGACTAAAGCAATTGTAAGATTTCTGTAGTGAGATATATTTATTATGGGTGATGCTAATTGTCTGTGTGTATATGTATGTGTCTGTGTGTATAAGCATAAGGTATGTGTGTATATGTATGTGTGTATATGTATGTGTGTATATGTATGTGTCTGTGTGTATAAGCATAAGGTATGTGTGTATATGTATGTGTCTGTGTGTATAAGCATAAGGTATGTGTGTATATGTATGTGTGTATATGTATGTGTCTGTGTGTATAAGCATAAGGTATGTGTGTATATGTATGTGTCTGTGTGTATAAGCATAAGGTATGTGTGTATATGTATGTGTCTGTGTGTATAAGCATAAGGTATGTGTGTATATGTATGTGTGTATATGTATGTGTCTGTGTGTATAAGCATAAGGTATGTGTGTATAAGCATAAGGTATGTGTGTATATGTATGTGTGTATATGTATGTGTGTATATGTATGTGTCTGTGTGTATAAGCATAAGGTATGTGCGTATATGTATGTGTCTGTGTATAAGCATAAGGTATGTGTGTATATGTATGTGTCTGTGTGTATAAGCATAAGGCATGTGTGTATATGTATGTGTCTGTGTGTATAAGCATAAGGTATGTGTGTATATGTATGTGTCTGTGTGTATAAGCATAAGGTATGTGTGTATGTATGTGTCTGTGTGTATAAGCATAAGGTATGTGTGTATATGTATGTGTCTGTGTGTATATGTATGTGTCTGTGTGTATAAGCATAAGGTATGTGTATATGTATGTGTCTGTGTGTATAAGCATAAGGTATGTGTGTATATGTATGTGTCTGTGTGTATAAGCATAAGGTATGTGTGTATATGTATGTGTCTGTGTGTATAAGCATAAGGTATGTGTGTATATGTATGTGTCTGTGTGTATAAGCATAAGGTATGTGTGTATATGTATGTGTATGTGTGTATAAGCATAAGGTATGTGTGTATATGTATGTGTCTGTGTGTATAAGCATAAGGCATGTGTGTATATGTATGTGTCTGTGTGTATAAGCATAAGGCATGTGTGTATATGTATGTGTCTGTGTGTATAAGCATAAGGCATGTGTGTATATGTATGTGTCTGTGTGTATAAGCATAAGGCATGTGTGTATATGTATGTGTGTGTATAAGCATAAGGTATGTGTGTATATGTATGTGTCTGTGTGTATAAGAATAAGGTATGTGTGTATATGTATGTGTCTGTGTGTATAAGCATAAGGTATGTGTGTATATGTATGTGTCTGTGTGTATAAGCATAAGGTATGTGTGTATATGTATGTGTCTGTGTGTATAAGCATAAGGTATGTGTGTATATGTATGTGTATGTGTGTATAAGCATAAGGTATGTGTGTATATGTATGTGTCTGTGTGTATAAGCATAAGGTATGTGTGTATATGTATGTGTCTGTGTGTATAAGCATAAGGTATGTGTGTATATGTATGTGTCTGTGTGTATAAGCATAAGGTATGTGTGTATATGTATGTGTCTGTGTGTATAAGCATAAGGTATGTGTGTATGTATGTGTCTGTGTGTATAAGCATAAGGTATGTGTGTATAAGCATAAGGTATGTGTGTATATGTATGTGTCTGTGTGTATAAGCATAAGGTATGTGTGTATATGTATGTGTCTGTGTGTATAAGCATAAGGTATGTGTGTATATGTATGTGTCTGTGTGTATAAGCATAAGGTATGTGTGTATATGTATGTGTCTGTGTGTATAAGCATAAGGCATGTGTGTATATGTATGTGTCTGTGTGTATAAGCATAAGGTATGTGTGTATATGTATGTGTCTGTGTGTATAAGCATAAGGTATGTGTGTATATGTATGTGTCTGTGTGTATAAGCATAAGGTATGTGTGTATATGTATGTGTCTGTGTGTATAAGCATAAGGTATGTGTGTATATGTATGTGTCTGTGTGTATAAGCATAAGGTATGTGTGTATATGTATGTGTCTGTGTGTATAAGCATAAGGTATGTGTGTATATGTATGTGTCTGTGTGTATATGTATGTGTCTGTGTGTATAAGCATAAGGTATGTGTATATGTATGTGTCTGTGTGTATAAGCATAAGGTATGTGTGTATATGTATGTGTCTGTGTGTATAAGCATAAGGTATGTGTGTATATGTATGTGTCTGTGTGTATAAGCATAAGGTATGTGTGTATATGTATGTGTCTGTGTGTATAAGCATAAGGCATGTGTGTATATGTATGTGTCTGTGTGTATAAGCATAAGGTATGTGTGTATATGTATGTGTCTGTGTGTATAAGCATAAGGTATGTGTGTATATGTATGTGTCTGTGTGTATAAGCATAAGGTATGTGTGTATATGTATGTGTCTGTGTGTATAAGCATAAGGTAT
Source organism: Bombina bombina (assembly GCF_027579735.1). NCBI lineage: Eukaryota > Metazoa > Chordata > Amphibia > Anura > Bombinatoridae > Bombina > Bombina bombina. The sequence continues at coordinate 37,737,703 of NC_069509.1, forward strand.
GTGTGTATATGTATGTGTATGTGTGTATAAGCATAAGGTATGTGTGTATATGTATGTGTATGTGTGTATAAGCATAAGGTATGTGTGTATATGTATGTGTCTGTGTGTATAAGCATAAGGTATGTGTGTATATGTATGTGTCTGTGTGTATAAGCAAGTAATTACCAGTTAAGTCGTCTTGTCTTTAGGTGTCGTGTCTCGCTTAGTATTCTGGGGTGAGTTAAGGCCTTATTTGCCAGAGGATCAGACTTTGCTGTTCTGTTTTTATATGATGTTTTTCAGCTGGGAGTGTGCAAAATGATTTTTAAATTCTTAAATTGGAGACGGTCTCAAAGGGACACTGAACACAAATTTTCTCTTTAATGATTCAGGTAGAGCAGCAATTTTAAGAAACTTTCTTATTTACTGCTATTATCAATTCCTCTTCTTTTTTTGGTATCTTTATTTAAAAGGCAGGAATGCAAGCTTATGATGCGGCCCGTTTTTGGTTCATCACCCTGGACAGCGCTTGCTGATTGGTGGCTAAATGTACCCACCAATCAGTAAGCGCTATTCAGGGTGATGAACCAAAAATGGGCCAAGAGAACGAAGAGGAATTAATAATAGGAGTAAATTAGAAAGTTTCTTAAGATTGCGGCTCTATCTGAATCATTAAAGAGAAAATTTGGGTTTAGTGTCCCTTTAACATAAGAGGAGTTTCTGTAAATCTTTTTGTTGTTTGTTTGTTATTTCAGCTTTTGTTCTTCTCCGCTATAACCCAACAAATGAGCAGATTAGCTATAACTCAAAACAAATGAATATATTTTTGTTAAAAGAAACAATAATAGCTAGGAGAAAAAAAATATATAATAGCTATGAGATTTGAATATCAGATTTAGAAATGATAAAATATGTGGGTTTTATCTATTCTGTTACTTTGTTACTTTATGTTACCAAGTACATGAAACACTGATCTGTAATGTTTCAGTCTGTACAGAAGTAACAGTAATAGAATCACATTTGTGTGTAGCGCCGCCAGTCAACACAAGATTCATTCTTCATGGTATATAGACGTAAATCTCTCTAGCCGGTGTTCTGTCGAGAACTCCAAATCCTCGAAAACTCCAATCTGACGTCACTTCCGTTGACTCTTCTGTTTTAATATCTGTTTTGCCTCTGTCTGGGGGGCGCACCGCCGATCATCTGGCATACACTCAAAGTAAACCTCCCCAGGCAGAGGCAAAATAGATAGTGAAGATAGGCGATTACAGTGCCCATCTAATTGGTTGTGAATCCTGCCACTCACTGGACACGGACCAATCAGATGTATGGAATCACTAGAAGTGACGTCAGATTGGAGTTTTCGATGTATTGGAGTTCTCGGTAGAACACCGGTGTTCTATTGAAAAGAGCTACCACGTCAAGATTTGCTATCTCAACATGCTCAGAATTACGTAATCGCACTCCTGTGGATTGTGATTACTGTATGTAATGAGCAGCATGCACACAAAGCAGGTAGCAAATCTCGACGAGGAAATTGATCTAGTGCTTTCATGCGGCCACGGACATGCGCAGTTCAATTTTGGAACAAAATTTGACACTCTTTTTTTTTATACTATGCGTAGTCACATCTTGAAAGGGTGTCCTCCATATTATATATATATATATTTTATTTCAACAACGGGCTGTATGGCATTTTTTTTACACGTTTTATCTGTATTGTTGTGTCACATTCACCTGCAGGCTACGCTTTCATTCTCCTCCTTGCATTGTTCTATTTAAGGTGGAATAAAACAGTTTTCACTCTTTATTTTAAAGAAACTTTTTAGTTAATTTTATTTACATATCAATGGTGCGCACCGTGTGCATGTGCAGGCAAAGCATTGAGATTTGCTATCTAGCCGTCAAATTTTGCTACCCCTCTCAGTGCGCATGAGCACACATACGTCACCGCATTCCACACATGCTTTACAACATATGTGGAATGCAGTGACGAAATATGAGAGTGTAGCAAAATTCGACGGGTAGCGAAAATCGACAGAACACTAACAGACCATAATGATACTTTGCAGATATACTTAGCCGTTTGTGCTTTTTTATACCCTGTAAAGTGTGGTTAGTGGTAAAGACGTTGGAAAAAGGAGACTGCCTTATAAATGTGATGCTATATACAACTTTGAGGTTTGGGAGGTCTTTTGGAGCATATCAGATAGTGCACTTGCTATACATGTGTATATAAGATTGTGTTATTTATATATACTGTGTACAATATTTAAAATATTTTATATATTTACAATATTTATATGCTTTACAACATATGTGGAATGCAGTGACGAAATATGTGCGCATGCGCAATGAGAGGGTAGTAAAATTCGACGGGTACCGAAAATCGACAGAACACTGGCAGACCATAAAGATACTTTGCAGATATACTTAGCGCCTTTTTCATGTACCATTCTCAGTGGGCTCAGATCTGTAGCCTGTTCCCATCTCCTTGCTATGTTACACTATGGTAGAATTACCCATTGCCGTTTGAATGATCTGTAATCCTTAGTTAAACACCTATCATGCTACTGTAATGATATTTAATTGTCTCTCCAATAACTCCTGAGTACCCAGCGTGCACGGTTAATACTTTCCCCGCATGGTGACCCCACTAACTACAGCCTGCACTGAGTGATACATCCTTGGCTTATACAGTATGTCATTTTCTCAGTTCCCTGGCCTCTCCATGATACAACAGGAAATAGATACATCAGACCAAGCAACATTTTTCAACTCTTCAGCAAATAGAGCTATTTGTTTTTAGCTGATATGAGAGGAACATCATATTATTGTCTGCTGCTGTACCCTGTCCATGCCAAGGTCAGAGATGTGATGCTTTTGCAGATGCCTGCAATGTTATTGATCCGTTGTAACCATCAGTTAAGTCTGCAGAACCCAGCTCACCCTCCTCCTGCCTCTCTCAGCATAAGTCATTGCTGACCACAACAATACTGCTAGCTGATGGATTTTAGTTAGTCAATCAATTCAGTTACACACTGGACAGTGGAAGAGATTCACTAACAGTCTCTCCAGGCCTTCCAACCTCTCCAGTTCTTCAATTATTCTTTGCACCTATTCACTAAAGCTCACACACCTTTTTTAACACCAGCACAACGATCTATCCAAGGTTGAGTGAGAAGCCACCAGTCATATCATGCGCCAAATCATTATTGTTATGTATTTTTAGCCTAGAACCTGCATATTACAGCCCGGACCACTAACATGCCAGGTAGAAGTTTTTTCTAGGAAATATAATGTTATGCCTAATAAGTTGCCAAGCTGTGTTATATGGTGAAAGTTAATATTGAGCAAGGGTTTACAGAAGTACATGACAATATATTATTAGTATTAATATATTCAATATGAAATAATAATATGTACAGTGTGTGTGTATATATATGATATATATATCTCCATTTAGCTTAAAGGGACATTACAATAATGTTTTATTTAAAGGGAATGTAAAGTCAAAATTAAACTAAAATGGATTGTATAGCACATTACATTTTAAACAATTTTCCAATTTACTTATCTGATCAATTTTGCTTAGTTGGATGAGCTCAGGAGCATGTATGTGTCTTTAGTATGTATCTGTGTATGCCTGTCCATATGTATGTATTTATGTGTATGTGGGTGTATATTTGTGTGTGTGTATTTACTGTGTGTGTGTGTATATTTACTGTGTGTGTGTGTGTGTATATTTGTGTGTATGCCTGTCCATATGTATGTATTTATGTGTATGTGGGTGTATATTTGTGTGTGTGTATTTACTGTGTGTGTGTGTATATTTACTGCATGTGTGTGTGTGTGTATTTACTGTGTGTGTGTGTATATTTACTGTGTGTGTGTGTGTGTGTGTATATTTACTGTGTGTGTGTGTATATTTACTGCGTGTGTGTGTGTATTTACTGTGTGTGTGTATATTTACTGCGTGTGTGTGTGTATTTATGTGTATGTGTGTACATATGTATGTATTTATGTGTATGTGGGTGTATATTTGTGTGTATATATTTATGTGTATGTGTGTACATATGTATGTATTTATGTGTATGTGGGTGTGTATTCGTGTGTTTGTGTGTGTGTGTATATTTACTGTATGTGTGTGTGCATATTTATGTGTGTACATATGTATGTATTTATGTGTATGTGTGTATATGTATATATTTATTTATGTGTATGTGTGTACATATGTATGTATTTATGTGTGTGTATATTTACTGTGTGTGTGTATATTTATTTATGTGTATGTGTGTACATATGTATGTATTTATGTGTATGTGGGTGTATATTTGTGTGTGGGTGTATATTTACTGTATGTGTGTGTGTGTATATTTATGTGTATGCCTGTCCATATGTATGTATTTATGTGTATGTGGGTGTATATTTGTGTGTGTGTGTGTGTATATTTACTGCATGTGTATGTGTGTATGTGTGTGTGTATGTGTGTACATATGTATGTATTTATGTGTATGTGGGTGTATATTTGTGTGTGTGTGTGTGTATATTTACTGCATGTGTATGTGTGTATGTGTGTGTGTATGTGTGTACATATGTATGTATTTATGTGTATGTGGGTGTATATTTGTGTGTGTGTATATTTACTGTATGTGTGTGTATGTGTATATTTATGTGTATGTGTGTACATATGTATGTATTTATGTGTATGTGTTTGTATATTTGTGTGTGTGTATATTTACTGCATGTGTGTGTGTATTTATGTGTATGTGTGTACATATGTATGTATTTATGTGTATGTGGGTGTATATTTGTGTGTGTGTATATTTACTGTATGTGTGTGTATATTTATGTGTATGTGTGTACATATATATGTATTTATGTGTATGTGTGTATACATATGTGTATATTTATGTGTATGTGTGTATACATATGTATGTATTTATGTGTGTGTATATTTGTGTATGTGTGTACATATGTATCTAAAAGAAAGAAGACTCACAGCACCATTTGTTAGTACAGACTGAAAAAATCCACCCCTGTCTGCAAATTTAAATATATAGCAGGCAAGGGGTGCCGGACAATAGGGTCAATAATATTAAATTTGTAATATATTATTATTCATAAGAACCAATATGTCTATTATAGCCAGCACTGATTTATAAATCAGTGCTGCCTATAATAGATGTATTGGTTCTTATGAACCTATTTCTTCTTACAAATGTAAATATGTATGTATTTATTTATGTGTGTGTATATATTTATGTGTGTGTGTGTATATATTTATGTGTGTACATATGTAAGTATTTATGTGTATGTGTGTGTATATTTATGTGTATGTGTGTGTATATTTATGTGTATGTGTGTACATATGTATGTATTTATGTGTATGTGTGTTTACATATGTATGTATATATTTATGTGTGTGTGTGTATATATTTATGTGTGTGTATGTATATATTTATGTGTGTACATATGTAAGTATTTATGTGCATGTGTGTACATATGTATGTATTTATGTGTATGTGTGTTTACATATGTATGTATATTTATGTGTGTGTGTGCATATGTATGTATATATTTATGTGTGTGTATACTTATGTATGTGTGTGTGTATATTTATGTGTATGTGTGTACATATGTATGTATTTATGTGTATGTGTGTGTATATTTATGTGTGTGTGTGTACATATGTATGTATTTATGTGTATGTGTGTGTGTATATTTATGTGTGTGTGTGTACATATGTATGTATTTATGTGTGTGTGTATATTTATGTGTATGTTTGTACATATGTATGTATTTATGTGTATGTATGTTTACATATGTATGTATATTTATGAGTGTGTGTGCATATGTATGTATATATTTATGTGTGTGTATATTTATGTGTGTGTGTGCATATTTATGTGTATGTGTGTTTACATATGTATGTATATTTATGTGTGTGTGTGCATATGTATGTATATATTTATGTGTGTGTATACTTATGTATGTGTGTGTGTATATTTATGTGTGTGTGTGCATATGTATGTATATATTTATGTGTGTGTATACTTATGTATGTGTGTGTGTATATTTATGTGTATGTGTGTGCATATGTATGTATATATTTATGTGTGTGTATACTTATGTATGTGTGTGTGTATATTTATGTGTATGTGTGTGTGTGTGTATTTATGTGTATGTGTGTTTACATATGTATGTATATATTTATGTGTGTGTGTGTGTATATTTATGTGTGTGTATTTATGTGTATGTGTGTTTACATATGTATGTATATATTTATGTGTGTGTGTGTATATTTATGTGTGTGTATTTATGTGTATGTGTGTTTACATATGTATGTATATATTTATGTGTGTGTATACTTATGTATGTATATTTATGTGTGTGTGTGCATATGTATGTATATATTTATGTGTGTGTGTGCATATGTATGTATATATTTATGTGTGTGTATACTTATGTATGTGTGTGTGTATATGTGTATGTGTGTGCATATGTATGTATATATTTATGTGTGTGTATACTTATGTATGTGTGTGTGTATATTTATGTGTATGTGTGTGTGTGTGTATTTATGTGTATGTGTGTTTACATATGTATGTATATATTTATGTGTGTGTGTGTGTATATTTATGTGTGTGTATTTATGTGTATGTGTGTTTACATATGTATGTATATATTTATGTGTGTGTGTGTGTATATTTATGTGTGTGTATTTATGTGTATGTGTGTTTACATATGTATGTATATATTTATGTGTGTGTATACTTATGTATGTATATTTATGTGTGTGTGTGCATATGTATGTATATATTTATGTGTGTGTGTGCATATGTATGTATATATTTATGTGTGTGTATACTTATGTATGTGTGTGTGTATATTTATGTGTATGTGTGTACATATGTATGCAGTGTTTGTAAATTAGATTTTAATATAAAACCATAGTTCATAACAAAGTAAAGAATTTAACTACCTGAGTGGAGCTTCTGTGCACCTTTGCGATTGAGCAATAAATAGTCATTTATTGGTAATGGAATTTTGAGTTAACTGTCCTTTTTACTCAAGTCTTTTTTATACTTAAAGGGATGCAAAACCCAAAATGTTTCTTTAATTATTCAGACAAATCATATAATTTTTAAAAAGTTCCTGATTTACTTCTATTATCAAATTTTCTTTGTTGCCATGATATTCTGTGTTGAAGAGATACCTAGGTAGACATCTGGAGCACTACTATGGCAGGAAATCGTGCTGCCGTCTATTGCTCTAGTAAATGGATTTTGCTAGAGCACTAGACGTCCACAGCAGTCCACAGACTCCCTTGAGCCATGGCTCCTATGATTCAAAGTGGCGCTCTCTGTTACAAGTGGCAGAGTTAGTCACTGGAGTTAGAAACTGGAGGTGGAAACTGCAGTCCCACTAACAGGTAAACTTACTAATTATACACCTGCACAATGCTCTCCATGTCTTTTTCTGCTCTGTCTGCCCTTCTCCTAAAACTCAATGCATATCCCTATAACAATAACAACCACCCCCACACTATCCATATCTCACCCTCCCTTCTCTCATCCCCTATGCTGTCCTCTCATAAACTACTCTGTCTCCTTAAAAACATTTCCCCATCTTACTCTCCTGGGTCTAACCATACACACTCCTACAAGTCTCACTCTCACCTTCTGTCACTCTCACTGCTACTGCTGCTGGTGATGTCTCTCCTAACCCTGGCCCTGCAGCAATCACCACACTTACACTCTTGCTCAGTATCCCACTGCAAAAACTCTAGGTCATGCAATACTAACAATCTCATCTCCATTAACACACAGAGCCTATCCCCTCTCTTTTCTTGTGTCCTCTGGAATGCTCGCTCTGTCTGTAACAAACTTACAACTTTTCACAACTTGTTTGTTTCCAATGCTTTCAACCTTTTAGCAATTACTGAAACCTGGCTATCTTCCTCTGACACTGCTTCCATTGCTGCTCTCACACATGGTGGTCTTCACTTTAGCTACACAACTAGGCCAGGTGAGAGACACGGTGGTGGTATTGGCATCTTACTCTCCCCCTCCTATCAGTACCTATATCCATTTCCATCTCTCTCAGTTTCTTCCCTTGAAGTCCACTGCATTCGCCTGTTCTCCCCCTTCACTCTCAGAGTGGCAGTTATTTATCGCCCCCCTGCACCAACCTCCCAATTCCTTGACAACTTTTCTGCCTGGCTTCCTCACTTTCTCTCTACAAACACACCTACTCTAATTCTGGGTGACTTCAACATCCTCATTGACAACTCATCTGCCCCTGCTGCCTCTAAACTTCTCTCACTCACTAACTCCTTTGGCCTCTCACAAGCCACCCTATTCCCTACCCACCGCGATGGACACTCTATTTATCTGGTATTCTCCAATCTTTGCTCTCTCTCTCTGATGTTGCCTGTCGCCCATTTCCCATCTCAGACCACCATCTGCTCACCTTTAATCTTAATATACAGGCTAAACCTACTTCTCGTCTCTTATATCCACTCACTCCTCAAACCCTAAAAGACTCTTCTCCATTTTCAACTCTCTCCTCTACCCACCTGCACCACCCCCTTCATCTGCATTCAGTCTTAAGACCTGGCTGACTACTTTTTCAATAAAACACCATCTGAAGAAACACCCCGACACAATCCTGCAATCTCCCAACCTCACTCCCAGTCACCCTCTGCACCCTCCTCCCAACCACTGAGAGTAAAGTGGGTTCCCTATTGTCTTCCTCACACCTCACTACCTGCCCACTTGACCCTATTCCTTCACATCTAATACCTTCTCTGTCTCCCACCCTCACTCCAGCTCTTACTCACATATTCAACCTATTCCTTTCTACCGGCTCATTCTCTGCCTCCTTCAAACATGTAAAGGTCACCCCCCCCCCCCCATCCTCAAAAAAACCCTCCTTTGACCCTAACTCTGCTGCAAACTACCGCCCCATATCACTGCTCCTGCTAGCTTCAAAAATCCTAAAGCTAGTTTTCGATCGCCTAACCCACTTCCTGTCCTCCAACTCTTTGTTCGACCCCCTGCAATCTGGCTTCCGTCCCCAACACTCAACTGAGACTGCTCACCAAGGTTACTAACTATTTCTTTTCTGCTAAAAACAAAGGCTACTACTCTATACTCATCTTACTTGATCTCTCTGCTGCCTTTGACACTGTTGACCATCCCTCTCTTGGGCTCTGTGACACTGCCCTCTCCTGGATTCACTCTTATCTCTCTAACAGATCCTTCTCAGTCTCTTTTGTGGTGACTCCTCCTCTCTTTTGCCTCTGTCTGTTGGAGTACCTAAAGGCTCTGTCCTGGGTCCTCTACTCTTCTCTATTTACACTTCTTCACTGGGTAAACTTATTAACAGCTATGACTTCAGCTATCATCAACTATCATCTCTATGCTGATGATACCCAGATCTACCTTTCCACCCCTCACTCTCTCCTTCTGTCAATTCTCACATCAGCGACTGCTTATCTGGCATTTACCCCTGCTTTAACCCATACAAGAGGCAGTACATTTTCACTACTAAGCAGGATACTTCAGCTGAGCCAATCAGGAGTGTCATACACTGGTAGACAGCAGCTACTGGCTGTGTCATGCTGAGGGCCGGCTCAGGGGCACTCCTTTTATACTAAATTAATTCTGAATGATATATGAGCTATTTTGTAATGTTTTTTTCTAGAACTAAAAGGAGATATTAAGCAAACTGCCGAGGATTGTTATGGAACTCATAGCCATTTTCATGAAATCATTATTTTTAGTTTCTCCTTTCTATTCACTAATTCTGCATCTCTCCCTCTTTCTCACCCCTTGTTATTTTGCTGTCTCCTTTGGTTCACTACTAGTGTTTTATGGGAACACGATGAAAAATGTTGCTGTGACAAAAATGTAGAATAATCAATGTCGTAATGACTCTGCAGCATCAGCACATCAATAATGTCACAGTTTGTGGGGGGTTGCAATTAATCGTTTAACTCTTTAGAAGCCAGAGACGACTGGTCTGATAATCCTAACTAACATTAAAGGGACGTCAAAATGAAACTTTCATGATTCAGACAGAATGTTCAATACAAAAATACCTCTCTTCTTGCTTTCCTTGCCATGAGAGCATGCTGAGGTGGGCTCAGGAGCATGCACCTGACTTGAGACGTCTGTCTCTTTCCCTCACATCATACGTCTGTCTCTTTCTGTCTCTCCCTTACATCATATGTCTGTCTCTTTCCCTCTCTGTCTTACATCATACGTCTGTCTCTTTCTATCTCTCCCTTACATCATACGTCTGTCTGTTTTCCTCTCTCTCTTACATCATACGTCTGTCTCTTTTCCTCTCTCCCTTACATCATACGTCTGTCTCTTTTCCTCTCTCCCTTACATCATACATCTGTCTCTTTCCCTCTCTCTCTTACATCATACATCTGTCTCTTTCCCTCTCTCTTACATCATACATCTGTCTCTTTCCCCTCTCTATCTTACATCATACATCTGTCTCTTTCCCCTCTCTCCCTTACATCATACGTCTGTCTCTTTCCCTCTCTCTCTTACATCATACATCTGTCTCTTTCCCTCTCTCTTACATCATACATCTGTCTCTTTCCCCTCTCTATCTTACATCATACATCTGTCTCTTTCCCCTCTCTCCCTTACATCATACGTCTGTCTCTTTCCCCTCTCTCTCTTACATCATACATCTGTCTCTTTCCCTCTCTCTTACATCATACATCTGTCTCTTTCCCCTCTCTATCTTACATCATACATCTGTCTCTTTCCCCTCTCTATCTTACATCATACATCTGTCTCTTTCCCCTCTCTCCCTTACATCATACATCTGTCTCTTTCCCTCTCTCTCTTACATCATACATCTGTCTCTTTCCCTCTCTCTCTTACATCATACATCTGTCTCTTTCCCTCTCTCTCTTTCATCATACATCTGTCTCTTTCCCTCTCTCTCTTACATCATACATCTGTCTCTTTCCCTCTCTCTTACATCATACATCTGTCTCTTTCCCTCTCTCTCTTACATCATACATCTCTCTTTCCCTCTCTCTTACATCATACATCTGTCTCTTTCCCTCTCTCTTACATCATACATCTCTCTTTCCCTCTCTCTTACATCATACATCTGTTTCTTTCCCCTCTCTCCCTTACATCATACATCTATATCTTTCTCTCCCTTACATCATACATCTGTTTCTTTCCCCTCTCTCCCTTACATCATACATCTATATCTTTCTCTCCCTTACATCATACATCTGTTTCTTTCCCCTCTCTCCCTTACATCATATGTCTATATCTTTCTCTCCCTTACATCATACATCTGTTTCTTTCCCCTCTCTCCCTTACATCATACATCTATATCTTTCTCTCCCTTACATCATACATCTGTTTCTTTCCCCTCTCTCCCTTACATCATATGTCTATATCTTTCTCTCCCTTACATCATACATCTGTTTCTTTCCCCTCTCTCCCTTACATCATACATCTGTTTCTTTCCCCTCTCTCCCTTACATCATACATCTGTTTCTTTCCCCTCTCTCCCTTACATCATACATCTGTTTCTTTCCCCTCTCTCCCTTACATCATACATCTGTTTCTTTCCCCTCTCTCCCTTACATCATATGTCTATATCTTTCTCTCCCTTACATCATACATCTGTTTCTTTCCCCTCTCTCCCTTACATCATATGTCTATATCTTTCTCTCCCTTACATCATACATCTGTTTCTTTCCCTTTCTCTCTTACATCATACATCTGTCTCTTTCCCTCTCTCTCTTACATCATACATCTGTCTCTTTCCCTCTCTCATTACATCATACATCTGTCTCTTTCCCTCTCTCTCTTACATCATACATCTGTCTCTTTCCCTCTCTCTTACATCATACATCTGTCTCTTTCCCTCTCTCTTACATCATACATCTGTCTCTTTCCCTCTCTCTCTTATATCATACATCTGTCTCTTTCCCTCTCTCTCTTATATCATACATCTGTCTCTTTCCCTCTCTCTCTTATATCATACATCTGTCTCTTTCCCTCTCTCTCTTATATCATACATCTGTCTCTTTCCCTCTCTCTCTTATATCATACATCTGTCTCTTTCCCTCTCTCCCTTATATCATACATCTGTCTCTTTCCCTCTCTCTCTTATATCATACATCTGTCTCTTTCCCTCTCTCTTACATCATACATCTGTCTCTTTTCCTCTCTCCCTTACATCATACGTCTGTCTCTTTCACTCTCTCTCTTACATCATATGTCTGTTTCTTTCCATCTCTTCTGTCTCTTACACTCTATTTTCTCTCTTTCACCTTCTCCCTCTCACTAGTTTTATCTATGCATTTTCTCTCTTTGTTCTGTGTCTCTGTCACCTCCCTCTCACTAGTTTTATCTATGTATTTTCCCTCTTTGTTCTGTCTCTCTTTCACTTTCTCCCTCTCACTAGTTTTATGTATGTATTTTCTCTCTTTGTTCTATCTCTCATCTTCTCCCTCTCACTAGTTTTATCTATGTATTTTCTATCCCTGTGTCCCACTCTTGTGTCATATCTTGCCCTTCATGTCTATAAATCCGCTTATTGTCACCCAGCCATTGCCCTCCGTGTGCCTTGGATCGTGCAGCATTCATGGGAGAGCTCATAGGGACACACATTCCATTGTTAATCACATTACGTACTGCGTATATAGCACTTACAACATCTGCTTGAGGTGTTTTTGGGTCACTATTGTCTGAGTGAGGCTAAGAGCCATTTCGTATCGGTGATAGTGAGGGTGTCTGATAAAGGCTTCCAGACTTTATTTTCTTGTGATATTGCCTTAATGGTGGCACAAATCCGAGCTGATAACTCTTCACCGATAGAAACTCTAACCATTTCCTCCTTTATCTAAATACACTGTTCATATTAGATGCCACATTCTCCCTCCTCCCAAATAGTGCATAACTCTACTTAATAAAGGGACTTTAAAGGGACACTAAACTCACATGTTTTTATTTCATGATTCAGATAGCGCATCACTTTTAAGCAACTTTCTAATTTACTCCTATTATCAATTTGTCTTCGTTATTTTAGTATCTTTATTTGAAAAAGCAGAAATGTAAGCTTTGGAGCCAGCCCATTTTTGTTTCAGAACCTGGGTTACGCTTGCTTATCAACAAGCGCTATCCAGGGTGCTGAACCTAAAATGAGCTTCCTCCTAAGCGCTACATTCCTGATTTTCAAATAAAGATAGCAAGAGAACAAAGAAAGATTGATAATAGGAGTAAAATAGAAAGTTGCTTAAAATTGCTGCTCTATTTGAATCATGAAAGAAAAAAAATGGGTTTAGTGTCCCTTTAAACAGTATGAGATTGTAATATAATAAATGTTTAATTAGGTCTAGTTAAAAAAAAACTTTGCAATACACTTTCATTATTTATTTTGTTCCATTTTCCTGATATTTAACTCTGAAAGTTGTTGGTTTCAAAATTCCACTGAGTCTCTATAAAGTATTGGGCGTCTCCTTGTTTGAACTTAAGTTTTTCCTTCATCTACTTTTCCTGCTGATGATTTAAAAAAATAAATAAAAACAAAACAGTCAATAAAAGAGACTGTCTGAACAAGGATACGTGAAACATAGGATTATCTAAAAGGTTTCCATGCAGCCTTGTTTGCAAAAACAGACATAAATAGAAAACTAGTTCAAATATGGCTGCGGCACCCATTATTTTATAGAAACTAAACCTTTACACATGACAACTCAATATTTAAACAACTAATATTGAAAAATTCTACATTAATGTGTCACAAGAATAGTTTAATGCATTGAAACAGTGCAGTCAAAACTATGGGCCCCAAGGCCACATATGCCCACCCCTCATGGGTTTTTGTGTGGCCCCCAGCACCACTGAGTTGAAAACAGAAATCGGTGATTTCTTATCAAATGTGCAGTTACATTTAATGACTTAATTACCATTTTAACTAAAAATGGGATTACAATCTAATTGTATTTGTATTATAAATGTTAGGGTAATGTTATGTGGCCCCTGGGTAATCTCTCTATATGTGACCGACCCTGCATATGAAATCGTTTGTCTTATTGCATATATTTACCCACCCACAAAGGGGTTAAACACATACTTAAAGGGAAATGAAACAAACTTTTTTTCTTTCATGATTCAGACATAACATACAATTTTTTTTTCCAATTTACTTCTATTATCAAATTGACTTTGTTCCCATATTATTCTTTGTTGAAGAGATATCTAGATAGTTAGCGTGCACGTGCCCGGAGCTCTACATGACAGGAAATAGTGCTGTCATCTAGTGCTCATGTTAATGTATAAGATTGTTGCAAAACTGCTGCCATATAGCATTGCAGACACGTGCACGCTCCTGAGCTAACTTTTCTGTTTTTGAATAAAGTATAAGATGAATACGAAGAAAGTTTGATAATAGAAGTAAATTAGAAAGTTGTTGAAAATGGTATGCTCTATCTGAATCATGAAATAAAATGTTGATTTTTATATCCCTTTAAAGCCGGCTCTGGAGCAGCATTACACTTTCACATCAGGGCTAAACACGGCAGGTGCCTCTGAGTTTGGCACAGAACCAGTAGTGTATTATTGCTGGCCCAGAGCTCACTTATGCAGGGAGTTAAACACATAGTTATAGTCAAGCAGTGGTAGAATAGGAATATGCTCTAATACATTTGAGTACCTTCTTAGTGCACCTTTATTAATATTATCGGTTATTTGTAGAGCGCCAACAGATTCTGCATAGGCTGTATACAAGGAAACATTTATAGGGATCAAATGGGTAGAGGGCCCTGCCGAGAGTCGCACTGTTGTAGTCAGCTCTTAAAGGGATAGTCTACACCAGAATTTTTATTGTTTTAAAAGATAGATAATCCCTTTATTACCCATTCCCCAGTTTTGCATAACCAACACAGTTATATTTATATACTTTTAACCTCTGTGATTATCTTGTATCTAAGCCTCTGCAAACTGCCCCTTTTTTCAGTTCTTTTGACAGACTTGCAGTCTAGCCAATCAGTGCCTGCTCACAGATAACTTCTCGTGCACGAGCACAGTGTTATCTATATGAAATACATGAACTAACACCCTCTAGTGGTGAAAAACTGTTAAAATGCAATCTGAAAGAGGTGGGCTTCAAGGTCTAAGAAATTAGCATATGAACCTCCAAGGTTAAGCTTCCAACTAAGAATACCAAGAGAACAAAGCAAAATTGGTGATAAAAGTAAATTGGAAAATTGTTTAAAATTACATGCTCTATCTGAATCATTAAAGTTTATTTTGGCCTAGACTGTCCTTTTAAGAAGGTGATCTGCAAGCAGCATGGCTCTTAGGCTTACATGCTAAGGGGGTTCAGGGGATAGCAGTGGAGGAGAGGAACCGGTATAAAGAAAGCTTAGTGTAAGTTGTCTCTTTAACATGATAGACCCGGAGCAGAGCTTTTGTTGTCCGTCTATGCTGAGCTCTGTCTCCTGGGTTTAGCAGACTCTTAGTCAACTGAATATTTGTTGCAAAGGCCCCTTGGAGCCAGTTAGTCATAATTACATTCCAGTCTTTACTCATTCTAAGCATTATCTTCCAGTCTTAGTTCTGTTATTTTTTATGCGTTTTCCCCTTTAGCTATGATATTTTTCTTCTTATTTCATTCTAAAACGCTTGTAAGATTTTGATCTAATGTCTTCACTATTCCATTTTAAAACCTGAAGTCTTTTTATCTTGTAACAGTTCATCTGGCAGTGATTTGTCATTTCCCCGTTGCGCGCCTTCGGGTTTTATCTCATCACTAGGTTTCCTATAAGTTCCCTCTTTTATTGTGTTCGTTTGCAAGTCTGATGTCTTCTTTGAGTTTTCACTTGCAATGTGACAAGCAGTTTTGCACTGAGGTCTGTATAAGTTAGAAGCTTTTGAAATGATTGAGTGACGCAATGTAAAATAAGTTCTGTGTAATTGTAAATTTTCGTTTTTGGTCTCATTGTATGACAGTAATAGAACTTGTGCGCTGCAGTATAAGAAGTCATTTGGCTGGTCATGTAATTTTCAGAGCTAAGTAAGAGGTAGCTTAAAGGGACACTGAACCCAATTGTTTTCTTTTGTGATTCAGATAGAGCATGACATTTTAAGCAACTTTCTAATTTACTCCTATTATCAAATTTTCTTCATTCTCTTGGTATCTTTATTTGAAATGCAAGAATGTAAGTTGATGCCAGCCCATTTTTGGTGAACAACCTGGGTTGTCCTTGCTGATTGGTGGATAAATTCATCCACCAATAAAATAGTGCTGTCCAGAGTACTGAACTACTAAAAAAGCTTAGATGCCTTCTTTTTCAAATAAAGATAGCAAGAGAACGAAGAAAAATTGATAATAGGAGTAAATGAAAAAGTTACTTAAAATTGATCACGAAAGAAAAAATTTGGGTTCAGTGTCCCTTTAAAGGGATATAAAACCCAAACATTTTCTTTCATGATTCAGATAATTTAAAAAAGTTTGCAATTTACTTCTATTTTCAATCTTGCTTTGTTCTCTTGTTATTCTTTGTAGAAGAGATATCTAGATAGGTAGTGTGCATGTGTCTGGATCACTACATGACAGGAAATAGCGCTGCCCTTATTATTATTATCGGTTATTTGTAGAGCGCCAACAGATTCCGCAGCGCTAATCTGCCATCTAGTGCTCTTGCTAATGTAAACCATTGTTGCAAAACTGCTGCCATATATTACTGCAGACACGTGCACGCTCCTGAGCTCACCTTGCTGCTTTTTAACAAAGGATAACAAGAAAACAAAGAAAATTTGACAATAGAATCACATTGGAAAGTTGTTTCAAATTGTCTGTTCTGTCTGAATCATGAAAGAAAAGTTTTAGGTTTTAAGTCCTTTGAAGTACAAGAAAGGTTTAAGAAGCACAATTTTAGCTCACATGATCGTCTATTAAATGTAATGACCTCAGCTTGGGCATCTAACCTTAGGGTCTATATTGTAGTCTGCCAGAGTTTCCTCCCCTAATAATACCCACAACAGTATTTATAAGCGTAGCCTAAAGTGATCCTGAACATAGCTCTTCTGTGCCCTACAAATGCGTTTGTTTTATTGGCAAATCTTGTACAGCTAGTGTGGTCAGCAGACCTCCATAAAAATACCACAGATACAGCAAGGGATTGTGGGAAATGGTTGGTGGAGTCTTGCTCAGAAATCAGATTAGACCCTAAATACATGGCCCTGACAGCGATACGTACATCAGACTTTCTATTGGACTATTTGCCCCTTTATTTCATATACTGGACAGAATACCGCTTTAATGGGACAGTCTAAACTAAAATTGTTAGTGTTTTTAAAGATAGATAACACCTTTACCACCCATTCCCTAGCTTTGCATAACTAACATTGTTAGATTAATTTACTTATAACATTTAAACCTATAAATGTCTGCCTGTTTCTAAGCCACTACAGACAGCCTCTTATCACATGCTTTTGTATTTGCTTTTCACAACAGGAGACTGTTAGCTCATGTAGGCCATATAGATAACAATGTGTTCATACCCGAGGAGTTATTTAAGATTTAGCACAACACTGCACTAAATGCAAGTCACTAGATAATAAACAACAAGTCATGTGATCAGGGGGCAGTCTGCAGAGACTTAGATGCAAGGTTATCACAGAGGTAACAAGTGTATTAATATAACTGGGTTGGTTCTGCAAAACTGGGGAATGGGTAATAAAGGGATTATTTATCTTTTAAAACAATAACAATTCTATTGTAGAATGTCCCTTTAAGTAATCTTTTTTTTTTTTGTACCTAAAGTTCCTAACGAAAACAAAATGAATGACTCTAATAAACGCACAAAAATTTAGTTCTGGTCTGATATCGGTCCCATTTCCATTCGTCCTCTCAGTATGGCACCGAAGGCACGAATGGACCAATGTCTCCTTTCAAGTATTTCAGTGGTTATTAAAAAAACTACACAGCCTATGAAATAGTAGGTTTTTGAAATGTAAAGGCAGAAATAGCAACAATGTAAATGTGACACTTTTTCCATCTGTCATGTGATCTTCAAACAAACAAATATCCAGAGAAAAACAGTTAATAATAAGGAACATTTTAAATAATAATAATAAAAGAAAAAACAAAATTTATGCTTACCTGATAAATTTATTTATTCGATATGTGGTGAGTCCACGGGTTCATCTTAATTACTGTTGGGAATACCACTCCTCGCCAGCAGGAAGAGGCAAAGAGCACCACAGTAAAAACTGTTAAGTATCACTTCCCTATCCATAACCCCCAGTCATTCGACCGAAAGTAAATGGAGAAAGGAAAGTGACACAAGGTGCGGAGGTGACTGAGGTTTAGTCAAAAACCTAAAACAATTACCCAAAAAACAAAGGGTGGGTCTGTAAACTCACCACATCTCTAATAAATAAATTTATCAGGTAAGCATACATTTTGTTTTCTTCTAAAGATGTGGTGAGTCCACAGGTTCATCTTAATTACTGTTGGGAACCAATACCCAAGCTTGAGTACACCGATGAATAGGGAGGGATAAAAAACCAGCATGCCTAAACAGAAGACACCACTGCTTGAATAGCCGAGGCAAAAGTATCAAATCTGTAAAATTTAGAAAAAGTATGCAAAGACGACCAAGTTGCAGCTTTGCAAATCTGCTCCATAGAAGCTTCATTTTTGAAAGCCCAAGAAGAGGCTATGGCTCTGGTGGAATGAGCCTTAATCCTCTCTGGAGGTTGTTTCCCAGAGGACTCATAAGCCACGCGAATCACACTCCTCAACCAAAGAGCTAGAGTAGGGGCAGACGCCCTCTGACCTCTATACTTCCCAGAAAAGCGAACAAATAGAGCGGAAGACTTCCGAAAGTCTTTAGTCGCTTCCAAGTAAAATTTAAGAGCGCAAACCACATCCAGATTATGCAACAAGCGCTCCTTGTCTAAAGGAGGCTTCGGACACAGGAAAGGAACAACAATTTCCTGATTAATAGTGTTAGTATATAAAACCTTGGGAAGAAATCCCAACTTAGTACGAAGAACAGCCTTATCAGCATGAAAAATGAGATAAGGAGAATCAAACTGTAAAGCGGAGAGTTCAGATACTCTCTGAACAGAAGAAATAGCCAACAAGAACAAACCTTTCCAAGACAAAAGTTGAATGTCAAGGGAATGCATCAGCTCAAACGGACGCCGTTGTAAACCCTTAAGCACAAGATTAAGGCTCCAAGGAGGAGCAATCACCTTAAACACTGGCCTAATTCTGGCTAAGGCCTGATAAAAAGACTAAACGTCTGGCACATGTGATAAGGCCGAAATTTTACCCTTCAGGGTACTAACAGAAAAGCCTTTATCCAGACCCTCCTGAAGAAAGGATACTATTCTTGGGATCCTAACCTTACTCCAAGAATATCCCTTAGCTTCACACCAAAAAAGATATTTCCTCCATATCTTATGGTAAATCCTTCTAGTGACCGGCTTACGAGAATGGATCAGTGTCTCAATCACTGACTCTGAAAAGCCTCGCTTAGATAGAATCAAGCGTTCATCGAGATTTGGATGAAGAAAAGGCTGCTGAAGAAGAAGGTTCTTCCTCAGGGTAAGCTTCCACGGAGGTAGAATTGACAACTCCACTAGATCTGCATACCAGATTCTCTGAGGCCAAGCTGGGGCGATTAGAATCAACGATGCTCGTCCCTGTCTTATACGGGCAATCACCCGAGACAGGAGGCCAAACGGAGGAAAAAGATAAGCCAACTGGAAGTCCCACGGAACTACCAGGGCGTCTATTAGAAAGGCCTGAGGATCCCTTGACCTGGAACCGTACCTTGGAAGCTTTGCATTTTGGCGGGATGCCATGAGATCCAACTCCGGCATCCCCCATCTGGATACCAGTTTGGAGAACATTTCCGGATGGAGTTCCCATTCCCCCGGATGGAAAGTCTGCCTACTTAGAAAATCCTCTTCCCAGTTGTCTACTCCCGGGATGTGGATGGCTGACAGACAACAACAGTGGTCTTCCGCCCACTGAATGATCCGAGACACCTCCCTCATCGCTAGGGAACTTCGTGTTCCCCCCTGATGGTTGATGTACGCTACTGATGTTATGTTGTCTGATTGGAATCTGATAAACTGGTTCGAGGCCAACTGAGGCCAACACAGAAGCGCATTGTAAATTGCTCTTAACTCCAGAATGTTGATTGGTAGTTTGGACTCCTCCTGAGCCAGACTGCCCCCAACCCACTAGGCTGGCATCTGTAGTCACTATCACCCAAGATGGTCTCCGAAAGCAAGTGCCCTGGGACAGTTGCTCCCGAGAAAGCCACCAATTAAGAGAATCCTATGTCTTCTGATCCAACACTATCTTTGGAGAAAGATACAGATAATCTCCATTCCACTGATTGAGCATGCATAACTGTAAAGCTCTCCGATGAAAAAGAGCAAATGGCACGATGTCCATGGCTGCCACCATCAGTCCAATTACTTTCATACACTGAGGAACTGAAGGACGAAGTGTCTCCTGAAGGACTCGACAAGCCGATAGGTGTTTGACTGTTCTGATCTTCGTCAGGAATATCTTCATCAGAACAGAGTCTATAATCGTCCCTAAGAACACAACTCTTGTTGCTGGAACCAGAGAACTATTTTCCACATTTACCTTCCACCCGTGAGACCGGAGGAAGGAGAGTAACATCTCTGTGTGAGATGCCGCCTTTTGAAATGAGGGAGCCTGAATTAGAATGTCGTCCAGATAGGGGGCCATTGCTATCCCCCTTGACCGGACCACTGCTAGAAGGGCCCCTATAACCTTTGAGAATATTCTGGGAGCTGAAAGGTGAGATGGCTGGTCTTGCTTTACCTATTATCGAATTATATAATATTGCTAGTCTTGCAAAAATTGCGATAGACTGGCTGGCAGACTCTAATCATTTCTCCACCCTGGAGATTGAAAGAGATATTATCTTTCCCTTTTCTTTGAAAGCTATTCTACATTTTTCCTATAAAAAATTGCCCTCTAATATTATAGAATTGGTATCTTTAAAAGATATATTATCATAGTTTGGCAGAAGCTTTGCACCTGGCTGGGAATAGACTATTCTTTTTCGGAATTCCTGCCTATAATAGGTAATGTTGACTTTATCCCGGGATATAGTCAGGCTGTATTTAATTAATGCGCTGAGAAAGGACTAAAATATATATATCAAATAATCTCTAGTGATGGTCATACTATTTCATTTGAATCTTTAGCTTCCCAATTTGGCCTTCCTAAAAATAATTTCTTTGCCTATTTACAGATAAGACATTACGTAAGTAGTCGTAGATGGGATTGGAACCATTTGCATGCGTGGTCTGATATTTGGATATGTATTCACAAATTTAGGGCTGGACTATTTTCTATTTCGCTTATGTATGATATCATGCTGCTCAAACAAGTTCACTATCATTGAATAAGTTATGTGATGCAGGGTTGCGTTACTTTCCAAATCTAGATATTGAAAAGATCAAATTAAGTTGTACTTCAGTAAATAAATGTAGAATTTCAACAAGTTGGAAGGAATCTCACTTTAAATGAATAAATAATTACTATATAGCGCCCTCTGTCTAGAGTATCTAGAATTTATCCTACTCAAATAGCTCGCTGCCTTCGCTGTTCCTATCCCAAAGCAGATTTACTTCATATGCTTTGGTATTGCCCTAGAACACTTCAAATGTGGAAGAAAGTTCTGTTTTGGCTTAACATTTTCGTTCAAATATCTTGTTAGATCCAGAAAACATTATCTTTCTCAATATTCAAGTTAAAGATTCCACCCTTCAGTCAAATGTTTTGAATACAATAATTCTACTAATCAGACATTTATTAGTTAAAAATTGGAAAGCAAAATCAGCTCCCTCTGTCTCTCATCATTAAGGAAATATAAAACCAAATAATATTTTAATCTTTTCATACAAAACTTGCAAAAGAAAAGGAAAAAAAAAGTTTCTGATTGGCTGGTTACCTATAATTAAATCTTATGCACCTCATATTCAAAAATATATACTTTCCCCATTTACAAGTTCTGACAGCTTCGCAGAATTGGTCTTATATGACAAATTCCCAGTTTCTTGGATTTCCTGTTATAGAGAGCTATTTTAAATTTTAAGAAGGTGGAAGGTGTGGAGTTAGTGAGGGATACCGGGGACCCCTTTTTCTCCCTTTTCCTTTTTTTTTCTTTTTTCTATTTTTCTTTGTCTTATCCTTAAAGAGAAAAACAGCATAATGAGGATTCAGAACCCTTAAAAAAATTAAATACAAATTGTGTCAACTTCTGCTCTAACATTTATTAACATTTATTAACGATGTATTTATTACAGTGTTATTGTTTATATCATGTGTTCAGTTTTGTCTCTGTAATCAACATCACATGGTCTTGGTACACCTTGTGCGGTGTGAAAGAGACTAACAATGTGTGGTTGTATCATATGCTTGCCATGAATAAAATACTAATAAAAAAAACAAAAAAACACTCCTGGTTTCTTCCACTCTTGCGCTTTGAATTCCTTAGCCCTATCTGGAACCGGAAAAACCTCAGAAGAGGAAGGAACATCAAAGAAACTTTTAAGTTTATTGGACTTCTTAGACGTTACTACTGCCTGAGAATCAGAATCGTCCAAAGTAGCTAAAACCTCCTTTAGTAACACCCGGAGGTGTTCTAGCTTAAACCTGAAGGAAGAACCTTCACTCTCAGAGAAGGGCATTATACTGTCTGAATCTGAAATCTCACCCTCTGAGCGAGAATTCTCCTCATCCTCCGATCTTAAAGGAACCCGAGGGTCAGCATTAGAAACAGATACCCTAGTCTCTGAAACCCTAGATTTCCTCTTGCGCTTCCCTGAAAATCTGTGAAACTCGGCTAAGGCTGCAGATATCGCTGAGGACAACTGCGCAGCAATCTCTGCCTTTAAAAATGCTCCGCTGGGAGTTAAAGAGGAACCGCAGGACACAGTGTTAGCTGCCATAGAGGCTTGAGACAAAATGGGGGAAGGTCCTGGCACAACATCCTCCTGAGAGACATAAGGCTCAACATTTAAAAAACGTGTGGCGCTGCAATTCATGCGTCTAAACACAATAAACAGGGATTGAAATGAGTGGAATCAGACATAACTGGTATTATTCTCTATTCAAACTCTCTAGCGTTTAATATACAACAAGAATTAAACAATTCAAAAGAATACGTTTTTAATAAACACTTTTAATAAAATTACCTCAGAAAAAAACCTCCCTCCGCACCTCAGTATACCAAGGTGCTCTTACCACCACTTGAAGCAGATCAACCCTGTAACGTATCACTGGCGCTCCTAAAGCGCTCCTCACTACACAGCAAGAATTCACAAAGAGCCGAAATGCGCAGGCCCAATGACGCCAACGACGTCCGAAGGTGCGAAAACGCTCTCATGGTCTGAACAAGGAGGTGGGCGTAGTTACAACCTGCCCGGAAACCGAAGCAAAATAAACCGTTTAACTAATAATAAACAGTGCAGCTAAAAAACACAAAAAAAATAAATTAGCTTGAGACTCTTCAGTCTTACATGTCTCTATAACCTGTGCCTGCGAGCATGTCTACTAACAACACCCATCCCATGATTGCATTATCCGTCCCTTACATTAAATAAAACAGGTATTCTGAAGTGCCCCTCTCCCCATAGGAAGGAAAACAGCACTTACCTGCTCTGCTGTTTGACATGACGACAGCTCTTAATATGAGAGGACACATTCTCCTCACAGCGACTAGGATAACGTCGGTAGCCAACTAACAAACTTAGATACCTAAAATCAGGGAAGTTTAGGTAGAGAAAACGGAGCAAGCACCCCTTTGCAAGTTCTCCACCGCTTTAAAACCACCACAGCTCGACTGCAAAGACTAACGTGGGCTAGGTTATACTCTGTAGATTGATTGAAGACTCAATCTTCTTTGAAAATATAATTTTAATTACACACAAAAAAATCACCTCTTCCATGCACATAGAGCCAAAGAGAATGACTGGGGGTTATGGATAGCAAAGTGATACTTAACAGTTTTTACTGTGGTGCTCTTTGCCTCCTCCTGCTGGCGAGGAGTCGTATTCCCAACAGTAATTAAGATGAACCCGTAGACTCACCACATCTTTAGAAGAAAATTATAACAAAAAATATTGAAAAACAAATGAGGTACAACAATCACATAAAGGATTTCACAAAAGTTTTAACCAGACATGAGAGCTTTAAATGGACAGTATACTGTAAAATAGTTTTTCCCTTAATGTGTTTACAATTGCTTTTTTTTACCAACTGCAGAGTAAAAATGTATGAAAACTAGCTTTTTAAGATTTATTTGTGTATATTAAAGTTCTGATTTTGAGTTTTGAAGCCACAACCTAATAAAATGGGTTGAGCTTGTAGGTATAATCAGATCTCATTACTTTATACATGCTTCTTTATCTTATATCTGTAGGTATTATTAGATCTAATTACATTATCACTTTGTGTACATATACATGCTTCTTTATCTTATATCTGTCCATAAACCAATCACCAATACTTGGAGAGAACAATAGAAAATCAACATTTTATTACCTTATCTCTGCTCTATTTCACTGGGACCGTCATTTCTTCTGCTGGCTGTATTTACACAGCTTATCTATAGCTTGGACCTGCGGCCACAAACTTTCAGAATAGGTGTGGATACCACTGGCTAAATCTACTATTTCAAATGCCAATATAAGAGTAAATGAGCTACTTGTAAACAATTTAATACACTCCAGCAGGTAAAGTGGATCATTGGGAACAAATTAAAGGGGAGAAAATTTTTGAGTAAACTGTGTCTTTAAGGGAAATGAAACCCAAACATTGGGGCCGATTAATCAATGTCTGGCAGCGGATCATGCCCGCCAGACATCGCTGAATGCCAACAGCATATGCTGTCGGCATTTAACATTGCACAAGCAGTTCTGGTGAACTACTTGAGCAATGCCGCCCCCTGTAGATTCGAGGCCAATCGGCCGCTAGCAGGCTGTGTCAATCAACCCGCTGGTACACAATCGGGCGGATTGCTGTCCGTCACCTCAGAGGAGACGTATGTGTTAGGTGCAGCGGTCTTAAGACCGCTGCTTCTTAACTCCTGTTTCCGGCGAGCCTGAAAGCTCGCACGGAAACAGATGCATTGGGGCCAATTGACTGTTTGATAAATCGGCCCCATTTTCTTTTGTGACTCAGACATAGCATACAATTATAAAACAGTTTATTTACTTCAATTAACAAATGTGCTTCATTTCTATGATAGTCTATGTTGAAGAGATACCTAGGTAGGCATTTTGAGTACTATATGGCAGGAAATAGGGCTGCCCTTTAGTACTCTTGCAACACGTTCTTGACACCATAGCACAGGCATTGTCCTGCTCCACCAATAAAGCAGAGGCCCAGAGAGACAGTTGTCCTTATTAGCCAGTGATGATTAGAAGGAAGTACAAACCCAGAATGTCAGGATTACATTCAACCTAAACAGCTTTTACTTAAAGGGACATGAAACCCAAACTTTTTATTTCAGGATTCAGATAAAACAAAAACTTTTAAACAACTTTCTAATTTACTTCTTTTGTCAAATGTTCTTCATTCTCTTGGTATCATTTGCTGAAGGAGCAGCATTGCACTGCTGAGAGTTAGCTGAACACATCTAATGAGCCAATCATAAGAGACAAATGTGTGCAGGCACCAATCACCTGTTACCACTCACAAGGTGTAGGATATGCACATATTTTTTAACAACAGATACCAAGAGAACAAAATGCATTTGAAATTATAAGTGAATTTAAAAGTGTCTTACATTTTGCATGCACTTTCTGATCTATGCCATTTTATTATTGACTTTCCTATCCCTTCTTTAGATAAAACATAGTTTAGACATGTGTAAATGCTGCTGTTTCATATGCACGGCTGAACATTTTTAAGTAAAATGTCCCTTTAAGTGACCCGTTTTTGCTATATTTTTCTAGACAGCTTGTGTAAATGCCAGATTATCTAGTTAAATACTGGGTACCTCTCAACCATGATCACAGCATAATCCTGAGGTTGTGCTGTCACTCCTAGGAGCTCATAGAATGCAACGTGTCCTGTTGGTCATGCAAATAATTATTATTTTTGTATACACATCTATAATAGGCATAATTTTATCTACAAGAAGTTCCTAAAGATTATTGTAAAAACTATTGGTTTTATAAAAAAACATTGAAATCATTTCATTTAAAGCAAGTTAAAGGTTCTTTGTACTCATGGAAGCAGTTGATAAGAGTTAAAGGGATAGTCTAGTCAAAATGATGATCCATGATTCAGATAGAGCAGCAATTTTAAGCAACTTTCTAATTTTACTCCTATTATCACTTGTTTTCTTCGTTCTCTTGGTATCTTTATTTGAAAAATGCAAGGATGTAAGCTTAGGAGCTGGCCTATTTTTGGTTCAGCACCTGGGTAGCGCTTGCTGATTGGTGTTTAAATGTAGCCACCAATCAGTAAATACCACCCAGGTGCTGAGCCTACCTAGCTATGCTTTTCAAAAAAGGATACCTAAATAACGAAGCAAATTAGATAATAGAAATAAATTGGAAAGTTGTCTAAGATTGTATACTCTGTCTGAATCATGGAGTGAGAAAAAAAAATTGGTTTTCCTGTCCCTTTAAAATATACAAAAATACCAGGAACCAATCAGGAAAAGCTTAGTGACATTGGCAACTCATGGTATCATATGAAATAGTGTAGTCATGCTGCTTTTCCCCCAGCGAGGTCTCACGTGTGCAAATGTTGCGATTATTACTCACAGTCACAGGATATTCCGATCAGGTATCGGACACATATGGAGCAGGGTTATTTTGTTGTTTTGTATTTTTCTGAAAAGACATAGGGCCCGATGATAAAAAAACTCATCGGCATAGAGAGACATCATGTAACATTTGGGGGATTTTTTTAAAGACCTTATATTGTAATATAGGAGTCTCTTCTGCACACGCAGACCTCTGTATAGTGAGATAACATCTCTCAAACTAAAAAATGTTTTCTAACATTCTTTTTGGCCCCTCACTGTACTGACAAGATTTATTAGATCATCTCGGCAGAGCAGAGAGCCTTAGTTCATCAGACCCATAATATGAACCTCACAGTGAGAGAGGAGGCAGCATAAGCGCCATGAAGTGAATTTACTATTATGGGTTTCTATTCCCAAAAGAAGAATACTGTTTTACTTTAAAGTCAATAAATAACATCCTAAAGCACAAATTATTTTACTTATTTAGTAAATCAGAAAATGGCTGATGATTGGTAGGTACTTGTGACTGCTGCCCCTGATTGGTCGATTATCTGTGTCTTGCTCAGGGGCTATAATACTTGAGGCTCCAGAATGAGATTTTTCTTGTGCATACTTTCCAATATTTGCAGCTAGGTATTAGGGACTCAGGAGGTTGAGGGAGGGGGGCATTGCCATTTTGTGGGTGGGGCAGTGTTGAGGGGGGAGTGACCACTGGTGAATAGTGGGCGGGGTCATGGGCATATCTGGGAAATCGGTGGGTGTGCTTGGCAGTTTGTGGGTGTGTCTGGGCAGTTTGTGGGTGTGTCTGGGCAGTATATGAGTGGGGCAAAGGGTAAATTCTGCAAATAGTTACATATGACTGCCTCACAGGGACATAGCTCCGAATAAGGGGCGGACCCTCTCAAATAGTTACAATTGGGAGGTCTGCCTGTGTGTTTAACACATAGTAACCTAGTGTGAGTAATGCAAACATTACATGCTCACACAGATTAGAACATGGCATTTTGCTTTAGAGTGCCCCTTTAAATGTATCACTGATTCTGCTGCATATATTACCACTCATAGCTTCATTCTTTATTGTATGACATTATCAAAACGAACACTGATAAAACCAAATAAGCTTTAGAGTAAGTTTGTCCCCTGTAGTTTGTAACATACATACAGTTTGCTTTGAAGACATGTTATGAAGATCTGTAAATGTTGCAGCTGATTGCACAGATTGAAATACTATCAGAGTATTGTTTTGCCGAATTTTCTGTGCCTCTCTGGAAGCAAAGTGGTTAACCTTACGAACAACATGTTTTATTATATGACATATACAGGGATGGATTTCTCTTTAGGCAAATTGAGGCAACTGCTGAGGGACACTTTATAGCTTTGCATACTCTCCATGTGATCGTGCATTCTGTGTTCTGAACACCTGGCTGCCTATCACAACCAATCAAAAACTATACTCGGGGATGCATAGGGTCTTCATAGGCTGGTAGCATTGAGTGTGCATATTAGTGGTGACATAGGGCTAGCATGTAAGTTCATTGCTTCACCTCCTGTATGAATTCAATTGTCAGTTGAATTGTACTGTATATTTAAAATATCATGTACTCAGTTCTGCAGAATATTCTTATCAGTTATTTGTAGAGAGGCAACAGATTCTGCAGCGCTATAAACACAGATATGATATGCATGGTAATATCTATAGGGTACAAGTGGCACGGTTATAAATCAGCTCTCATGAAGGTGATCTACAAACAGCTGAGCTTGTAGGCTACATGCTATGGGGGTTTATAGGGATAACAAAAGAGGGGAAGAACCCAGGTTAGAAAAGGTTAGCTTATATTATATGCATCCCTGATGCCATATTGGGCTCGATTTATCAGACAAGGGTGGACATATTCGCCCCTGTCCACCCCAGCTCTTCTCTGGGCAGCAGCAATCCACTGTCGGAATTTAACATTGCACTATTTTGCGCTAGCGTGCAATCCTGCCCCCTGCCACGCACAGCGCATCACGCTCGGTCAGGAATTGTCCCCGGAGCTGACTGGGGAGAATGAAATTCTCACTTAAGAGGTGGTGATGAGGTTGGGGGATCAGCCGTCTGATGACCGCTGCTTGATAAATTGTTACTGCAGGTTCTCTTGTGAGAAAGTGCAACCATAAGGAGGAGAAGGGCTTAGTCCATTAGGGCTTTATATGTATGATTTGCCTTAGTACAGTCTTGCCAGTGCTGTGTTTGGATGCATTTAGTTGCTTGATGAATTTGAACTGCAACGTACAAAACAGAGGGAGTTGTGCAATGCATATTGGCCAGCTGTCCCAATGTTTCTGGGACATTTACAGTTTCTTTCTCCTGTCCTGTTGTGTAATTGTCATGGGAGTCTGTTATAAAATGCTAAATGTGCCCAGAGGTGTGGGGTTGGCATGGATATCAGACATGAGGTCTGTGTTGGTCTTATGTATATGATTGTGGCATCTAAGTCTCCTGCACTTTATATTAGAGCAGCAGAATAACAAAGTGTTATGTATATGTGTGTGTATATATATATATATATATATATATATATATATATATATATATATATATATATAATCTGCTGAGCCAGCATCTGTAAATCTTCTGCAGTTTACAGGATTAGATTGTATAATGCAATATTTAATATTTTGTGCATATTGTGGGCAGTTTTGGGGTTGGCGCACAGTGGGTGAAGCTATAAATACACTTGGTGGGTGTGATTAATATTCCTATAACTTGCTAACTTGATTGCTTTGCTGCAAATGTCCCAATAAATATTTTTTGTGATGTTGGTAGCTATGTAATGTTTTGTTCTTACTGGGTTGGCAACTTGGTGCAATGCCAGTAATACAATGTCTAATTGCAGCAGTGGTGAAGGAACTATGCAAGTTGATGACACAGTGTTGGTAAATATGTTTTGATGTAAAGTTTTGTCTAGTTGAAAAACAAAAATAGGACACAGTTTTCATTTGTTGCCAGCACTTAACTTTATGTTGTTATAGGTGATGTCACATGATACATTATCATCAAGGTCGTTTTTCCTTTTTGCCCCTATCACAAAGTCCTCTGTCTGTTTCTTCTCATCTCTACACATCTGTGTATCCCTCTCTCTTTCTCATATTCTTGAGATTTCACACTGGTCATCTCTTGACTCTTTTCTGGTCTTTTAACATTTCACCCACATCTTCTCTTCTTTATTACTGTTTTCCATCTCTGACCCTGTCCTGTTCTCCCTCATCTATCTTACAGATTGGTCTCCTCTATACAAGCTGTGTTGGCCTCTACAGCTGGCTACATAGTCGCCACTTCTTGTAAGGATGTCATTGAGGACAGGTAAGTTATCTGGAACAAGATATCAGAATGAAGTGTTTGGGAGAGTGCCACAGTTGGTGCAGACAAAGCTAGAGAAGATTGGGTTAGAAAGGAGAGGTTGCAAAGGACTACGCGCTATGGGAGGTGCAGATGTAATCTGATAGGAAAGGTTAATGCTGTAAAAAGAGGGTATAGGAGAAGAGCTTGTAGGGCAGATAGAGAAAAAGAGCGGAGCATGCATAGCGGGGAGGAAGTAGGGGAGTGTTTGACAAAGTAGGAGGAGACAGCAGAGGTGCTCATAGGATAGATGAGAGGATAAAAGTAACTTGGTTGGTGAGGAGGGAGCAGAAGGAGACAAAGTGGGAGGGAGCACTCATGGGATGCAGAGGGAGCAGGAGGGATGCTCATTATGTGGGTGGGATCAGGAGAATAGCTGATTGGTTGGGGTGATGTTCTCACAAATAGAGGTGCTGATACATAGATGTGCTGATACATAGAGGGGCTCATAGGAGGATGGGAAGGAGGATTGATTAGAGTTTACTTTGCAGACTCTGTAGGGAGGAGGAAATGTGTTCATTGTGTGGGTGAGAGCAGGAGAGGTGCCAATAGGATGGGTGAGAGCAGGAGCGGTGTCTAAGATGGGTGAGAGCAGGAGAGGTGACTATAGGATGGGTGAGAGCAGGAGAGGTGACTATAGGATGGGTGAGAGCAGGAGAGGTGCCTATAAGATGGGTGAGAGCAGTAGAGGAGCCTATAGGATGGGTGAGAGCAGGAGAGGAGACTATAGGATGAGTGAGAGCAGGAGAGGTGCCTGTAGGATGAGTGAGAGCAGGAGAGGTGCCTGTAGGATGAGTGGGATCAGGAGAGGTAACTATAGGATGGGTGAGAGCAGTAGAGGAGCCTATAGGATGGGTGAGAGCAGGAGAGGAGACTATAGGAGGGGGGGAAGAGGTGACTATAGGATGGGTGAGAGCAGGAGAGGTGCCTATAGGATGAGTGAGAGCAGGAGAGCTGACTATAGGGTGGGTGAGAGCAGAAGAGGTGACTATAGGATGGGTGAGAGCAGGAGAGGTGCCTGTAGGATGGGTGAGAGCAGGAGAGGTGATTATAGGATGGGTGAGAGCAGGAGAGGTGATTATAGGATGGGTGAGAGCAGGAGAGGTGCCTGTAGGATGGGTGAGAGCAGGAGAGGTGCCTGTAGGATGGGTGAGAGCAGGAGAGGTGCCTGTAGGATGGGTGAGAGCAGGAGAAGTGCCTGTAGGATGAGTGGGAGCAGGAGAGGTAACTATAGGATGGGTGAGAGCAGGAGAGGTGCCTGTAGGATGAGTGGGATCAGGAGAGGTAACTATAGGATGGGTGAGAGCAGGAGAGGTGCCTATAAGATGGGTGAGAGCCGTAGAGGAGCCTATAGGATGGGTGAGAGCAGGAGAGGAGACTATAGGAGGGGGGGGGAAGAGGTGACTATAGGATGGGTGAGAGCAGGAGAGGTGCCTATAGGATGAGTGAGAGCAGGAGAGGTGACTATAGGGTGGGTGAGAGCAGAAGAGGTGACTATAGGATGGGTGAGAGCAGGAGAGGTGATTATAGGATGGGTGAGAGCAGGAGAGGTGCCTGTAGGATGAGTGGGATCAGGAGAGGTAACTATAGGATGGGTGAGAGCAGGAGAGGTGACTATAGGATGAGTGAGAGCAGGAGAGGTGACTATATGATGGGATCAGGAGAGGTGACTATAGGATGGGTGAGAGCAGAAGAGGTGACTATAGGATGGGTGAGAGCAGGAGAGGTGACTACAGGATGGGTGAGAGCAGGAGAGGTGACTATAGGATGGGTGAGAGCAGGAGAGGTGCCTATAAGATGGGTGAGAGCAGTAGAGGAGCCTATAGGATGGGTGAGAGCAGGAGAGGAGACTATAGGATGGGTGAGAGCAGGAGAGGTGCCTGTAGGATGAGTGGGATCAGGAGAGGTAACTATAGGATGGGTGAGAGCAGGAGAGGTGCCTATAAGATGGGTGAGAGCAGTAGAGGATCCTATAGGATGGGTGAGAGCAGGAGAGGAGACTATAGGAGGGGGGGAAGAGGTGACTATAGGATGGGTGAGAGCAGGAGAGGTGCCTATAGGATGAGTGAGAGCAGGAGAGGTGACTATAGGGTGGGTGAGAGCAGAAGAGGTGACTATAGGATGGGTGAGAGCAGGAGAGGTGCCTATAGGATGAGTGAGAGCAGGAGAGGTGATTATAGGATGGGTGAGAGCAGGAGAGGTGCCTGTAGGATGGGTGAGAGCAGGAGAGGTGATTATAGGATGGGTGAGAGCAGGAGAGGTGCCTGTAGGATGGGTGAGAGCAGGAGAGGTGATTATAGGATGGGTGAGAGCAGGAGAGGTGCCTGTAGGATGGATGAGAGCAGGAGAGGTGATTATAGGATGGGTGAGAGCAGGAGAGGTGCCTGTAGGATGGGTGAGAGCAGGAGAGGTGATTATAGGATGGGTGAGAGCAGGAGAGGTGCCTGTAGGATGGGTGAGAGCAGGAGAGGTAACCATAGGATGGGTGAGAGCAGGAGAGGTGCCTATAAGATGGGTGAGAGCAGTAGAGGAGCCTATAGGATGGGTGAGAGCAGGAGAGGTGCCTATAGGATGAGTGAGAGCAGGAGAGCTGACTATAGGGTGGGTGAGAGCAGAAGAGGTGACTATAGGATGGGTGAGAGCAGGAGAGGTGCCTGTAGGATGGGTGAGAGCAGGAGAGGTGATTATAGGATGGGTGAGAGCAGGAGAGGTGCCTGTAGGATGCGTGAGAGCAGGAGAGGTGCCTGTAGGATGAGTGGGATCAGGAGAGGTAACTATAGGATGGGTGAGAGCAGGAGAGGTGACTATAGGATGAGTGAGAGCAGGAGAGGTGACTATAGGATGGGATCAGGAGAGGTGACTATAGGATGGGTGGGATCAGGAGAGGTGACTATAGGATGGGTGAGAGCAGGAGAGGTGACTATAGGATGGGTGAGAGCAGAAGAGGTGACTATAGGATGGGTGAGAGCAGAAGAGGTGCCTATAAAATGGGTGAGAGCAGGAGAGGTGACTATAGGATGGGTGAGAGCAGGAGAGGTGACTATAGGATGGGTGAGAGCAGAAGAGGTGCCTATAAGATAGGTGAGAGCAGGAGATGTGACTATAGGATGAGTGAGAGCAGGAGAGGTGACTATAGGATGAGTGAGAGCAGGAGAGGTGACTATAGGATGGGTGAGAGCAGAAGAGGTGACTATAGGATGGGATCAGGAGAGGTGACTATAGGATGGGATCAGGAGAGGTGACTATAGGATGGGTGAGAGCAGGAGAGGTGACTATAGGATGGGTGAGAGCAGGAGAGGTGACTATAAGATGGGATCAGGAGAGGTGACTATAGGATGGGTGAGAGCAGGAGAGGTGACTATAGGATGAGTGAGAGCAGGAGAGGTGACTATAGGATGGGATCAGGAGAAGTGACTATAGGATGGGTGAGAGCAGGAGAGATGACTATAGTATGGGTGAGAGCAGGAGAGGTGACGATAGGATGGGATCAGGAGAGGTGACTATAGGATGGGATCAGGAGAGGTGACTATAGGATGGGATCAGGAGAGGTGACTATAGGATGGGATCAGGAGAGGTGACTATAGGATGGGATCAGGAGAGGTGACTATAGGATGGGATCAGGAGAGGTGACTATAGGATGGGATCAGGAGAGGTGACTATAGGATGGGTGAGAGCAGGAGAGGAGACTATAGGATGGGATCAGGAGACGTGACTATAGGATGGGATCAGGAGAGGTGACTATAGGATGGCAGCAGAAGAATGAGAGGTGCCTATGGGATATTAATAACGTACAAGAGCTGAGTTTGCAGAGTGCACAGGTGAGAACAGTATAAATAAAGACAGGAGAGGTGTTTACTGCTACCTGTAAAGTCAGTGAAACATAAGGAGCAATTAATCATTTATACAATCTGATGTGAACTGTAGGAGACAGGTGTATGAGAAGAAGAAACTACTCTCTGAGGGTACAGCAGTGTATACAGTAGGGTACAGCTGTGTGTGAGGTACAGCAGTGTATACAGTAGGTAGAGCTGTGTGTGGGGTACAGCAGTGTATACAGTAGGTAGAGCTGTGTGTGGGGTACAGCAGTGTATACAGTAGGTAGAGCTGTGTGTGGGGTACAGCACTGTGTACAACAGGGCAGAGCTGTGTGTGAGGTACAGCAGTGTATACAGTAGGGTACAGAGCTGTGCGTGGGGTACAGCAGTGTATACAGTAGGGTACAGCTGTGTGTGGGGTACAGCACTGTGTATACAGTAGGGCAGAGCTGTGCGTGGGGTTCAGCAGTGTATACAGTAGGGTACAGAGCTGTGCGTGGGGTTCAGCAGTGTATACAGTAGGGTACAGAGCTGTGCGTGGGGTTCAGCAGTGTATACAGTAGGCAGAGCTGTGCGTGGGGTACAGCAGTGTATACAGTAGGTACAGCTGTGTGTTAGGTACAGCAGTGTATACAGTAGGCAGAGCTGTGCGTGGGGTACAGCAGTGTATACAGTAGGCAGAGCTGTGCGTGGGGTACAGCAGTGTATACAGTAGGCAGAGCTGTGCGTGGGGTACAGCAGTGTATACAGTAGGTAGAGCTGTACGTGGGGTACAGCAGTGTACACAGTAGGGTACAGCAGTGTATACAGTAGGGTACAGAGCTGTGCGTGGGGTTCAGCAGTGCATACAGTAGGGTACAGAGCTGTGCGTGGGGTTCAGCAGTGTATACAGTAGGGTACAGAGCTGTGCGTGGGGTTCAGCAGTGCATGATCGCTGTAATAAACAACTAAACCAAGTGAAGGTTATACCCCCAGTAATCTGCATTATTTGTAAGAATTAATACGTTTAAAAGAGATTATTGGTCCCATCCCCCTAGTGCCGCCCCCTGGCAGATGGAGATTAGGTGTAGTTGTAGGAGAGAGATTAGTGTCAGACATCTGCTCAGCAGGCGCAGTTAATTGGCACCGTTACAGATATGCCACAAGTCAGGGCTAACCCTGAACATCACGCACAGCTGCAAATGGTTAATGTAGTGAATGTGCCTAGGAGGAGAGGGGTTAATTGAGGCTCTAGAGCTTACTAAAGAGTTAATAACCCTTTGGTGGGGGACGGGGTGACAGAGCAATAATCTGTAGATATTTGATATTAATGCTGTAAGGTCTTGGGTAAGAAAGAGTTAACAGAGCAATACTCTATAGGTCTTTGGCAGGACTTAGTGTAACCTGGCTGTGCTCTATAGATCTTTGGCACAAAAAGGGTAAATTAAGCAATATTTTGCAGCTCTCTGCTGTAGGAGGGGTTAATAGGGTAATGCTCTGCAGAAGGTTCTGTCTCATTCCGTGTATTTATCTGTGGCGTCTCTCTGTTCGCAGACACTGGCTTGCTGCCACCTACACACGCTTTGCTGTCCCATATTTTATATATGATGTGTACGCGATGTACCTGTGTTACTGGCACAAGCACAAGGTGAAAGGTCACAGCGAGAGCTGGCAGCTCACCAGAGCCTATCTGCATAAGGAGTTCCTCATGGTACTGCACCATGTCTTCATGGTGGTGGTCTGCTTCCCCGTGTCTGTGGTAAGTACCCAACAGGGCCAGTCTCACAACAGTGACCTAATGACAGTTACAAGTTTAAGGGGTTAAAGGATCAATTCCAAAAATCATCTAAGTGACCTAATGACAGTGTTTAATGTATCTAAGTGACCTAATGACAGTGTTTAATGTATCTAAGTAACCTAGTGAAAGTGTTAAATGTATCTAAGTGACCTAGTGATAGTTACAAGTTTAAGGGGTTAAAGAGTCAATTTCACTGAAAATATTAGTGACCTAATGGCAGTTACAAGTTTAAAG
This sequence comes from Bombina bombina, assembly GCF_027579735.1. Taxonomy (NCBI): domain Eukaryota; kingdom Metazoa; phylum Chordata; class Amphibia; order Anura; family Bombinatoridae; genus Bombina; species Bombina bombina. The sequence continues at coordinate 37,773,720 of NC_069509.1, forward strand.
TAACGTGAAACCCACATTTTTTGTTTCGTGATTCATATAGAGAATACAATTTAAAAAAGTTTCCAATTAACTTATGTTATCAATTTTACGTTGTTCTTATGTTATTCTTTGTTGAAGAGATATCTCAATAGGTAGCGTGTACTGTCAAATCTTCAAACCCGTTGGAATGTGGAACCACGTCACTTCCGGAGACGTTGTACCCCTCAATCCTATTGGTTGCGCATGCGCAACTCCCGCATCTCAAATATACTTGGAATTCCAAGCATGAATAACACGCATGTGCACATTGCCCATCAGGTTGCAAAACTCGATGGGCAAAGCAAGTGGAATTATTAGTGCTGCCATATTTGAATTATTAGTGCTGCCATATTGGTGCTTCATGGACATCCTTAGGAACGAGTTTCTGCAGCTGGATTCAAATCTCTTCCAATACGTGACAGTAAAACGCAGGACAATTATTGGGCGCCTAGTTGTATAGATATAGACATCTACAACACTGATCACAAGCAAGCTTTGTATTGGAAGAGCTCAGAAACTCATTCTGTCCACCATGCACCAATATGGTAGCACTAATAATTCAACTTGCTTTGCCCGTCGAGTTTTACAACCTGACGGGCAATGTGCGCATGCACGGTATTCGTGCTTGGAATTCCAAGTATGTATGCGCAACCTGTCGGATTGAGAGGAACCACGTCTCCTGTAGTGACGTGGTTCTACATTCCGACGGGTTTGAAGATTTGACAGAACATAACGTTTACGTGTCTGGAGCTGTACATGACAGGAAATAATGCTGCGATCTACTGTTCATGCAATTGTATAACATAGTAACAAAGTATATGAGGTTGAAAAAAGACCAAAGTGCATCGAGTTCAACCTATACAGATCTGATATACTAACAAAAAAGCTCCAGTTGAGCTTAAATTAATCCCATTAAAAGGTGACCATTTAATACAAGCAATCCTATCCATGAATTCAGTTTCTAGCCATAAAGGTATCCAAATAATTTTTAAATGTATCTAAGGTATTGGCATTCATTGTTGCAAAACTTCTGCCACTTAATGCTGCAGATACGTGCACACTTCTGAAGTTCCCTTCTTGCTTTTCAACAAACAATAACAAGAAAACAAAAAAAATTATACTAGAAGTTAATTGGAAAGATGTTTAAAATGTTATCTCTGAATCATCAAAGAACATCTGTTTTTTAAAGGGTCATTTCCACAAATAATCTAAGTGATCTTCAGTGGGGGTAAAGAGTCAGTGATTTGTAAAACAACAGCAGGTTTAATGAGTTAGAGGCAGCTGTCAAGATAGAAATAACATTTTTCCCCAGACTCTTTAATACTGTGACCCTGCAAGAATAAAGGTGTAAACCATTTTCTCTGACATCTGCGTTTCCCTCCATACTTTCCTTTACAGCTGTGGAGAGAGGGAAAGGGTGACTTCTTTTTGGGGTGCATGCTGATGGCCGAGGTCAGCACTCCATTTGTTTGCCTCGGCAAAGTCCTCATTCAGGTGAGTGCGGTTTGCAGCCCTTTGCTCACTAACACCTAGATTACGAATTTTGCGTTAGAGGCTATGCTGTGGTATATACACACACACACACACAGATACATACAAATACATATATACAGTATCTCACAAAAGTGAGTACACCCCTCATATTTTTGTAAATATTTTATTATATCTTTTCATGCGACAACACTGAAGAAATTACACTTTGCTACAATGTAAAGTAGTGAGTGCACAGCCTGTATAACAGTGTAAATTTGCTGTCCCCTCAAAATAACTCACACAGCCATTAATGTCTAAACCGTTGGCAACAAAAGTGAGTACACCCCTAAGTGAAAAAAGTCCAAATTGGGCCCAATTAGTCAATTTCCCTCCCCGGTGTCATGTGACTTGTTAGTGTAACAAGGTCTCAGGTGTGAATGGGGAGCAGGTGTGTTAAATTTGGTGTTATCGCTCTCTCACTCTCTCATACTGGTCACTGGAAGTTCAACATGGCACCTCATGGCAAATAACTCTCTGAGGATCTGAAAAAAACAATTGTTGCTCTACATAAAGATGGCCTAGGCTATAAGAAGATTGCCAAGACCCTGAAACTGAGTTGCAGTATGGTGGGCAAGACCATACATCAGTTTCACAGGACAGGTTCCACTCAGAACAGGCTTCGCCATGATCGGCTAAAGAGGTTGAGTGCACGTGCTCAGCGTCCTATCCAGAGGTTGTCTTTGGGAAATATATGTATGAGTGCTGCCAGCATTGCTGCAGAGGATGAAGGGGTGGGGGGGGGGGTCAGCCTGTCAGTGCTCAGACCATATGCCGCACACTGCATCAAATTGGTCTGCACAACAAAGCCCGCAAAAAGTTTGCTGAAGAAAAGCAGACTAAGGACATGGATTACTGGAACCATGTCTTGTGGTCCAATGAGACCAAGATAAACTTATTTGGTTCAGATGGTGTCAAGTGTGTGTGGCGGCAACCAGGTGAGGAGTACAAAGACAAGTGTGTCTTGCCTACAGTCAAGCATGGTGGTGGGAGTGTCATGGTCTTGGCCTGCATGACTGCTGCCAGCACTGGGGAGCTAAAGTTCATTGAGGGAACCATGAATGCCAACATGTACTGTGACATACTGAAGCAGAGCATGATCCCCTCCTTTCAGAGACTGGGCCGCAGGGCAGTATTCCAACATGATAACGACCCCAAACACACCTCCAAGACGACCACTGCCTTGCTAAAGAAGCGGAAGGCAAAGGTGATGGACTGGCCAAGCATGTCTCCAGTCCTAAACCCTATTGAGCATCTGTGGGGCATCCTCAAACAGAAGGTGTGGGAGTGAAAGGTCTCTAACATCCACCAGCTCTGTGATATCGTCATGCAGGAGTGGAAGAGGACTCAAGTGGCAACCTGTGAAGCTCTGGTGAACTCCATGCCCAAGAGGGTTAAGACATTGCTGGAAAATAATGGTGGCCACCCAAAATATTGACACTTTGGGCCCAATTTGGACATTTCTACTTAGGGCTTTACTCACTTTTGTTGCCAACAGTTTAGACATTAATGGCTGTGTGTTGAGTTATTTCCTTTCATGTAATTGGCAAGAGTCCATGAGCTAGTGACGTATGGGATATACAATCCTACCAGGAGGGGCAAAGCTTCCCAAATCTCAAAATGCCTATAAATACACCGCTCATCACACCCACAATTCAGTTTTACAAACTTTGCCTCCTATGGAGATGGTGAAGTAAGTTTGTGCTTGATTTTCTTCTGTGATATGCGCTTCTCAGCATTTTGAAGCCCAATTCCTCTCAGAGTACAGTGAATGTCAGAGGGATGTGAAGAGAGTATCACCTATTGATTCTATGGTTTTCCTCACGGGAAATCTTTTCAAAGGTTCTCTGTTATCGTTGTAGAGATTAATCTCCTACCATCCTTTTCAGATCAACGATATACTCTCATATTCCATTACCTCTACTGATACTGGTTTGGCTATCTGCTATATGTGGATGGGTGTCTTTCGGTAAGTACGTTTTTATTACTTAAGACACTCTCAGCTATGGTTTGGCACTTTATGTATTAATATAAAGTTTTAAATATATGTATTGTACTTATATTTGCCATGAGTCAGGTTTATGTATATTTCCTTTTGCAGACTATCAGTTTCAAAATTGGGAAACATATTTAGGAAGTTATTTTTTCTTACCTGGGGTATAGTCTTTTCTTCAAATTGACTGCTTTTTCATTAATTTTTGCGGGCAAAATTAGGCTCGCGATGTTCCAAGGTAACAATTTATTTGGTTCTCAGTTGGATTCAATTATTTCAACTGTCACTGGGGGGGGAGTTTTTTTACCTCAAGATAAAAGATCTAAGGGTAAATCTAAAGCTTCTAATCGTTTTCTTTCTTTTCAACAGAATAAGGAACAGAAAGCCAATCCTTCCCCCAAAGAATCTGGTTCCAATTGAAAACCTTCTTCAAGTTGGAATAAATCCAAGCCTTTTAAAATATCAAAAACCAGCCCCCAAATCTGCATGAAGATGCGGCCCTCATACCAGCTCAGCTGGTGGGGGGGCAGATTTAAAAATTTCCAAAACATTTGGGCAGATTCTGCCCAAAATCAATGGATTCAGAGCATTGTCTCTCAGGGGTATCAAATAGGTTTCAGAGTAAGACCTCCTGTGAGAAGATTTTTTCTCTCACACGTTCCAGCAAATCCAGTGAAGGATTTTCTCAAGTGTGTTTCAGATCTAGAGCTTTCAGGAGTAATCATACCAGTTCTGTTTCAGGAACAGGATCTGGGGTTTTATTCAAATCTATTCATTGTCCCAAAAAAAGAAAATTCATTCAGGCCAGTTCAGGATCTGAAAATTTTGAATCATTTTTTAAGAGTGCCAACTTTCAAAATGGTGACTATAAGGACTATTCTGCATTTCGTTCAGCAAGGTCATTGTATGTCCACGATAGACTTACAGGATGCATATCCAGGACATACTTGAAAACGAGAGAAATATCAATGTATACTTCCTGGTAAAATATTTTATAAATAAATATCTACATATTCCGATTCATCCAGACCACTATTGGTTTCTGAGATTCTCTTTTCTAGACAATGAAAAGAAACAACAGGACAGACGCAGCCCGACTCAAGTGAAGGGCAATCCCAGACGATCCCAGACGAAACGCGTAGAGACTTACCTTTGACTATTAGAACACTCAGCTAATCCACCATCGGAATTGTGAAGGTATCTCCAGCAAACATCCCTGCACTTGCTTTATTAACTACGGCTGAGGCGGACTTTGTACGCTGGGTCTATTCCTCCTACAGTGGAACAGCTGCAGTTATCTGTTCTGGATATCATTTCCAGTTTTTGCATTTGATATTTTTAATTCTGTAAGTAGCCATTTGTCTTAGCGCACTTACCTCCAAATAAATTTTACTTCACTTGAGTCGGGCTGCGCCTGTCCTGTTTTTTCTTTTCAGTGTCTTCTTCTATTGATGTGATTGGCGAGAATCCATCACACGTCACGGGCAGCATCTGATCTACAAGCACACGGAAGTGAAGCTCATAGGACCCAAGTGATCAACCTCAAAGGAGTAACCGGCTTTTCTCACCCACTGACATCATAGTTCCGGGACCGTAAGCGCCAAATACTGGCATTGTTTGTTCATCTCACACCTCTTTTCTAGACAAGCATTACCAATTTGTCGCTCTTCCAATTGGCCTAGCGACAGCTCCAAAAATTTTTTCAAAGGTTCTCAGTGCCCTACTCTCTGTAATCAGACAATAGGGTATTGCGGTGTTTCCTTATTTGGACGATATCTTGGTACTAGCTCAGTCTTTACATTCTGCCAAATCTCACATGAATTAGATTAGATCATCATTGTATAGCTCAAGGGGCCTCTTTTGTTCGTCCAACCTGGACTGTAATTACAACAGATGCAAATCTTTCAGGCTGGGGAGCTGTCTGGGGATCTCTGACAGCACAAAGGGTTTGGAAATTTCAAGAGGCAAGGTTACCAATCAATATTTTAGAACTCTGTGCTATTTTCAGGGCTCTTCAGGTTTGGCCTCTGTTGAAGAGAGAACCATTCATTTGTTTTCAGACAGAAAATATCACAACTGTGGCATATGTCAATCATCAGGGTGGGACTCACAGTCCCATAGCTTTGAAATAAGTATCTCAGAGACTTTCTTGGGCGGAATCCAGCTCTTGTCTAATTTCTGCGGTACATGGCCCAGGTGTAGACAATTGGGAGGTGGATTATCTCAGCCATCAGACTTTACATCCGGGGGAGTGGTCTCTCCATCCAGATGTGTTTTTTTCAGATTGTACAGATGTGGGGTCTTCCAGAAATAGATCTGATGGCTTCCCATCTAAACAAGAAACTTCCCAGGTACTTGTCCAGGTCCAGGGATCATCAGGCGGAGTCGGTGGATGCGTTAGCAGTTACTTGGTTTTACCAACCTGCTTATATCTTCCTGCCTCTATTTCTTCTTCCAAGAGTGATCTCCAAGATGATCATGGAACAATCGTTTGTGTTTCTGGTAGCACCAGTATGGCCTCACAGTTTCTGGTATGCGGATCTTGTCCGGATGTCCAGTTGCCAACCTTGGCCACTTCCTTTAAGACCAGACCTTCTGTCTCAAGGACCGTTTTTCCTTCAGGATCTCAAATCGTTAAATTTGAAGATATGGAAATTGAACGCTTAGTGCTTAGTCATAGAGGTTTCTCTGACTCAGTGATTGATATGTTACAGGCTCGTAAATCTGTTTCTAAGAAGATTTATTATCGAGTTTGGAAGACTTGTATTTCATGGTGTTCTCATAAATTCTCCTGGCATTCTTTTAGAATTCCTAGAATTTTACATATTTTTCAGGATGGTTTGGATAAAGGTTTATCTGCAAGTTCTTTGAAGGGACAAATCTCTGCTCTTTCTGTTTTATTTCACAGAAAGATTGCTAAACTTCCTGATATTCACTGTTTTGTGCAGGCTTTGGTTCGTATCAAGCCTGTCATTAAATCAATCTCTCCTCCTTGGAGTCTTAATTTGGTTTTGAAGGCTTTACAGGCTCCTCTGTTTGAGCCTATGAGGCATATTTAAGAAATGTCTTGCGGACCTGATCCGACAGTGCGGATCAGGTCCGCAAGACATCGCTGAATGCGGAGAGCAATACGCTCTCCGCATTTAACATTGCACCAGCAGCTCACAAGAGCAATGCCGCGAGTCAGCAGGGGGTGTCAATCAACCCGATCGTACTTGATTGGGTTGAATTGTTGCGATTCCTGTCCGCCTGCTCAGAGCAGGCGAACAGGGTTATGGAGGAGCGGTCTTTGTGACCGCTGCTTTATAACTGCTGTTTCTGGCGAGTTTCGCTAGAAACACGGGCCATCAAGCTCCTTTTGGAGCTTGATAGATAGGCCCCTATGCATTCTTTGGATATTAAACTACTTTCTTGGAAAGTGTTGTTCCTTTTGGCTATCTCTTCTGCTAGAAGAGTTTCCGAATTATCTGCTCTTTCTTGTGAGTCTCCTTTTCTGATTTTCCATCAAGATAAAGCAGTTTTGCGTACTTCATTTACGTTTTTACCTAAAGTTGTGAATTCTAACAACATTAATAGGGAAATTGTTGTTCCCTCTTTGTGTCCTAATCCTAAGAATTCTTTGGAGAGATCCTTACATTCTCTGGATGTTGTAAGAGCTTTGAAATATTATGTTGAAGCTACTAAAAATTTCAGGAAGACTTCTAGTCTATTTGTTGTCTTTTCTTGTCCTAGGAAAGGTCAGAAAGCTTCTGCCATTTCCTTGGCATCCTGATTAAAGCTTTTGATTCATCAGGCTTATTTGGAATCGGGTCAGGCCCCGCCTCAGAGAATTACAGCTCATTCTACTAGATCAGTTTCCACTTTGTGGGCTTTTAAGAATGAAGCTTCAGTTGATCAGATTTGCAAAGCAGCAACTTGGTCTTCTTTGCATACATTTACTAAATTCTACCGTTTTCATGTATTTGCCTCTTCGAAACAGTTTTTGGTAGAAAAGTTCTTCAGGCAGCCGTTTCAGTTTGATTCCTCTGCTTATGTTTTAAGATTTTTCGGAAAATGGCTGTTTTTATTTTTTTCCCTCTCTCTCTAGTGACTCTTCTGTGGAGTTTCACATCTTGGGTATTACTATCCCATATGTCACTAGCTCATGGACTCTTGCTAATTACATGAAAGAAAACATAATTTATGTAAGAGCTTACCTGATAAATTAATTTCTTTCATATTGGCAAGAGTCCATGAGACCCACCCTTTTTATGGTGGTTATGTTTTTTTGTATAAAGCACAATTATATTTCCAGTTCCTTTTTACTCCTTTTTCTATCACCCAGTTTATTCGTTAAACTGAATTGTGGGTGTGGTGAGGGGTATAATTTATAGGCATTTTGAGGTTTGGGAAACTTTGCCCCTCCTGGTAGGAATGTATATCCCATACGTCACTAGCTCATGGACTCTTGCCAATATGAAAGAAATGAATTTATCAGGTAAGTTCTTACATAAATTATGTTTTTGAGGGGACAGCAAATTTACACTTATACAGGCTGTACACTCACTACTTTACATTGTAGCAAAGTGCCATTTCTTCAGTGTTGTCACATGAAAAGATATAATAAAATATTTACAAAATTTGAGGGGTGTACTCACTTTTGTGAGATAATGTACATGTACACACATATGCTGACACACACACACACATATATATATATATATATATATATATATGTCATATACCATATCCCTTTAAAATACTTATTTTATATACACATACACATATATAAATATATATATATATATATATATATATATATATATATATATATATATATATATATATATATATATATATATATATATATGTATATATAGTACCCTATATCTGACCTATTTGTGCAACTGAGGCTTTCACTCAAGTGCAACCATTTTACTTTCAACTTATAATACCAGTGCAAGAATAGAGCGCTGTGTTAGTGCTCAATAGTGCTAAAAGTACGAATATTTTTGCACTCCGCTTGTAATCTAACTCTATATATGCTAATGGAAGCAGAGTCCCATAACAAAAAGCTTAAAAGATAGATAGCAAGTATGTGACCTATAGAGACTGTATGTGACCTATAGACACTATATGTGACCTATAGACACTATATGTGACCTATAGACACTATATGTGACCTATAGACACTGTATATGACCTATAGACACTATATGTGACCTATAGACACTGTATGTGGCCTATAGAGACTGTATGTGACCTATAGACACTGTATGTGACCTATAGACACTGTATGTGACCTATAGAGACTGTATGTGACCTATAGACACTGTATGTGACTTTTAGAGACTGTATGTGACCTATAGAGGCTGTATGTGACCTATAGACACTGTATGTGACTTTTAGAGACTGTATATGACCTATAGAGGCTGTATGTGACCTATAGAGGCTGTATGTGACCTATAGACACTGTGTCATGATCCAGTGTACATGCGTTCAGGACACAGACCCTCAGGGCAGTGGTAGGGATTTGAAAACACCGACCTCTGACCCGGGGAAGAGTATCCTGGACGTGGATAGATGATATTCTGTGATTCATAGTTGCTAGAAGTTATTGTAGAATTCATGGAGAGTGCAACATTTGTATACAATATAATCTGGCTTCACTGTGACTTATAGTTAGTTTAGCAATGTGGAATGTTCAGGCTTCAGAGTAAACTGGTAGAAGATTGACACTTAGATGCAAACTATGGTTTGTTGCAGGTTCACAGTACATAATATTATATAGAGCTGTATGTCAGTAATAAGCAGAGCAGCACAGGTGATAGTCAAATTGCAAGTTTAGGCATTAATTACTGTTTGTGCATATATTGGAGAATCACATGAAAGCTTTTAACTGAACACATAGATGCAGAGTTCTGAATATGTTAACATATTTGCAGCAGGATATTTCAGCTATGACAACTTGTAGCAGAGAATAGTTATAAAGTTCTGAGTCAGATGCTGTTGTAATAATTAGAGAGTGATGAAAACCAAAAGTATACTTGATTTGTAATAAAGTTCAGAGTTTTTTAAGTAGCAGTGTCCAGGTAACAAAATGGAATTATTTGGATACTTGCGATTTGATGATTTTAAGCATAGTTAAGGCTGTAGCTTGAATAAGTTGGTAGTATTCATGCAGGAAACAGTCACATACCTCTGTTGTTCAGGATCACAACTTCAAAGTTAATGCAAAGCACATTAGACCTGAGAAGGCTTAAAAAGAGGCTGAGGGAATCTCAGCATGAGTGTCAGAATCAGGAAAGGCAGTCTTAAAGGGATAGTGACATTAGGCTGAGCTATGTTACACACTGTATGAGGCTTATAAAGACTGTGACCTCTAGTTATCAACGTGTCTACCTCAAATACGCTGGAATTCCGCAGCGTATTTGTGGCGAGGCTGATTCGCCTAAGTTATCAAGCCCTAGATACCAGCAAAAGTAGAATTTAGTAACGTAAGCTTCGATCCGCCGGACTCAGTCCGACACAGATCGATTCTTACGTCACTCCAGATGTTCCGAACACAAGTGCGGCACAATCTGACTACATTTGCTAGTTATCAAAAAACTAGCAGGTACACTAGGCACTTTTCCGGCCCAGCGTACCTGGTTTTCAAACCGCCTAACTGGGGGCGGTGGATCCCATAGGAATCAAAGGGAGTCTGACCATAGCGAAAGTTCATGTTCGCTGCTGCCAGACATCCCATTGATTCCTATGGGAAATGTCTACACCTAACACCCTAACATGTACCCTGAGTCTAAACACCCCTAATCTGTCCCCCCTACACCGCCGCAACTAAATAAAGTTATTACCCCCTAAACCGCCACTCCCGGACCCCGCCGCAAGCTATACTAAATATGTTAACCCCTAAACCACCACTCCCGGACCCTGCCGCAACTATAATAAACTGATTAACCCTTAAACCGCCGCTCCCGGACCCTGCCGCCACCTACATTATACCTATTAACCCCTATCCTGCCCCACCTATACCGCCGCCACCTATAATAAAGTTATTAACCCCTATCCTGCGGATCCCGGACCTCGCCGCAACTAAATAAATAGTTTGACCCCTAAACCGCTGCTCCTGGACCCCGCCGCATCCTATATTAAACTTATTAACCCCTAATCTGCCCCCCCTACACCGTCACCACCTATAGTAAATTTATTAACCCCTATCCTGCCCCCCCTACACCGCTGCCACTGTAATAAAATTATTAACCCCTAAACCTAAGTCTAACACTAACCCTAACACCCCCTAACTTAAATATTAATTAAATAAATCGAAATAATATTTCTCTTATTAACTAAATTAATCCTATTTAAAAATAAATACTTACCTTTAAAATAAACCCTAATATAGCTACAATATAAATAATAATTATATTGTAGCTATTTTAGGATTTATTTTTATTTTACAGGCAACTTTCAATTTATTTTAACTAGGTACAATAGCTATTAAATAGTTATTAACTATTTAATAGCTACCTATCTAAAATAATGAGAAATTTACCTGTAAAATAAAAACTAACCAAAGTTACAATTACACCTAACACTACACTATACTTTAAATAAATGAATCCTATTTAAAACTTAATACTTACCTGTAAAATAAACCCTAAGATAGCTACAATGTAATTAATAATTACATTGTAGCTATTTTAGGGTTTATATTTATTTTACAGGTAACTTTGTATTTATTTTAGCTAGTTAGAATAGTTATTAAATAGTTATTAACTATTTAATAACTACCTAGCTAAAAGAAATACAAAATTACCTGTAAAATAAATCCTAACCTAAGTTACAATTAAACCTAACACTACACTATCATTAAATTAATTAAATAAACTACCTACAAATAACTACAATTAAATACAATTACATAAACTAACTAAAGTACAAAAAATAAAAAAAGCTAAGTTACAAAAAATAAAAAAATAAGTTACAAACATTTAAAAAATATTACAACAATTTTAAGCTACTTGCACCTAATCTAAGCCCCCTAATAAAATAACAAAGCCCCCCAAAATAAAAAATGCCCTACCCTATTCTAAATTAAAAAAGTTCAAAGCTCTTTTACCTTACCAGCCCTTAAAAGGGCCTTTTGCGGGGCATGCCCCAAAGAAAACTGCTCTTTTGCCTGTAAAAGAAAAATACAACCCCCCCAACATTAAAACCCACCACCCACAATCTAACCCAAACCCCCCTTAAAACAAACCTAACACTACCCCCCTGAAGATCATCCTACCTTGAGTCGTCTTCAGCCAGCCGACCCACCGATGGAACCGAAGAGGAGATCCGGAGCGGCAGAAGTCATCATCCAAGGCGTGCTGAAGAAGTCTTCCATCCGATGAAGTCATCATCCAGGCGGCGCTGAAGAAGTCTTCCATCCGGGCGATGTCATCTTCCAAGCGGCGTCTTCAATCTTCTTTCTTCTGGATCCATCTTCATCCCGCCGACGCGGAACATCCTTCTTCCCCGACGGCCGACGACTGAATGAAGGTTCCTTTAAGGGACGTCATCCAAGATGGTGTCCCTTCAATTCTGATTGGCTGATAGGATTCTATCAGCCAATCGGAATTAAGGTAGGAAAAATCTGATTGGCTGATTGAATCAGCCAATCAGATTGAAGTTCAATCCGATTGGCTGATCCAATCAGCCAATCAGATTGAGCTTGCATTCTATTGGCTGTTCCGATCAGCCAATAGAATGCGAGCTCAATCTGATTGGCTGATTCAATCAGCCAATCAGATTTTTCCTACCTTAATTCCGATTGGCTGATAGAATCCTATCAGCCAATCGGAATTGAAGGGACGCCATCTTGGATGACATCCCTTAAAGGAGCCTTCATTCGTCGTTAGTCCGTCGGGGAAGAAGGATGTTCCGCGTCGGCGGGATGAAGATGGAACCCGGAAGAAAGAAGATTGAAGGCGCCGCTTGGAAGATGACATCGCCCGGATGGAAGACTTCTTCAGCGCCGCCTGGATGATGACTTCATCGGATGGAAGGCTTCTTCAGCGCGCCTTGAATGATGACTTCTGCCGCTCCGGATCTCCTCTTCGGTTCCATCGGTGGGTCGGCTGGCTGAAAACGACTCAAGGTAGGATGATCTTCAGGGGGGTAGTGTTAGGTTTATTTAAGGGGGGTTTGGGTTAGATTAGGGGTATGTGGGTGGTGGGTTTTAATGTTGGGGGGGTTGTATTTTTCTTTTACAGGCAAAAGAGCAGAATTCATTGGGGCATGCCCCGAAAAGGCCCTTTTAAGGGCTGGTAAGGTAAAAGAGCTTTGAACTTTTTTAATTTAGAATAGGGTAGGGCATTTTTTTATTTTGGGGGGCTTTGTTATTTTATTAGGGGGCTTAGATTAGGTGTAAGTAGCTTAAAATTGTTGTAATATTTTTTAAATGTTTGTAACTTAGTTTTTTAATTTTTTGTAACTTAGCTTTTTTTATTTTTTGTACTTTACTTAGTTTATGTAATTGTAATTTAATGATAGTGTAGTGTTAGGTTTAATTGTAACTTAGGTTAGGATTTATTTTACAGGTAATTTTGTATTTCTTTTAGCTAGGTAGTTATTAAATAGTTAATAACTATTTAATAACTATTCTAACTAGCTAAAATAAATACAAAGTTACCTGTAAAATAAATATAAACCCTAAAATAGCTACAATATAATTATTAATTACATTGTAGCTATCTTAGGGTTTATTTTACAGGTAAGTAGTTAGTTTTAAATAGAAATAATTTATTAAAGTATAGTGTAGTGTTAGGTGTAATTGTAACTTAGGTTAGTTTTTATTTTACAGGTTAATTTCTCTTTATTTTAACTAGGTAGCTATTAAATAGTTAATAACTATTTAATAGCTATTGTACCTAGTTAAAATAAATTGAAAGTTGTCTGTAAAATAAAAATAAATCCTAAGATAGCTAAAATATAATTATTATTTATATTGTAGCTATATTAGGGTTTATTTTAAAGGTAAGTATTTAGTTTTAAATAGGATTAACTTAGTTAATAAGAGAAATATTATTTAGATTTATTTAATTAATATTTAAGTTAGGGGGGTGTAAGGGCTAGTGTTAGACTTAGGTTTAGGGGTTAATAATTTTATTACAGTGGCGGCGGTGTAGTGGGGGGCAGGATAGGGGTTAATAAATGTATTATAGGTGGCGACGGTGTAGGGGGGGCAGGATAGGGGTTAATAACTTTATTATAGAGGGCGGCGGTATAGGGGGGCAGGATAGGGTTAATAACTTTATTATAGAGGGCGGCGGTATAGGGGGGGCAGGATAGGGGTTAATAAGTTTAATATAGGTTGCGGCGGGGTCCGGGAGCGGCGGTTTAGGGGTTAAACTATTTATTTAGTTGCGGCGAGGTCCGGAATCAGCAGGATAGGGGTTAATAACTTAATTATAGAGGGCGGCGGTATAGGGGGGGCAGGATAGGGGTTACTAGGTATAATGTAGGTGGCGGCGGTGTCCGGGAGCGGCGGTTTAGGGGTTAATACATTTATAAGAGTTGCGGCGGGGTCTAGGAGTGGCGGTTTAGGGGTTAATAACTTTATTGAGTTGCAGGGGGCTCCGGGGGCGCCGGTATAGGGGGTAGAACAGTGTAGTTAGTGTGGGTGCTTAGTGACAGGCTAGCAATAAAGTTGTCAAAAAGCCGAAGAGCAGCGAGATCGGATGAGTGATAACTCTCACAGTCCGCTGCTCATCACCCCGTACTTGGTGCGCGGCTTTTTGACAGCTTTTTTGATAACTTAGGCGAAATTTTGCAGGTCCGCTGCGGCGATGGTAGGCGAGCTTAGGCGGGCATATTGGGCCGGCGAAGGCAGGTAAAGTAGACACGTTGATAACTACCCCCCTCAATGTGACCTATAGACACGGTATGTGACTTATAGAGACTGTATGTGACCTATAGACACTGTATGTGACTTATAGAGACTGTATGTGACCTATAGACACTGTATGTGACTTATAGAGACTGTATGTGACCTATAGACACTGTATGTGACTTATAGAGACTGTATGTGACCTATAGAGACTGTATGTGACTTATAGAGACTGTATGTGACCTATAGACACGGTATGTGCCTTATAGAGACTGTATGTGACCTATAGACACTATATGTGACTTATAGAGACTGTATGTGACCTATAGACACGGTATGTGACTTATAGAGACTGTATGTGACCTATAGACACGGTATGTGACTTATAGAGACTGTATGTGACCTATAGACACTGTATGTGACTTATAGACACTGTATGCGACCTATAGACACTGTATGTGACTTATAGAGACTGTATGTGACCTATAGACACTGTATGTGACTTATAGAGACTGCATGTGACCTATAGACACTGTATATGACTTATAGAGACTGTATGTGACCTATAGACACTGTATATGACTTATAGAGACTGTATGCGACCTATAGACACTGTATATGACTTATAGAGACTGTATGTGACCTATAGACACTGTATGTGACTTATAGAGACTGTATGCGACACATATTCAGTCAGAATTCCCTGTCTGTGCATTTATCCTTCCGTCTTTCTCTCTCCCTCTATCTATCTATCTTTCTTTCTCTCTCCCTCCCTCCATTTCTTGCTTTCTCGCTCTTTCTTTCTCTCTCTCTCTCTCTCTCCTGTTCTCTTTCTCTCTCTCTCTCTCTCTCTCTCTCTCTCTCTCTCTCTCTCTCTCTCTCTCTCTCTCTCTCTCTCTCCTGTCCTCTCTCTCTCTCCTGTTCTTTCTCTCTCTCTCTCTCCTGTTCTTTCTCTCTCTCTCTCTCTCTCTCTCTCTCTCTCTCTCTCTCTCTCTCTCTCTCTCTCCTGTTCGTTCTTTCTCTCTCTCTCTCTCTCTCTCTCTCTCTCCTGTTCTCTCTCTCTCTCTCTCTCTCTCCTGTTCTCTCTCTCTCTCTCTCTCTCTCTCCTGTTCTCTTTCTCTCTCTCTCCTATGCATAGGGTGGCCAGATATCCTGTATTTAACTGGCTGTCCAGTAAGATCTTCACAAAAATACTGGACACTTAAAACACTTGTTAAGTCTATCACCGAGATTACGAGTTTTGCGGTAACAGGGGTGCGTTGCTAACGAGCCTTTTTTTTTTAACGCTACCTTAAGACAAAGCTGGTATTACAGGTTTTTTTTTAAAAAAAACCCAAAAAGGTGAGCGTAGAGCAAAATGTAGCTCCACATCTCACCTCAATACCAGTGCTGCTTACGTTAGCGGTGAGCTGGCTAAACGTGCTCGTGCATGATTTCCCCATAGGAAACAATGGGGCTGAGCCGGCTGAAAAAAACTTAACACCTGCAAAAAAGCAGCATTCAGCTCCTAACGCAGCCCCATTGATTCCTATGGGGAAAATACTTTTTATGTCTACACCTAACACCCTAACATGAACCCCGAGTCTATACACCCCTAATCTAACACTTATTAACCCCTAATCTGCTGCCCCCGACACCTGCATTATATTTATTAACCCCTAATCTGCCGTTCCGACATCGCCAACACCTACATTATCCATATGAACCCCTAATCTGCTGCCCCCAACATCGCCAAACACTACATTATATTTATCAACCCCTAATCTGCCCCCCCAACGTCGCCGCAACCTACCTACAATTATTAACCCCTAATCTGCCGCCGCCGCCGCCAACGTCGCCGCCACTATAATAAAGTTATTAACCCCTAAACATAAGTCTAACCCTAACCCTAACACCCCTAATTTAAATATAATTTAAATAAATCTAAATAAAATAACTACAATTAAATAAATTATTCCTATTTAAAACTAAATACTTACCTATAAAATAAACCATAAGATAGCTACAATATAAATAATAATTTAATTGTAGCTAGCTTAGGGTTTATATTTATTTTACAGGCAACTTTGTATTTATTTTACCTAGGTACAATAGTTATTAAATACTTATTAACTATTTAATTACTACCTAGTTAAAATAAGTACAAATTTACCTGTAAAATAAAACCTAACCTAAGTTACGATTACACCTAACACTACACTATAATTAAATTAATTCCCTAAACTAACTACAATTAAATACAATTAAATTAAATAAACTAAAGTACAAAAAACAACAAACACTAAATTACAGAAAATAAAAAAATAATTAAAATTTTTTTAAACTAATTACACCTAATCTAATCCCCCTAATAAAATAAAAAGCCCCCCCAAAATAATAAAATTCCCTACCCTATACTAAATTACAAATAGCACTTAAAAGGGCCTTTTGCGGGGCATTGCCCCAAAGTAATCAGCTCTTTTACCTGTAAAAAAAAAATAATACAATACCCCCTCAACATTAAAACCCGCCACCCACACTCCCAACCCTACTCTAAAACCCACCCAATCTCCCCTTAAAAAAACCTAACACTACCCCCTTGAAGATCACCCTACCTTGAGACGTCTTCACCCAGCCGGGCACAAGTGGACCTCCAGAGGGGCAGAAGAGGTCCTCCAAGCGGCAGAAGTCTTCATCCAGGCGGCATCTTCTATCTTCATCCATCCGGAGCGGAGCAGGTCCGTCTTCAATCCAGCCGACGCAGAGCATCCTCTTCAAATGAAGTCCAAGCGAAGAATGAAGGTTCCTTTAAATTATGTCATCCAAGATGGCGTCCCTTGAATTCTGATTGGCTGATAGGATTCTATCAGCCAATCGGAATTAAGGTAGGAAAAATCCTATTGGCTGATCCAATCAGCCAATATGATTGAGCTTGCATTCTATTGGCTGTTCCAATCAGCCAATAGAATGCAACCTCAGCCAATAGGATTTTTCCTACCTTAATTCCGATTGGCTGATAGAATCCTATCAGCCAATCGGAATTCAAGGGACGCCATCTTGGATGACGTCATTTAAAGGAACCTTCATTCTTCGCTTGGACTTCGTTTGAAGAGGCTGCTCCGCGTCGGCTGGATTGAAGATGGACCCGCTCCGGATGGATGAAGATAGAAGATGCCGCCTGTATGAAGACTTCTGCCGCTTGGTGGTCCTCTTCTGCCCGGATCGGATGAAGACTTCTGCCCCTCTGGAGGTCCGCTTGTGCCCGGCTGGGTGAAGACATCTCAAGGTAGGGTGATCTTCAAGGGGGTAGTGTTAGTTTTTTTTAAGGGGGGATTGGGTGGGTTTTAGAGTAGGGTTGGGAGTGTGGGTGGTGGGTTTTAATGTTGGGGGGTATTGTATTTTTTTTTACAGGTGAAAGAGCTGATTACTTTGGGGCAATGCCCCGCAAAAGGCCCTTTTAAGGGCTATTTATAATTTAGTATAGGGTAGGGAATTTTTTTTTTTTTTTATTATTATTTTATTAGGGGGAATTAGATTAGGTGTAATTAGTTTTAAAAAATTGTAATTATTTTTTTATTTTCTGTAATTTAGTGTTTGTTGTTTTTTGTACTTTAGTTTATTAAATTTAATTGTATTTAATTGTAGTTAGTTTATGTAATTAATTTAATGATAGTGTAGTGTTAGGTGTAATTGTAATTTAGGT
The DNA here is from genome assembly GCF_027579735.1 of Bombina bombina. Classification (NCBI taxonomy): domain Eukaryota; kingdom Metazoa; phylum Chordata; class Amphibia; order Anura; family Bombinatoridae; genus Bombina; species Bombina bombina. The sequence continues at coordinate 37,791,792 of NC_069509.1, forward strand.
TAGGATTTATTTTACAGGTAAATTTGTACTTATTTTAACTAGGTAGCTATTAAATAGTTAATAAGTATTTCATAACTATTGTACCTAGTTAAAATAAATACAAAGTTGCCTGTAAAATAAATATAAACCCTAAGGTAGCTACAATGTAACTATTAGTTATATTGTAGCTAGATAATGGTTTATTTTACAGGTAAGTATTTAGTTTTAAATAGGATTAATTTATTTAATTGTAGTAATTTTATTTTGTTTATTTAAGTTGGGGGGGTTAGACTTAGGTTTAGGGGTTAATAAATTTAATATAGTAGCAGCGACCTTGGGGATTAGGGGTTAATAAATGTTGATAGGTGTCGGCGATGTTAGGGACGGCAGATTAGGGGTTAATAAAATGTAACTAGTGTTTGCGAGGCGGGAGTGCGGCTGTTTAGGGGTTAATATATTTATTAAAGTGGCGGCGATGTCCGGTTGGCAGATTAGGGGTTAAATAATTTATTTAAGTGTTTCCGATGTGGGGGGGGCCTCGGTTTAGGGGTTAATAGGTAGTTTATGGGTGTTAGTGTACTTTTTAGCACTTTAGTTAAGAGTTTTATGTTACGGCGTTAGCCCATAAAACTCTTAACTACTGACTTTTAAATGCGGTAGGAGTCTTAACAGGAGAGGGTCTACCGCTCACTTCTTCCAAGACTCGTAATACCAGCGTTAGGCAAATCCCATTAAAAAGATAGGATACCAAATTGACCTAAGGGGATTTGCGGTAAGCGTGAGTCGCGGAAGAAAAGTGAGCGGTACACCTGACCTGCCAGACTCGTAATACCAGTGGGCGTTAAAAAGCAGCGTTGGGACCTCTCAACGCTGCTTTTTAAGGCTTTCGCAAGACTCGTAATCTAGCCGTATGATTGTTAGCTACATGTAAAATGCCTAATATACCTAAAAGCATTACAAATAAGGAGCAGAAAAAATGTAGGGGCTATCAAGAGGGTCTAATCACCTCTGTTTACAAGTGGTACTGTTAGCCAAAGAGGTAAAATGATTGATGTTACTGGCAGCCAGGGGTTAAAATGACTGCTTGTGAAAACTATACATTGTGGGGGCTGAGGTAGAGCCTTTTGGGGGCAATGTGTGACCCCCATTTTTTTATAGTACCCAGTACAGATTGTGGTCAACTGACATCGTACCTATACAATATCACCTTTAATCTCTCTTTTTCTTCTACTCATTATTTTCTTCCCTACTTCTCACAGTACAAGAAGCAGCACACGCTTCTGCATCGTGTCAACGGGGTCCTGATGTTGGTGACATTCTTCTGCTGCCGGCTCCTGCTGTTCCCTTATATGTACTGGGTGTACGGCCAGCGGGTAGGACTCCCCTTGTACAAAGTTCCTTTTAATCTGTCCCTGGAATATAACATCGGCGCTGCTACACTTATGGCACCTCAAGTCTACTGGTTCTACCTGATCTGCCGAAGAGCTTACACTTTATTTCGTCAGACTGTGCTTAACCAGAGGCCTAAGAATGGACATCCTAATCCTGACAGCACCTCAGCCAAAGATCAGGACTTTTCCCAGTGACTCTCATTTCCCCTCTACTTCATCTCTTCCTGCCCTCCCTCTGCAGGATCCAGTAACCCCTCACCTTAAGCAGGGACCTTACCAGGGCAGCGTTAAAAGACTGTGCCTTTAACTGGAGACAGGCACCTTGTGATGCTCTACTTAAAGGGCGACCAGGAAGTCGGTCTCTAAGGGGGTCTTGGAGTAGAGTGGGGTAGGGAGGCATAATTGCACGTCTCTGTCCTTGGAGGATTTTACTAAATGTAGTTCACACTCCCAAGGTTGCAGTATTAAAATTACCATACCCTGCAATACTTACAGTTACCACAAGGTGTCAGTATCACTCTGTGATTTCAATATAATTTCTATCCATGTAATACATATAGTGACCACTGAGCGTCACTGTCTTGGAGTGTTCTCTGTAATACAGTGGCTTATATTCACTAAATATATGAAGGTAATCTCTGGAGAGAATAACCTCTCCAGTAGCCAATGCCTTCCAGCATTGCCCAAAATATGACCAGTGTACGAGGTATGCTGGGGAGGGGCAAGTTCACAGAAAGCATGAAAAATTATTTCAGTGAAAATAGGCCAATGACATAGAGTGTAAATACCTCTATATAAATTAATCTGCAATTACAGGTAGCAACCACCGCTTTGCCCTCTCAAATTAAACCCATAGTGGATATAATCAGCAATTCCTTTGGGTGACCACAGGGTGTCACTGTTACTCTGGTTACCCATAAGGGGAGTATACCTCTTCTAGTACAAGACCTTAGTATGAAGGTAGCATTGTTTTCTGATACCCCAGGTGACATACAGTGACTAATGACTGCTATAGACTGTGACCAGAGACCTCAGATGAGAATAGAGCCCTTATAATTTGTATAGGACGTATACCCCTGTACCCTCCAGTCTACCCATTACCCCCCACCTCTGCAAATAATGAGAGGTTAAAGTTCCCTGCGCTCCCTCTCTTAACACTTTAGCTGCTAGAGAAAGATGCAATGTGTTACACAGCCAAGGGGTTAAATGCTAGCGGGTATGGGCAGTAGCATGTTAGGGGTAAGTATAAATGCCCTAACCTAAAGGAATGGCTAATCACAAATAAGCAAACGTGACTGCTTAAAGCTGCATATTAAAGGGTTACGCATGGCCAAATCCTAGCCAATCAGCAGGCCGCGTTTGTATTTATCAGAACCTGAAAAAGCTCTACACTTTAGAGCTTTGTGTATTTAACCTTTTCAGTTAAATCCCCTCTTATCTCCGCCTAATCCATGTATGCAATGTTAACATACCTTGGATTTTTTTTGTTTTAACATCCCTGTTCTATTATTTATTTAAGAGAGAGCATGGTGAAGGGTCTGGCGGTATTGGTAATACACAGTACCGCTGTATGTAGCAGCATGTTTTTATTTTAAAGGTCTTGCAGTTTTATCGACAGCAATGTCCATCTCAGAATGGTATTGTAAACTATAGCATTCAAAGGGACCTGGGAAAATGTCATTTAAGGTCATTGCAAAAGAAAAAGAGCAAATAATTTAAGATAGAGTTTAACCCCTTGTGTTCCACACAGGGCTGCACTGCATTGCTATGCAATATGTTGCAGCTCCCTCTGCAAGGCAAGGGGTTAATAAGGTCAGTGTTCTCCCAAATAATTTAAAACTATTAAAAATAGAATTTATATTTTGTATAAGATGCTGCTATTCCAGAGTTTGTTAAAGGTTCTGATAATCAGGCTCAGCATATGTATTTTATTTATATTGCATCTCTGCATCTTTTTATTGGAACAGCCCCCCCCCCACACCACGTTCCCCAATCTCTTCTGCTCCCGCAGTCTCCAGATATCGTCCCTTTAATTTATTTATTTTTTAATTTATTTATTTCACACATTTTTTTTTTTTTTTTTAAATAAACTGAATGTAAATACTTTTCAGCAGAGCGATATGTTAGTAAATGTACTGCAATTTATAACAATTGTAAAAAGGAATAAAAAGGTAAAAAAAATGTTTCTCTCTGCAATTCTCATGTATACCACTAGATGTCACTGCAAAAGCCAGAAGGTGTCTGCACTATAAGTAATGATGCTGAACAAGAGGACTGAGGCATATTGGATGTGTAGTTAGTGTCTGTTACATTGAGCCAGTAACCTACAACACTCAGGTGTAATTGGTACTCAAGAGTGCTGCACCGAGAGGTGACTCAGGTTTTTAGTGCCCGCTTGTCACATCTGCAACTCAGTTTTTCACTGGCCCTGGACAGGTGTCTGATCTGTGGTCTAATGTGCGTATGTGGCTGACAGAGGGGCTGCAGGGCTAGGGTTTGATCCGTGGTCTGATGTGAGTCTGTGGCTGCAGGGCCAGGGGTCTGATCGGATGTATTATGTGACTGACAGAAGGGCTGCAGGGCCAGGGGTCTGATCTGATGTGTTATGTGACTGACAGAAGGGCTGCAGGGCCAGGGGTCTGATCTGATGTGTTATGTGACTGACAGAAGGGCTGCAGGGCCAGGGGTCTGATCTGATGTATTATGTGACTGACAGAAGGGCTGCAGGGCCAGGGGTCTGATCTGATGTATTATGTGACTGACAGAAGGGCTGCAGGGCCAGGGGTCTGATCTGATGTATTATGTGACTGACAGAAGGGCTGCATGGCCAGGGGTCTGATCTGATGTATTATGTGACTGACAGAAGGGCTGCAGGGCCAGGGGTCTGATCTGATGTATTATGTGACTGACAGAAGGGCTGCAGGGCCAGGGGTCTACTCTGATGTATTATGTGACTGACAGAAGGGCTGCAGGGCCAGGGGTCTGATCTGATGTATTATGTGACTGACAGACGGGCTGCAGGGCCAGGGGTCTGATCTGATGTATTATGTGACTGACAGAAGGGCTGCAGGGCCAGGGGTCTGATCTGCTGTATCATGTGACTGACAGAAGGGCTGCAGGGCCAGGGGTCTGATCTGATGTATTATGTGACTGACAGAAGGGCTGCAGGGCCAGGGGTCTGATCTGATGTATTATGTGACTGACAGAAGGGCTGCAGGGCCAGGGGTCTGATCTGATGTATTATGTGACTGACAGAAGGGCTGCAGGGCCAGGGGTCTGATCTGCTGTATTATGTGACTGACAGAAGGGTTGCAGGGCCAGGGGTCTGATCTGATGTGTTATGTGACTGACAGAAGGGCTGCAGGGCCAGGGGTCTGATCTGATGTTTTATGTGACTGACAGAAGGGCTGCAGGGCCAGGGGTCCGATCTGATGTATTATGTGACTGACAGAAGGGTTGCAGGGCCAGGGGTCTGATCTGATGTGTTATGTGACTGACAGAAGGGCTGCAGGGCCAGGGGTCCAATCTGATATAGTATGAGGGTATGTGGCCGACAGAAGGGCTGCAGGGCCAGGGGTCTGATCTGATGTATTATGAGGGTATGTGAATGACAGAAGGGCTGCAGGGCCAGGGGTCTGATCTGATGTATTATGTGACTGACAGAAGGGCTGCAGGGCCAGGGGTCCGATCTGATATAGTATGAGGGTATGTGACTGACAGAAGGGCTGCAGGGCCAGGGGTCCGATCTGATGTATTATGTGACTGACAGAAGGGCTGCAGGGCCAGGGGTCCGATCTGATGTATTATGTGACTGACAGAAGGGCTGCAGGGCCAGATCTGATGCATTATGAGGGTATGTGGCTGACAGAAGGGCTGCAGGGCCAGATCTGATGCATTATGAGGGTATGTGACTGACAGAAGGGCTTCAGGGCCAGGGGTCTGATCTGTTGTCTAATGTGGGTTAGGTATGTGGCTGACAAAGGGGCTGCAGGACCGGGGGTCTGATCTAATATATTATGTGGGTATGTGGCTGACAGAGGGACTGCAGGACTGGGGGTATGATCTGAGGTCTGATGTGGCTGACAGAGGGGCTGCAGGGCCAGGGGTCTGATCTGAGGTATTATGTGGGTATGTGGCTGACAGAGGGGCTGCAGGACTGGGGGTATGATCTGTGATCTGATGTGGCTGACTGAGGGGCTGCAGGGCCAGGGGTCTGATCTGAGGTCCGATGTGGGTATGTGGCTGACTGAGGGGCTGCGGTCTGATCTGATGTGTGGGTATGCAGAGCACTAAAACCATCACTGATCCCATCACATTTACTGTTATACCTACTGTATTTGGTTTTCACAACAGGAGACTGCTAGTTCATGTGGGCCAAAAACCTTATTTGGGTGGATCAAACACTCCTGGGTTTAGTTGTTGGTTTTCATGATTGGGGACAGGGTGGGTTTAGGTGTAGTTTCTGGTGTTCAGTAGGAAAGGTCAGTGCATGCCGAGGTGGAGTTACAGGTTTTCTGAAGCAGAGCGATGTGGTTGTGCATAATTTTTTTTATATGAAATTCATATTTCAGTGTCCATAATGAAGTTTTATTGGAACACAGCCTCTCATTTGTATAAAAGTCTTTGTAGCTGCACATTGTATATGGGCCTCCATGATTGCACCTACTGTGCTTCTGCAGTAACCTACGGGCATCTACCCTGGCTAAATGCACGTGAGTTAGCTGGCACAGTTACCGGTTTGTACTAATATTAGTCTCTCAGCTGTATTATTGTTTACATTATAATAGTACACAGAAACAGAGGTTTATGGGTATCAAGTTCTTCAAAGTCAACCAGAGGAGCCGGTGAGGTCTCCCATACTGTGTCAGATGGGTGATCTCTGTTACAAATAAGACAACCAAGATAACAGAAATAAGGTCATTTATTAGAGATTGTATTAAACGCCGTAGGTGGCCATTTAAACAAACAGTGCATATTTGTCTTCTGTCACACAATGACAGCATTAGCCACATTCTCCTAAATGGATAGATCTTGCGGACACAGAATTTAAGGCAAACAGGAATAAACTATGAAATGGTAACCTAGAACAGTATGAAGGCTGTCAGCACTGAGTTACGATATCTTTATTTATTTATTTAGATTCTGATTGCTTCTCAAAAGTACATTTTCTCCTATTTCTTTTCTCTCCATCCCAAATAAAGATGTTAGTTATTTCATTCGGAAAACACCACGTATAGTGCTTGTGTAGTGCTTGTGTAGTGCTTGTGTAGTGCTTGTGTAGGCCGCATCTGAATGGTAATGACTTAGTAAAGAAACAAAACAAGAAAAATGTTTAAACTCTAAAATTGTCTTAACAAAATCTGCCGTTCTTCACATTGCCTATGGTTTACATGTGTGAGACATAGCAGGCTTTTTTTGGAGAAGAAAAATAAACAAATATAAACTTTTTTAAAGCAGACATCTTTACAAAAAAAAGGGTTAGGGTTCCATTAACCCCTTCATAGCCTGGGAGTAATGAGCAGTGCAGTTAGCCATGAGACTGAGATAGAGAAAGAGTCAGTGATAATTTGGATAGACTGTGTTGTAAATGCAATGAGGCTCAGATGCCAAAATGACACCTGAGAGGCTCAGCTTTATGGGATCACTCTTCGTCCTTGTCTGTCAGTGGCTTGGTAGTGAGTCCCAGCATGCCATGGGCTGTGGTGAACAGATTAATAGGGGACGATCCATCTGTGATGAGAGTGGACTGAATTCCCAAACCCTTCAGCAACTTCACCTGTAGAGGACGAGAGAAGACAACATGAGATAAAGGTAGGAGGATGGAAGAGGGCTCAAAACTGGAGAAAACTGCCAACTTGTTACCTACTGGTCAATACCATTATACCAGCCTATCTTTCCATGCGGTTGGACATGACCAACCGTGGGGCAAAGAATAACCAGCCCTTCCCTGGCATAAAAAGTAATTTAATACAGTGACAATGTAATAGCAGACTGTTAAGTATAGTGAAGTCACCTTTGAGTGGGTGGGAGCCATGTGCAGGCAAACCTAGTGAAGGTGTTGTCAAGGCTTGGAATCTGGTAAATACTGTGCAGTGAAGCCCCCTTAGTGATGAAGTAAATAGTTTGCCCAGAGAACTTACAAAGGGTGTGGACAAATAAAGCATAGTTAGGGTCTTATCTGGGTTCTCACCTGGAGTTCAGGACCAGCCAGTGCAATGTCTCTAATGGTTTCTGACCCAATAGACTTTATCATCTCCTGGAATTTCCTAATCTCCAGCTCTGCCAACTTCTCCGTCTTCTCCACCTCCAGCTTGTTTTTGTCCATAGTGTAGCGCAGTTCCTCACTTCGTGCCTGTCGCAGTCTCTGTAACTCTGCTTCCTGTTCATGAAGTAAAGAAGAACATTATAATGTATCAACCTCATGGCTCCCCATTCCAACCACGATCATCTCAATTCCACTATCAAAAATTGTTTTATGTATTTCCAACCAATTGTGTCCCATTTTATGGCACCAAACTCTAGCTCCATTCTTGCTCTACTTATCCACTAGCCCTCTGTCTCACCGTCTCAATAGCTAGAGCTTCAGCTCGGAGTTTGGCTTGTAGAACAGCTCCCTCTCCTTCAATTCGTGCAGCTTCTGCTTTAGATTGAGCCTCGGCCTTTGCGGCACCAGTGCTCTCAACTCCCGTGCTGAGATCAGAACAATGAATTTGTTAGTGGTCATCAAATAAGTGTGATAGATTAGAATCAGCAGAAGAGAGACCAAGTGAGAAGGCTTCAAAAATACTGTGGTGAGGTAAAGGCAGAAGGTATCAAAAAGAGAAAGTGAGAAGAGATGGATTATGATGAATATTCCCAAGAGCACACCTGAGAGCTTCAAGCTCTAGCAGTTCCTTGCGAGCTCTCTCTGCCTCAGCCTGGTCACTAATACGCTGCCTCTCCAGACGTCCCTTTGCCTCTTGTTCCAAGCGCTCGGCTTCATGTCTGAAATTAAATAAACAGAAGAATTTTTTCTACAGCACACTGAGGAACCTCTACAGCACACTGAGGAACCTCTACAGCACACTGAGGAACCTCTACAGCACACTGATGAACCTCTACAGCACACTGAGGAACCTCGGCAGAGGTTAACCAGCCTCCCTCATATGTTCTTGGTCCTATGCCCTGCACACAATGCCTACTCTTCTCACCTGGCAGTAGCCTCCTGGGAGTTGGTGGTGATTTCAATGGCCAACTGAACGCTTTTCTGTAGAGAATCGCGTGTGCGTTGATCCACAGGTTCCACTGACTGGATATCCACACTGGTTATAACTAGATTATTTTGTGGGAATTTGAATGCGCTGCGAATCTTCAGTGCCTCATCAAACCCGAAGACAGCTGAGCATATGATACGATTTGAGTTCTGTAGTTAAAAGGGAGAAGGATAAGAATATGAACACAAGATACAAAGAACAGTGATAGTTTTGTTGGGGTGGAAGTTTCTGGGGCATAATATGTGAGTGGCTACTGCACTACGTGTTCATGAGATGGACCAGGACCCAAGTTACTTAACCACATAGTGAAACCGCCCAGGGGAAAACTCTGTTCTAGGACATTGAGTGACCTACAGCAGACTTGACAGTGGCACTGAGTGGTAACAAGTCCCTGCTCTGTCATGATTCTGAAAAAATGTCTAATTTACATCGGTTATCAAATGTACATCTTACTCATATTGTTCGTTGCACACACTGCTACCATATAGTGTTCATTTTTTTTTTTTATAAAGTACTCTCTGAACCACGCAAGTGTCACTTTCGCATCCACGCCCCTTTAAGTACTTCTGTCATTCACTTCTCACCTTATGGAAGTCGTCAAACTGTACAGAGGCTACGGCTCCTCTTATTCTTGAGGCAATGGCTTTACAGGCATCGCCGACAAAATCAGGGACACTGAAAATGGTTGAGGCCTCAGCTGCATCTGTCTTATCCTTTATTTGAAAATGCCTGAGGGACAAAGTCAAACAATCGGATCAGTTCAGGACCTCTTGTTATAAATAAATATATAAATAAACAAACAACAACATGACATAAATAGGTTTTAGGAACTGTGTTTTATAAAGTTGGGCCACTGGGATTCTGTTACCTTAGGGAGTGCTTTTGTTAGCACTTATAACTGCTAAAGATTTACAAACGTGTAACCTACAAAGCTTTGCGCTGCTAAAAGATGTTCTCAAAGGGACACAATATCTCTTGCTTTTGTGTAAGATTTGTACTTTGTCCCTTTAAATACACAGAGTGGCCACTAGGTGTCTCACCAGTTATAAGAAAGCTGGATCTGGAGTCTGGCGTGGTCAGCTGTCTCGATATTAATCAGGTCAGTGCAGAAGTCTGGACCCAGGAGGAGGCAGATCGCTTTAATGACATTGGGCCGTTTGGGGGTCATCCCAGATAGACTGAGCACAGTGAACTGCTCATCTGGTCCGAGAATAACAAGTTCTGGTCCAAATACCACCCTAAAGACAAACAAAATGACAATAAAGCACAATAATGAGAGGGCAACATAATGAGACTAGGGATGGAAACAGAGTGTCCAAGAGTGAGACACAGTCAGCGCAAACACAAGAGAGCAACAGCAAGCGATTCAGTCAGGACAGCAGCAAGAGACGGGAGAACAGGTAGAGAGATGGGAGCATAGGAAGAGAGAGACGGCAGAATAGGAAGTGAGAGACAGGAGCATAGGAAGAGAGAGACGGGAGAACAGGTAGAGAGATGGGAGCATAGGAAGAGAGAGACGGGAGCATAGGAAGAGAGAGATGGGAGAACAGGTAGAGAGAGATGGGCATAGGAAGAGAGAAACGGGAGAACGGGAAGAGAGAAACGGGAGCATAGGTAGAGAGACGGGAGAACGGTTAGAGAGATGGGAGAACGGTTAGAGAGATGGGAGAACAGGTAGAGAGACGGGAGCATAGGTAGAGAGAGACGGGAGCATAGGAAGAGAGAGACGGGAAAACGGTTAGAGAGAAACGGGAGCATAGGTAGAGAGATGGGAGAACGGTTAGAGAGATGGGAGAACAGGTAGAGAGACGGGAGAACGGTTAGAGAGATGGGAGAACAGGTAGAGAGACGGGAGCATAGGTAGAGAGAGACGGGAGCATAGGAAGAGAGAGACGGGAGAACGGTTAGAGAGAAACGGGAGCATAGGTAGAGAGACGGGAGAACGGTTAGAGAGACGGGAGAAGAGGTAGAGAGACGGGAGAAGAGGTAGAGAGAGACGGGAGCATAGGAAGAGAGAGACGGGAGCATAGGAAGAGAGAGACGGGAGCATAGGAAGAGAGAGACGGGAGAACAGGTAGAGAGAGACGGGAGAACAGGTAGAGAGAGACGGGAGCATAGGTAGAGAGAGACGGGAGCATAGGAAGAGAGAGACTAGCATAGGAAGAGAGAGACGGAGCATAGGAAGAGAGAGACGGGAGCATAGGAAGAGAGAGACGGGAGCATAGGAAGAGAGAGACGGGAGCATAGGAAGAGAGAGACGGGAGCATAGGAAGAGAGAGACGGGAGCATAGGAAGAGAGAGACGGGAGAACAGGTAGAGAGAGACGGGAGCATAGGTAGAGGGAGACGGGAGCATAGGTAGAGGGAGACGGGAGCATAGGTAGAGAGAGACGGGAGCATAGGTAGAGAGAGACGGGAGCATAGGAAGAGAGAGACGGGAGCATAGGAAGAGAGAGACGGGAGAACAGGTAGAGAGAGACGGGAGCATAGGTAGAGAGAGACGGGTGCATAGGAAGAGAGAGATGGGAGAACAGGTAGAGAGAGACGGGAGCATAGGTAGAGAGAGACGGGAGAACAGGTAGAGAGAGACGGGAGAACAGGTATAGAGAGACGGGAGCATAGGTAGAGAGAGACGGGAGCATAGGTAGAGAGAGACGGGAGAATAGGTAGAGAGAGACGGGAGCATAGGTAGAGAGAGACGGGAGAATAGGTAGAGAGACGGGAGCATAGGTAGAGAGAGACGGGAGAACAGGTATAGAGAGACGGGAGAACAGGTAGAGAGAGACGGGAGAACAGGTATAGAGAGATGGGAGCATAGGTAGAGAGAGACGGGAGCATAGGTAGAGAGAGACGGGAGAACAGGTATAGAGAGACGGGAGCATAGGTAGAGAGAGACGGGAGAGCAGGTATAGAGAGACGGGAGCATAGGTAGAGAGAGACGGGAGAACAGGTAGAGAGAGACGGGAGCATAGGTAGAGAGAGACGGGAGCATAGGTAGAGAGAGACGGGAGCATAGGTAGAGAGAGACGGGAGAATAGGTAGAGAGAGACGGGAGCATAGGTAGAGAGAGACGGGAGAATAGGTAGAGAGACGGTAGAATAGGAAGAGAGACAATACAATAAGACAAAGATTAAAATTAGGCGAGAGCAACAGAGAAAGTAACAGAGAGAGCGACTGAAAGAGTGAGAGAGCACAGAGTGTAAGAAATAAAGTAATGAAAAGATTTATGAGACTCCAGTGTTAAAACAGAGCTACAGATGGTGAGAGGGAGAGACAGAGAACAAGAGAGTGCAAGTGAGAGAGAGGAAAGCAAGCAACCGAGACAGACAGTGAGAGAGAACAAGAGAGTGCAAGTGAGAGAGAGGAAAGCAAGCAACCGAGACAGACAGTGACAGAGAACAAGAGAGTGCAAGTGAGAGAGAGGAAAGCAAGCAACCGAGACAGACAGTGAGAGAGAACAAGAGAGTGCAAGTGAGAGAGAGGAAAGCAAGCAACCGAGACAGACAGTGACAGAGAACAAGAGAGTGCAAGTGATAGAGAGGAAAGCAAGCAACCGAGACAGACAGTGACAGAGAACAAGAGAGTGCAAGTGAGAGAGAGGAAAGCAAGCAACCGAGACAGACAGTGAGAGAGAACAAGAGAGTGCAAGTGAGAGAGAGGAAAGCAAGCAACCGAGACAGACAGTGACAGAGAACAAGAGAGTGCAAGTGATAGAGAGGAAAGCAAGCAACCGAGACAGACAGTGACAGAGAACAAGAGATAAGTGAGAGAGCAAAGCAAGCAACCAAGGCAGACAGTGAGAGGGAGAGTGCAAGAGAGCGCAAGACTAAGAGATAACAAGTGAGAGAGGCAGAGTAAGAGAAGGGAGAGAAGGAGAAAAAACAGGGTTGGGAGGGTGAAAGAGAGAGTGACAAAAAGATAGAGAAGAAATTGGGGGGGGGACCTGGGATCAGCAGGCAGAGTAGGTGACTGATTAAAGGGAAATCCCACAGAATGAGACGTAAATGGTCAGGAAGTGCTGAACTCTCACCTGGATTTCTTCTCCCTGTAGTCATACACCTGTATGGCAGCGTTGTGGGGCACACGGTAGGTGACTGCCCGTGTCTTGTCTCGCTCCTGGCCCTCAGGTACCAGGGTCTGACGGTTGGATCTGTCAGCAACAGGGTCTTTCCCTGAGGCTAAAAGCTGCTCCACATTAAATGGGAGTTCCTTCTCCCATAGCTCCTCATCCTGGTTGAGCATGTATGTGTGTCCGACCACCGCACGCACCTACGGAGAGGGCAACATCAGTCACATTGTGCCTGAGAGACAGCGGATCACATAGTGATGCCGTTTTATACAAAATGTGACCATCAGACAGATACTACTCCTGTGTCACTGTGACATCTGGTGGTAATAATAATGTAAATTGCAGCATGCATCTAACCTTGTAAAAAATAAATCATTTATCATCCGTCTAAATATCTAGTTGTAATTATTATTATTCTAATGAATACACTCAATATTTATATATTTTCACACTGGTTGCCAAACAAAAATATGATAAAAACTCAAAACTACTAAATGCCCAACTCTATTCTACTAACAGAAATGTTTCCAGAAAATAAATGTAAAATATTTTATAAAATATTGTTATGTTTGAACCAAGCACATAAAATATATGATCTACAATGACATAGGAGAACCTTATGCATGGTTACGCAGTAGCATTGCAGCAAACCAAAAATGAAAATCACTGTATTATGGGATAGATTACAAGTGGTGTATAAGCAATATTGCAACCGTGCTAACTTGCGTGCGCATTACAAACTCAAAGTAAACGGGTGCGCTCAAGTGCAAACCAAATTTGCGCACATCGGGTTAACACGAGTGAAGACATAGGGCCGGATGATCTAAACTTCGGAAAATCAGATGCGGTTTTTCACACCGATCTGCGCAGGGGCTGCCCTTGTAGAATTATCTTAAAAAAGGGGTAGTCCCTGCGAATAGCCAGTCCCCTATTAAAATCAATGGAGCTTGCTGGAAAGGGAAACTTTGCTGTGTAGGGCGAAGTCAGTAGGGGGCGCACTTTAAAAATGAAATCCTGCAGTCAATATGTCACATTATGCTGCTTTCTGCATCTTACAGTTGCCTATATTTTCATATACTTGTGCTTTCTATTAAGTATTTTTAGAAAACCTCACCCCCTTTTTCATTTGAGAGAGAAAAATAAAGTAGGGCAGAAATAATGATTATGATTGAATTTGAGACAATTCCATACATGGCCATTTTACGATAAAACAACAATTACGTTTTGTATTTTGGACATTTAAGTACAAATTATGTGTGGGGGTTTTCACATCCAGTGTACCTATGATTTACGCTGTGCATATTTAATATGATTTTTTTCCTGTGTAATTTACAAACAAATGTTACAATTTTTGGTGAACAAATTTGTTATGATTTTTGGTGCACCCTAACAATACAATTTCTGTGTATTTTGTGTTAATGGTTCAATTATATGTTTTGTAAGATTTTTAAAATACGAATATTATTGTGCACTTATGTAATGTCTGCATGTCCTCCCCATACATAAATGCAGTATACGCCCCTTAGCGAAACACCCTGTTTTCAGGGTAAAAAGTGGCTTTAGATCATTCCACCAGTGAAATAGAAGCACTGGCGAGCAGCCTTTAATAATCTCGTCAGCCCAGAGACCTTTAGATCATCAGGCCACTAGTGTAAAGTGTATGGGGTAAAAAAGTTGCACCAAGCACAACATAAGTACATTAAAATAAAGTGTTAATCTCATATATACACTATCTGATAAAAATAATTAATATAATATTAAAAAAAAATGTTTTTATAAGGGTTAAAAGCTATATAGTATATGACAAGGTGTTTGACTGGAAAGGGCTATTATAGATACATACACACACACACTTTGTAGCCCTTCCCACACATATACCTTTAAACATGGAAAATTTTATTTAATTTTAATATTTTTTGTTTTATTTTATTTTACTGTATGTATGTAAACATTTCCAAAAAATAAAAATGAGAGAGAGAGCAGTTGGTCTAAAGGCAGTGTCGAGTTAGCGTGTGAGCGATAAGTGTTAGTTTTTTGTTTTTGTTTTTAAAAAAAGCACATTCAATAGAAGTCTATAGGGAGGCTAAATTAAAGGGACAGTCTAGGCCAAAATAAACTTTCATGATTCAGATAGAGCATGTAATGTTAAACAATTTTCCAATTTACTTTTATCACCAATTTTGCTTTGTTCTCTTGGTATTCTTAGTTGAAAGCCTAACCTAGGAGGTTCATATGCTAATTTCTTAGACCTTGAAGCCCACCTCTTTCAGATTGCATTTTAACAGTTTTTCACCACTAGAGGGTGTTAGTTCACGTATTTCATATAGATAACACTGTGCTCGTGCACGAGAAGTTATCTGGGAGCAGGCACTGATTGGCTAGACTGCAAGTCTGTCAAAAGAACTGAAAAAAGGGGCAGTTTGCAGAGGCTTAGATACAAGATAACCACAGAGGTTAAACGTATATTAATATAACTGTGTTGGTTATGCAAAACTGGGAAATGGGTAATAAAGGGATTATCTATCTTTTAAAACAATAAAAATTCTGGTGTAGACTGTCCCTTTAATTTGCTTGCGATATCTGTAGTGCAGAAGTTAGCGCGCTTTGGGTTTTGCTCTTGCCCTAACTTTTTACTTTCAACTTGTAATACACATGCTAACCCGCCCGCGTTAGAAGTTTATTTCCAAAGGTGTTAGTGCGCAAGCCAAAAAAAATATTTAGTGCACCACTTGTAACCTGTACATTTTGGGGTTTAATTGTAATTGAAATGAATATAATAAATAATTGATTTAATTGACTGAGAGGGATCCAGACCACTTCACTGAAACATTTTCCACATCACCTGAATTGTGGACAAAAAAATCCTCTCAGACTTGAAATCTGTTTTTCTTCAGTACTAATAGTCTGGAATGGAAGGTGAGATATTTAGGTAGAACAATAGTGAGTTTAGACTGATAGAACCTGTATGACACCAAGCAGATCAAACTGCATACTGTGACATGTAGACATGTGACTTTATCAGGAAGTGCAGATTGGCTAACCACATACAGGAAGGGATCTGTCTGAACACGTTCTATCACTCTAATTAGGATGACGTTCCATATTCTGTATCTGATGACCACACTGTTTAAACAAGAGAAAATAATTTTTTTCTTTAGCCATTATAGCCGTTTAATCTGAGTTTGAAACGAACAGGCAGAGCATAGCTTGTACACAGTAGGTCTGTGGATAGAAGCTCACTGGGTGACCGTGTCCTGCCCCACAAGACTAAAAAGAAAACATAATTTAAGCACAGGAACCTCCATAATCTAAACCCAAAACTTGTTTTGTTTTGTCATATTAGTATTGTGAAAAGTTTCTTCAGAAAATTAGGAAATTAAAAAATATAGTAATCCTAGAATTATACTGGGCACAATAAATGGTGTAAAAAATATCCTGGCCTACACAAGTCAATTCACTTTAGGTATTGGCGAGTGAAAAACTACAGTCTAGATTCATTTTGAGGCATTATGTTTAGCATAAGTGTCTGTACAATTTATTGTAATCCCAGGATAATCGTGACAATAGTGACTGGCACACAAAAAAAAAAATTTGGCCGCCACTAGCATAGCAGATTAAATATTCACCATTTGATGTCTAGAGGGTAATATTTTCCCTCATTTGAAAGAGGAGTCTCTTCTATTTTAAATAATACAACCAATCACTGACAGCACAAATAAAAGATGAAAAACTTTATTCAGGGATATGTCCTAAGAGACAGCTGTGTAGAGATCCAAGACACAGTTTCAGCTCCCTGGTACATAATAGGTTAGGAAATTGCTGATGTGTAATGGGTTAAGAAAAGTTTTACGTGGACCACAAGCTACCTACATCTTCAGATGTCTTCATTTGGCACAAGACTTCGTCCTCTTTACGTAAGTAGTTACAAAAGGTATGTGGATTTATTTTTGAAGTCCAGCTTCAGAAACTTCCATAACTGACTAACTGGTTAGAAAATGTAATGTTCGCATTAACCGTGTGATCACCAAAGTGTCCTAATGAAAATACGTAATTGTCCTTAGTTGTCCTGCTAGGATGCACAGGGGGTTATAGTTAAGGCCTATCACCAAAATCAGACTCTAGACACATGAGCAAGAAAGAGGGCATCTACCCCTCTTGCCCCCTTATAGACTCCCATGATAACAACCTCACCTGGGAGCTATAATGCTTTGTGAGAACAAGAATTACTGGGTAACAATATACCTAATGCACAAACAATCAGTGTTTTATCCTACGTGGTAGGAAACTGATTATATTTTTAGAGGTAACAAAATTATTTTTCTTTATTAAAAGGGACACAGGATTCAGAATATTACTATAATGCATATGAAAGAGCCGCAGGTGAAACTGTAAGTACACGTTTGTATACAACTGATACCTAGGTATGTATTGCTTACTGACAACTCCCACAGAAAAGGTTAGTTTGATTCAATGCAGGAGCATCCAATAGACAAAAACACAAAGCACAAATACGGTATCAAATGTTTTGTTTATGAACCTTTAATTCTGTTAAGTTTTTTCTTCTGTTATTTTTGTGTTTCTTTGTTTGATTTTTGCGCAACGCATTGCACACAAAAAGCATCAGATGACGTTTGAACAAGTTTAACCTGATGATCTGGTGTCTTCAACACCTCAGCTGCAGAACTGAAACAAAACCTACCCTTTCCCATCACAATCCGTCACGATCATTTGAGCAGGTGATAAAAGGGAAGCTTCACTCACCTTCCCGGTTTTGATATCGCGCACATAGATGCCTTCATTCTCATCCAGGGGGATAGCTTTTCTTAACACCACAACTTCTACCTCCACAGGGGGCACATACTCTGCCGGCCCTCTGATCATCCAGCGGTCACCAGGTTTACGTTCCACCTCGTTTCCGTCCTGTGGAGAAGTGCGAGGAAGGTTATATGGCTGCAACGTTTGTGTTTAGGTTACAATACTGACCAGTAATAACTGAGCAAAAAGGGACATTAAAGGGACACAAAACCCAATTTACAGATATTTATTTCATGATTCAGATTGAGCAGCAATTTTAAGCAACCTTCTAATTTACTCCTATTATTCTTTGTTCTCTTGGTATCTTTACTGGGAAAAGCAGGAATGTAAGCTTATGAGCCGGCTAGATTTAGCCACCAATCAGCAGGTGCTACTGAGGCGCTAAACCAAAAATTGACCGGCTCCTACACTTACATTCCTGCTTATTCAAATAAAGATAACATAAGAATGATGAAAAAAATTATAAAATAGGAGTAAATTATAAAGTTGCTTAAAATTGCATCTGAATCATGAAAGAAAAATGTGGGTTTTATGTCCCTTTAAACTAAAATAACAAACTTGTAAAACGTTTAATTAAATGAAATAAAAAATAGATGCACTTTTCTAATATTTTGAACACTTTTACTGAATTATGCCTTTAAAATGTTTTTGTTTTTCCCTCCACTCCTAGTGAGAGGCTGGTGTGTATCTTGCACACCTAAAAATACTGCAGTTTCTGTGTGTCTGATACATGCTACACAGTGACTGCTAACAGCAATTACACAAGCTCATTTACAGCAAATGGTTAACAATCTTACATTGGTTTTCTGGGATGTATCACTAGGCTGCTTTAAAGAAATGTTATGCAGTGATTAGTGATGTATGAGACGCTCTCCTCTTACCTCATCCTGCTCCTCCAGCAGTTCCACGGCCCTCAGGACCAGGCCCTCTTCCTCAGAGAGGATAAACACCTCTTGAATACCAAATTCTAGCGATTCCCCGGGCTGCAGAAAGAACGACTTCTCACCCTGCAGAGAAAGTCAATGCTACATTATAGTCTGGAACGCTCTTTTCCACAGATCCCAAACATCCGGCCATTTTATGCCCCCTTTATAAAAACACAACCTTTTTCTCTTGTTAAGTGTATCCAGTCCACGGATCATCCATTACTTATGGGATATTAACTCCTCCCCAACAGGAAGTGCAAGAGGATTCACCCAGCAGAGCTGCTATATAGCTCCTCCCCTAACTGCCATTACCAGTCATTCTCTTGCACCCAACGACTAGATAGGATGTGTGAGAGGACTATGGTGATTATATTTAGTTTTATACCTTCAATCAAAAGTTTGTTATTTTATAATAGCACCGGAGTGTGTTATTCCTTCTCTGGTAGAATTTGAAGAAGAATCTACCTGAGTTTTTACTATGATTTTAGCCGGCGTAGTTAAGATCATATTGCTGTTTCTCGGCCATCTGAGGAGAGGTAAACTTCAGATCAGGGGACAGCGGGCAGATTAATCTGCAAAGAGGTATGTAGCAGCTTATTATTTTCTGACAATGGAATTGATGAGAAAATTCTGCCATACCGATATAATGTAGACTCAGCCTTAAATGCAGTAGCAGCAACTGGTATCAGGCTGTCATGTATGTATATTTTACACTTCAGTATTCTGGGGAATGGCACTTCACTGGAATTATACTGTGTGCATAAAACTTTAGCCTAATTTGCAGGGACTGGCAACAGGCTCTTTAATAACACTTAATTTATGTTAAACGTTTTTTGCTGGCATGTAAAATCGTTTCATTTTCTGAGGTACTGGGTGAATAAAATGTTTTGGGCATTATTTTTTCCACTTGGCAGTTGTTTTATTTAATTTATGACAGTTTACTGATCTCTCTCACTGTTGTGTGTGAGGGGGAGGTCAAAAAATTCAGTCAGAAGCTCATTGTATTTCCTGCATGATCCGGTTCATCTCTACAGAACTCAGGGGTCTTCAAAACTTGTTTTGAGGGAGGTAATCATTCACAGCAGAGCTGTGAGATTGTAGTTGACTGTGATAAAAAAACGTTTATTTCTGTAACTTTTTTTTCTGCTATCAGGGTTAGTTATCCTTCGCTAATGGGAACAAGCCTTTGCTAAAATTGTGTTTTTTACAAAGATTTGATGCTATAACCTTTCAGTTTATTAACTTTCAACTGTCATAACTCTTTCTGTGCTTCTTATAGGCACAGTACGTTTTCATATTATAGTAAATTACTTGAAAAGTATTTCCAAGTTGCTAGTTTATTTGCTAGTGTGTTAAACATGTCTGATTCAGAGGAAGACATCTGTGCTATATGTGCTAATGCCAAAGTGGAGCCCAATAGAAATTTATGTACTAACTGTATTGATGCTACTTTAAATAAAAGTCAATCTGTACAAATTGAACACATTTCACCAAACAACGAGGGGAGAGTTATGCCGACTAACTCGCCTCACGTGTCAGTACCTGCATCTCCCGCTCGGGGGGTGCGTGATATTGTGGCGCCGAGTACATCTGGGCGGCCATTACAAATCACATTACAGGATATGGCTACTGTTATGACTGAAGTTTTGGCTAAATTACCAGAACTAAGAGGTAAGCGTGATCACTCTGGGGTGAGAACAGAGTGCGCTGATAATGTTAGGGCCATGTCAGATACTGCGTCACAACTTGCAGAACATGAGGACGGAGAGCTTCATTCTGCGGCTGACGGTTCTGATCCAAACAGATTGGATTCAGATATTTCAAATTTTAAATTTAAGCTGGAAAACCTCTGTGTATTACTAGGGGAGGTGTTAGCGGCTCTGAATGATTGTAACACAGTTGCAATACCAGAAAAAATGTGTAGGTTGGATAAATATTTTGCGGTACCGTCGAGTACTGACGTTTTTCCTATACCTAAGAGACTTACTGAAATTGTTACTAAGGAGTGGGATAGACCCGGTGTGCCGTTCTCACCCCCTCCGATATTTAGAAAGATGTTTCCAATAGACACCACCACACGGGACTTATGGCAAACGATCCCTAAGGTGGAGGGAGCAGTTTCTACTTTAGCTAAGCGTACCACTATCCCGGTGGAGGATAGCTGTGCCTTTTCAGATCCAATGGATAAAAAGTTAGAGGGTTACCTTAAGAAAATGTTTGTTCAACAAGGTTTTATATTGCAACCCCTTGCATGCATTGCGCCTGTCACGGCTGCAGCAGCATTTTGGTTTGAGTCTCTGGAAGGGACACTTGAATCAGCTCCATTAGATGAGATTACACACAGGCTTAAAGCTCTTAAATTAGCTAACTCATTTATTTCAGATGCCGTAGTACATTTAACTAAGCTTACGGCTAAGAATTCCGGATTCGCCATTCAGGCGCGCAGAGCACTGTGGCTAAAATCCTGGTCAGCTGACGTTACTTCTAAGTCTAAATTTCTTAATATACCTTTCAAAGGGCAGACCTTATTCGGGCCCGGATTGAAAGAAATTATCGCTGACATTACAGGAGGTAAAGGCCATGCCCTGCCTCAAGACAGAGCCAAACCTAAGGCTAGACAATCTAATTTTCGTTCCTTTCGGAATTTCAAAGCAGGAGCAGCATCAACTTCCTCTGCTCCAAAACAAGAAGGATCTGTTGCTCGCTACAGACAAGGCTGGAGACCTAACCAGTCCTGGAACAAGGGCAAGCAGGCCAGGAAACCTGCTGGTGCCCCTAAAACAGCATGAATTGAGGGCCCCCGATCCGGGAACGGATCTAGTGGGGGGCAGACTTTCTCTCTTCGCCCAGGCTTGGGCAAGAGATGTCCAGGATCCCTGGGCGCTAGAGATAATATCTCAGGGATACCTTCTGGACTTCAAATACTCTCCCCCAAGAGAGAGATTTCATCTGTCAAGGTTGTCAACAAACCAAATAAAGAAAGAGGCGTTTCTACGCTGCGTACAAGAGCTTTTATTAATGGGAGTAATCCATCCAGTTCCACGGTCGGAACAGGGACAAGGGTTTTACTCAAATCTGTTTGTGGTTCCCAAAAAAAGAGGGAACTTTCAGGCCAATCCTGGATTTAAAGATCCTAAACAAATTCCTAAGAGTTCCATCGTTCAAAATGGAGACTATTCGGACAATTTTACCCATGATCCAAAAGGGTCAGTACATGACCACAGTGGATTTAAAGGATGCTTACCTTCACATACCGATTCACAAAGATCATTACCGGTATCTAAGGTTTGCCTTTCTAGACAGGCATTACCAGTTTGTAGCTCTTCCATTCGGATTGGCTACGGCTCCGAGAATCTTCACAAAGGTTCTGGGTGCTCTTCTGGCGGTACTAAGACCGCGAGGAATTGCGGTAGCTCCGTACCTAGACGACATTCTGATACAAGCTTCAAGCTTTCAAACTGCCAAGTCTCATACAGAGTTAGTACTGGCATTTCTAAGGTCGCATGGATGGAAGGTGAACGAAAAGAAGAGTTCTCTCTTTCCACTCACAAGAGTTCCCTTCTTGGGGACTCTTATAGATTCTGTAGAAATGAAGATTTACCTGACAGAAGACAGGTTAACAAAGCTTCAAAATGCATGCCGTGTCCTTCATTCCATTCAACACCCGTCAGTAGCTCAATGCATGGAGGTGATCGGCTTAATGGTAGCAGCAATGGACATAGTACCCTTTGCACGCCTACATCTCAGACCGCTGCAATTGTGCATGCTAAGTCAGTGGAATGGGGATTACTCAGACTTGTCCCCTACTCTGAATCTGGATCAAGAGACCAGAAATTCTCTTCTATGGTGGCTTTCTCGGCCACATCTGTCCAGGGGGATGCCATTCAGCAGGCCGGACTGGACAATTGTAACAACAGACGCCAGCCTACTAGGTTGGGGCGCTGTCTGGAATTCTCTGAAGGCTCAGGGACAATGGAATCAGGAGGAGAGTCTCCTACCAATAAACATTCTGGAATTGAGAGCAGTTCTCAATGCCCTTCTGGCTTGGCCCCAGTTAACAACTCGGGGGTTCATCAGGTTTCAGTCGGACAACATCACGACTGTAGCTTACATCAACCATCAGGGAGGGACAAGAAGCTCCCTAGCAATGATGGAAGTATCAAAGATAATTCGCTGGGCAGAGTCTCACTCTTGCCACCTGTCAGCAATCCACATCCCGGGAGTGGAGAACTGGGAGGCGGATTTCTTAAGTCGTCAGACTTTTCATCCGGGGGAGTGGGAACTTCATCCGGAGGTCTTTGCCCAAATACTTCGACGTTGGGGCAAACCAGAGATAGATCTCATGGCGTCTCGACAGAACGCCAAGCTTCCTCGTTACGGGTCCAGATCCAGGGATCCGGGAGCGGTTCTGATAGATGCTTTGACAGCACCTTGGACCTTCGGGATGGCTTATGTGTTTCCACCCTTCCCGATGCTTCCTCGATTGATTGCCAGAATCAAACAGGAGAGAGCATCAGTGATTCTAATAGCGCCTGCATGGCCACGCAGGACTTGGTATGCAGATCTAGTGGACATGTCATCCTGTCCACCTTGGTCGCTACCTCTGAAACAGGACCTTCTGATCCAGGGTCCCTTCAAACATCAAAATCTAATTTCTCTGAAGCTGACTGCTTGGAAATTGAACGCTTGATTTTATCAAAACGTGGTTTTTCCGAGTCAGTTATTGATACCTTAATACAGGCTAGGAAGCCTGTTACCAGAAAGATTTA